>NC_071611.1:24329871-24650130 GCF_024509145.1 Vidua macroura
AGACTCAGTTTGACAATGCTTATCCACATTAAATTCCAACTGATCTTGTCCAACTCCTCTGTCTTCAGTCTACTCACATCTCTAAAGAATTAAAGGGACATCCAAAACACACATTCATGACTCATGTTTAATTGCCAGCTATCCTTCCTCAGTACAGCTCTAATTAGAAATCAGAAACACATTTTTGAGCTCAGAAAAACACAAAAAAAATTGGCACTAACTGACAAGGGAAACCTGTGGGAGTGCTTTAAGTCCAACAGGATGTTGCCTTCTAAGTTATGCTTTAGCCAGACTAGTCATTGGGCTTAATACAGGGTTAAGAGCCCAGAGTCTGCGGCAGCCCAAAAGAGAGATCAGATGCTCTTGCCACCCCTCCTGAATAACAGATGTTTTTCATTGCTATCAAAGCTCAGAAAGTATTTCCCATATTCACTACAGCACATTACAAGCTATTTCCTTTTTTCCTCATCATGGACAAGTACACCGCTAATGGTGAAAAAGTGACTATCACCACATACATCTTTCTGCTTTCTGGAGTTTGCCAGGGAACCTTTGGTGCAGTACAAATATAAACATGGCCTGAATCAACATTCAGATTTAAACACAAATCTCAACACTAGTGTCATGACTGCAGATACAGTTTCCCAAAGTAAAATACATGGGCACAATTCAGAATTAGAGAACACGCTAGATAGACCTTACAAGTACAATTTACAATACAACACTGCTAGGAAAATATATAAACTGAAAAAAAAAATCAATTATGCCAATTGCTCATTCCTGACATGTATTTATTTCTCTTCTGGTACCAGTCTTTTGATAGTTGGGAACAGTCATATAATTTGCATGTTATTTATCCTCAATATATAGCCTCTATAATGGGAACAAGAGACAACTGTGGAGTGTTAGAGTTGTCAAGCCTAAGTAGCTTCCCTTGAGATGCCTAAATACCTTTTTACAGCACTGCCAATTATTTAACTATGCGAGCAGATACTATTAAGATACTCAAAATTAATCATTTCCCACTAGACTCAAACACATTATAAACCTCATCATAAATCTCAATCTCTAGTCAAGATTAACTTATTGAATAATGTTCATAAATACTTTTGTTTCATAAAGGCTTGTGAAATATAGTTATATATGAAAGGTTTATAAAAATACAATGTTATTTTTTGATATATTTATATAGTTTAAACAAAAGACTTCTCAAATTCTGTAAAAAGTTACAGCTGACATTTCAAGTCATCTGTAAACTATATTTACTGCATCTTTAAGAAGTTAGGTGGAATCATAGTTTTTTTGGAAGTAGTTCATTGCTGCTTCTTGTTGCAATTCCACATGAACCCCTCCTCATCATTACAACATGAAAACCTAGTCATCAGCTAAACACATGCCATCTTGACACAACCCACAAAAATTTTAGATAAAATTCATACTTGTGCACATACGTACACACAAGCTTTCAAGCCACCTTCCAAGTACTATGTTTCTTCACTTTCTAAAGTGCAGAGGAGAATTTGGATGGATAAACAGTACAAGCAGTGATGCCTGAAACACCTCCTTTGGCCCATCAGTCAAGCTAAATGACTAGGGAAAAAAAATCCTTCATCTCCACGACCTACCACTTCAACAGGTGCTGACACCACAAGAAAATCTGCAATTCTCCTCAGTTAACAACTAATGCTTTAGCAACTAAAAGCACAATCAGATGCCCATTCCCAACAACTTTTTACAGCAGCTCGGCATCATTTGCAAAACTGACTCTTCATTTGGACGTTTTCATTTCACTTTCATCATCTATTATTTAGACATGCAGTGCACTGCAGAAATTGAGATGACAAGCTGTACCAGAAGCTTACAAACCTGAGGAAACTGCTAGAGTGAGAAAAGGCAAACAGATATTGAGGGGGAGCTACTGGATCAACGCATCTCAAACTGAAGTCATTTGTGCTAGAATAAATACTTCCATAGCAGGTTCTCCCAAGGAGGTGGGATTTTTGAAGACACACTGAACTGACACCTAAAACCAGTTCACATTCAGTGTTCAGCCAAGGCTTTGTCCAGTCCAATTCTGAAATAAAGCCCAATCTTAAAAGAAAGCAGGTATGCACAAATTTAAAAATTAAGATACTAGGGACTCCCGTATGGGCTGGAGTGCTAAGAAGTTGTCACTAAAATACTTTACAATATTAATTCTCTTCTAGTTAGATTGCTAGCAATACAAAGGGACAAACCACACTGTGATGTCAGACAAATGAAACAGAGTAAAATGTAACACCAAATTCCATTAAACACATGGTCAGCAAAGCTACAGATTTTGAGGCACACAAGAGCCTGTATCCGCCTATCCTTCAGCCCAAGCTGCACTCTGCCACAACCTGGGGTTGTGCCACTGCCTCTAGCACTGGTGTGACCCACACTCAGCACTGTGTGGAATGCAACATATTTCCACACCCCATCACCTCACACCAGAGCCGCAACCTCTCTCACTCAAAACCAACGGAGGAAGGACACAGGCTGTCCCATCATATGGCAATATCTCATCTTCTGTTGAGGAGGCAGTTTTGGGGTGGAATCCTATTTCACCTAGTCACTAATACATGGCAGATGTTCCCAGCCAGAAGAGAGACAAGACTTCAAAGATATTGCTTGCAGCACGGATTGCCTGGGATTGCAACCCTACTCCTGTCAGGCAGCAGCACTGCGCCCTACTGGCACCCACTCCCTTTGGAAAACTGACTCTGGACTTGAAGACCCAAGCAGCACTTCTAAGGACTTGACACACCACCTGAACAAAAATGTCAGGGCTTTCTCAGCACATCATGAACATTTTCTAAATCAGTTTGGCCTTTCTAAAATTCACACATTAACCCAACCAGCCTCCTCTCAGTTTTCCCATGTTTTCCTTCCTTCTCAACAGACACCCACACAACCTTTAAGAAGTCAGTCTGACAGAAGGGGTGAAATTAAAGGGTAAAATACAGCCGATATGTTTAATCAGCAAATTGTCATGGTATCTTTTATGGTTTGCCAAGATACAAGGTAGTCAACTATGCTACTGATATGCCAAACGGGCTTAGCTGCTACTTAAATGTTTGAGAACTTTGATTTAACAAAAAGCATACTATGCCTGACCTTACCATCGGTACAAGAAAAGTTAAACTAAGCTTGGTCTTATGTGTAACTCGGGGACAAAGCAGTCACAAAAAAGTCACTATCATTACTGAGGCTTGTAATTACGTCTGAATCAGTTTTTACACGTAAATGTGTATCAAGCTATTGGGTCCCACAACGTTGTTTCAGAAAAATTAAGACTGTTTTCAAACACTTCAGGATGTCTTTAAGAGTTTGTGAGTTGGGTTTTTTTCTTATTTCGTGAAGAGGATTCGTGAGATTCGTGAAAAGCAGCCAAAGTTAAGGCACTTTCATGTACTGAGCATCAAAGCGGAAGACCTTCCCCTTTTCCCATCCCCCTACCCCAAAAAATTCTCTACTCTTTTGAAGTGTCAGCTCACAAGTTAGTGACGGTCCACTTAAACAAAGCACCGGTGAACGCTGCTCTCACATGTGACTCATTCCACCCCCTCCTCTCCCCAGTCCAGGTACTTCCCACCGCACCTGGCAGCGCTTTCCTCGGGGCCGGGGGAGCCGCCGCCGGGGCGCAGAGCAGGGTCGCGCCTCCGCGGCTCCGAGAGCGGGCGCGATGCGGCTAGGCACGGAACACGCGCGTCCGCACCTCGCTTGGCATAATCAAGCATTTTTACTCAAAACGGGGAGGGAGGGAGATCAACAATTCTTCGCGACACGCTCACAGACCGGTCCCCCGGGAGGAGCAGCGCCGTGGCTGGCCGTCCGCTCCCCGCTCCGACAGACCCAGGAGCTCCCCCAGGGCGGGGGCAACTGCGCTGCTTCTCTCGACGAGAGCGCGGCAACAACTTCGCCGCCGCTACGCTTGCCCCTCGCCCGACCGCCCACGTCCAGCCCATCCCAATTGCATCCCCTGCCGCTCACCTCCGGGCTCCGCGTCCCGGCGAGAAGGTTTGGAGGAGGGCTCCAGTGACCCCGCAAAACTTCAGCCCCCCCCACCTGCCTCCCTCCCGCCGCCGCGCTGCGAATCCGCGGAGCGCTCCGGCCCCGCTTTGTACCCGGCGGCGGCCGCACTGCGGCTGCGCGCTGCCCAAACCAACACGGCGCCGCCGGCCACCCTCCCGCCCCGGGCCCGGGCCGCGGCTTCCTGCCCCCCTTGCATCCCCCGAGACAGCCCCTCTGCCCCGCCGCGGGACGGTGGGGTGGGCTGCGTGCACGGCGCGGCGGGGGAGCCCCGGCGGTGCGCTGGAGCGCTGGTGGCGGCGGCAGCACAGCGGAGTTTTCTTTCCCCCCGCTTAAGAGCCTGGCTCGGCGGCTCGCCGGGATGCGGGAGCTGCTCGTCAGGGAGAGTAGGTTACCGTCGGGGTTGCGCCTGGAAATCTTGGGAATAAACCATCCTTGGGAAAATCTGCCGGAGGCTAACCCAAGTGGAGTCCGCGATGTGTGCAGGTTGGAGGGACTGGTTCGAAGCCGAGAAAAGGAGTGTTGGCCCCATCAGGTCCAATTAATGGGGTCAGATCCGATACCTGTCCAAGGCTGGTGCAGTCTAGTGCCGAGGGATTGGGGATTCCCCAGTGGAGGCTCTCGCGTGAAGCCCTTTTTTCATGTTGGAGCAGAATGTGCCCTGCGACTGCACTGAGTTAGATGGGATCCTCAGCAGGGCTTTCATAGAGCAAAATGGACATCAGCTCCCTCTGCATTGTTTTGTGAACCTCAGCTTAGAAACACAGTTTTTAGACTTTTGCCTTGATTTTTACCGGTCAGAACAGGCCATCTCTAAAGCCTTTTCAGCTGGGAAAGCATACAGTAGTCCCGTTTTTTGTCTGCCTTGATTTTTTTCGCTTAAGGGTTTGAATATTCGGAACGGATTGATGGGTGTTTTCTTTCACTCCTCCCACTCCTATCTCAAGCGCTATCTCCATTGCCCCAGGGCTCCAGTGTCTCCAGGAGCAAATGATTCTTAAATTTTGTGGTGATGCCAGGAAGGGTTTCACAGGACAGTCCCTACAAATAAAAATCAGAATCCACAGGCTAGGAGTAAGTAAGATGCAGGAGACTCAGCAAAGTCAGGAACGTCCAGAAAACAATGCCTGGTTTTCTTTTCCAGCTCTGGATATTGGACCCTGCAAGGTGATTATTGTGAGTTACTTCACAGAGCAAAAGGACACAGCTGTGGTGCAACACTCCTTGTTTTTTCTGGTTTTACATTTAGTGTGCTATCAAATGCTGGTGTCTTCTGATCTCTTCTCATTTCCTTCTTTCTGTGTAATTCCTCTGCTTTTCTTCTGCCTTTCCCTGGTTAATTCTCCCGAAGCTCTGAATATTCCCAGATTTTTTTTTTTTTCAGACATGATGCCTGAAATTCATGAATGGAGACCACCAAAATTTCTCTCAATGAATATTGATTCCAGAATAGACCAAGGAGAATATTAACGAAATTTGAAAATCTCTGTTGTTTTTTTTTTCCCCTATGGACCACACTCAACTAATGGTAGACAAAAAAGGTTAGGGTTTTCTCATTCTATACAAAGCTAATAGGCTCGGTGACATTTCCATCTAAATAATTTCCAGTATTTCTTCTGAAATCTCTGGAGCCATTAAAACATTTTAGAGATTAAATCACATCTAGTATTTTTCTAAGTAAAGCTCCTATGACATTGATGTAAAGCTCCTATGACCTCTCAAACCACAGAGCTTTTATTAAAAAAAAGGACTTTTGTACATTTTAATTCAAATTCCTGTATTTTTGGAAATATTGGCAGTCCAAATTTGCAAACAGGCCCTGCAGCTCTTTAAGATGCTAATAGTTATTAATCCTGACTGTTAACTTCCCATCCAGAGGCTATTTTTTAATGGCTGAGTTACCAACTCTAAAAAAAGGGATTACTGATGAAAGAAGTAGTTGAGATAACAGTGAGCACCACTTACCATTTTTTATATTAACAATCAAAAAAGAAAGTATATTCAGACTAGCAAAGAACTCCTTACCATCAGTTTATTCATCCGATTAGTTGGGTCAGGACCATGTTGTACCAGAAACTGTACAAACAGAATGGAAGCACTCAGACTACGGCAGTGTACAGAGCAAGCAGATAGGACTCTTTCCACTTCTCCCACTTAATCCTGTCTTTCAAGAGCTGCCAGCTCTTGACAGTTAAAACAAGTGAAATTAAATAAAGAAGTCAATTGTTGCATTACCTACGTAAGAATGACAAGTCTTTCAGTGGGTGCGGTCATGCAGTGGATGGGGCTTTTTCCTTTGATGGTGCAATTAAAACCGGCAGGTCTCGGTTCACCCTTCAGCTCCTTGGGGCTTGTCTGGCCCTGCAGAGGACTTGCAGAGCGCACTAACTGGGAGCCCCGGGGATCTGCCAAATGGGGCAGAGGGGTGTACAGGTGAGCACGAGGCGAAGGGAGCCAGTAAGCACCTGCCAGTCTGCATCTGCCGTGCACATGCATATAGCGAAGGCTGGGAGAGGGAACAGAGACCCCACCCTGTCGAGCACCAAAGAGAGAAACTTGCCTAAATTAATCCGGCCAAAGCCTCCAGGAGAAAGGGGATGACGATGTGAATGTGTTGCTTCTCTTTCACAGGTGCTACTCCTTTTCACATGAGGAGCAGGTTCCTCCTTCCCAGATGGGCACTGGCACTGGCACTGACTTTGTCACTGTCAGAGATGCCTGTGCAGCTCCCACCTGGGGCTGTGGGAGTGAGTGTTTGCCTTGCTCAGCCTAAGCACCAGCAAGAGACACTGGGGTTGGGAATAGTTGCTTCTGCAGGGCTTTTCTAGATCCCTGTATGTTTTTTATTTGTAATCTGCTCTAACAGGTAGGAAGTCTGGACCATTAAACATTTAGAGAAAAAGTCCCTACCACCCCCAAAAATCCCAAACCCACCTATTTCTTTCAAAAAGCCAGATGCCCTATGTCTGTGAGTAGGAAATCATAAGGGGCATGTACAG
Source organism: Vidua macroura (assembly GCF_024509145.1). Lineage (NCBI taxonomy): Eukaryota > Metazoa > Chordata > Aves > Passeriformes > Viduidae > Vidua > Vidua macroura. Next base: position 24,336,924 of record NC_071611.1, read on the forward strand.
AAGTAAGTAAAAGTAATACTTTGAAGAGAGATAACACATTGTATTTTTCCATTATCTGGTCCAGATAAATATTGTGGTATGCTTTGGCAGACATTTCAGATTGCTTACAATACAGATAAACCCTATGCACACATAGAGCATGTGTTAAAAACAAGAAGGACTTCAGAGAAATCATCCTGCCCTTCTGCAATGGGTTGAGCAGAGGCTCAGGCAGAGTGAGCTCTCATGGATTTTCAAGCCCAATCCTGGATTTTAACACTTCCCATGCCTGAAACCTGTTTATTGTTGGACATCCCTCACAGCTTACTCAGGAGCCATTGGGTCAGTCACATCAGCATCCTCTGTGCTGCAAGTGCACCTGCGTGCAGGTGATCTGCAGGCTAAATTTAGAGGCAGGTTGCTTCAACCCTGCTCCCAGCTGTGGCCCACTTTTGTAAAAGTGTAAAAGGAGGGGCATCAGACATTCTCTCTGCTGCTGTATTTGGCAGCAATTTTTTGCTTTGCTGCCACTGTAGAGGCGCATGAGAGGCCACAGTTACCTTAGATGAGTTGCTTTAGGTCTTCCTCAAACTACAATGTATGTCTATGGCTCCACAGCAAGCAGCTCCTCAGCACCCTAAGTCATAAATTGCATAATTTCACTTCTCCCACATTTCTCCAACCTCAGAAAATAGGATGCTGACAATTCCACAAGTTTCTCAGCTTTAGGAAAGCTCCTTAAGCCACAGTAAACTTTGGCTGATTTGGCTGAGGGGTAGTGGAAACAGTCCTGATGTATAAAAAACACCAATCCTATGAAAATTTTATAAAAAGAATAATTTTGATTCTGCCAAACAAAACAAAAAGTTGAAATGTTCTTTCCATAGGAAATGGTAATGTTTTCCTGTGCCTTATTTTGTCCATTCTAGAAATACCACTTACCTGAAAAAAACATGTATTTCTTTTTTATCCAAAAGGAAGATTTGGCATGTAGGAAATGGTTTTCAAGCACCCACCTAAGAATGACCAGAACTGAGGGACCCTCCCACCCTTGCCCCACAAGTCCTCCCTGCCTTTGTGGTGTGTCAAACAGGGCAGGGCAGGGCTGTGCTGCTGGAGTATCCCCCATGAAAGGCCTCTGGTGCACCTCTGCCTCTGAAGGACACTGTGAAGTGCTGACTACTGCCAAGCAGCTGCCAATGCCAAAACTGGATAGCAGCCTAAGGAATTAAATAAAACACTATTTAAAAATACTGAACGTTTGCTGTTGTGAATATTCTGCATACCACAGTGAGAGCAGGGGTAATGCGTTGTACTGGTGTGAATGTCCCCACACAGTGGGCATGGCAGCTGAGAGGCAGAGTAATCCTCTCCACTGCAAGCCTGTAAAAGCCCAGCTTTTTCTCTCTTGTGCATCTGCTGTCCTGACTTACTTTTAGAGATGCAGTAATTTCACTAGATGCACATTCTGTCTCTCTTTTCTCAGCACAGGACACCACTGGCAGTTCACACTGCATGGCTGGTTTCTGCAGAGCCCCATCTGCAAAGGAAGGATGTTATACAAACACAAAAGAAGGCAGGGCATTTTTTCCACCCTGGTTCGTGGCTCACATCAGTGGCAGCAGGGAAAAAAATACCATATGCTTGCCTGGGAGTCCAGAGTGAGATGAAAGAATGCAACAGGACACCTGATTTTCCATCATCAGAGTTTTCAATGCTGGAGGATACGTGTTGCTGTTTGCCACACATTGTCTTGGATCTCACCATTAGGCCTATGGATATTTGAGGCAGAACAGTGTTCCGGATTTGTGCATGAATGCACAAGAATGCAACTCCAGAAATCATTTACTAGATGAAATGTAACACTTCTCTTTGGAGAAGCAGTGTCAAAATATGCTCCCCAAGGTTTGCGCAATTCTAATATGACAGAGGAAAAAGTTGCCACCAAACTTCTGTCCCTGAAATATTTTAAAGAATGCTTGATTCTCCAGACCTCCCAGACCTTCATTTTTGAGCAGGACGAGAAAGCCACTGCAGTTTAATGTAGTTGTATCATTAGTATAATGAAGTTGTACAACCAAGCTCAATCTCTGCAAAAGGCCTTACTTCGACTTGATGCCTGTCGTGATTCATCTGAGAGATTAATAGAATAATTTCCTTAATGGATATGTGCATACAGCAGCTGGGGTTTTGATGTACATTGGAGAATCATGCTGAAACCTAAAATTATCACCAAAGGTCTCTTTGGATGCCTGTGCTGGGAAAGATGAGCATGTCTGCATGACAGCTTGTGAGAGGCAGAGTTGGCCTGAATGAGGCTGGATATTCACAGGATGACTGTCTTACATGCCAGGGCAGGGAGAAAATATTTTACAGCACCTCAGAAGCAAACTTGAGACTTATAGTAATAGGCAAAACAACATCTGTAGGAAGAACTCAAGACAGAAAAACCATTGGCAATTTCTTGCTGGAACAAGAAATTTATAAAATCAACTCCCAAAATTAGACTCATTTGATGCAATCCTAAATTTATGCATGTTAATGCCAAGGAATAGCAGAATGAGGAAACTAATGACCCCAGCATTTTTTTCCCTCATGCATAGGTCATTGGAGTAGCTTCTCCTTCCTTGTGAGGAAGGTCCTATTCTCTCCTGCATAGATAAATTTGTTTACTTTGTACAAATGATTATTTGATTTCATCAAATTCATTAGACAACTGTCCTCTGGTGTTCCTCAGCCTTCATTCTGGTTTCAAGTACATGAGAGTATTTTAACTTAGAGGAATGGTATCTTTTTCTTAAGAAATATGATTAGGATATTGAGGGTCTTAACTGTAAAAATGCAAGAAAAAACTTGATGTACTTGGGCATTTTGTTGAGAAGAGTGGTGGACCCATCTTCTGTTCTTCTCACCTACTGACTGATTTAACAAATAAGGGCCCATCTGGTGGTCATTTAATGATGATTCTCAACACTAAAGGTCACATCTTGACTAGACATCAAGCTGAAGAAAACAATGGGCCTTTTGTTCCTGTTTGGAAGACATCAGTGTGAAGCTGCTTTTCAGAGGCTGGGGACTGTTTATTTGTTCTTCAAACGCATGGCATGCTGATTAATCTTTATAACACTGGTTGTGGGTGTAGATCCTCTCCCATAACTCACAAAGATTTTTCATCCTGAAGCATCCAATACTGGCTTTTGCAGCAGCAGGGGTGCAACATGCCTGTATTTGTGTTTCAGTGAACTCATGACTAGCAGTGTAAGCCTTCAGCCTTCAGATGTACCTACTGCCAACACAAGCTGGTACAGATAGTAAGTACAGATTGATCCATTAAACTAAACCATTGCTTCATTTTGGTAGCCAGATGCTTCATTGGGACCTGGCAGTTGTTGTATGGATACAGGTATCCTCTCACTGTCTCAGACTACCCTGGAGCACATGAAGAGTCCCAGTTTTTAATACATAGTGTGTGGTGTTATATTTTAGTTAAATGGTGTGCTTTGTCTCACCCCTCGAAAATGTATGGTTTATTCCAAGCCTGTGATCCTCCCCTGAAGTATCGTGTCTCTAATCCCACTGGCCCAATCTTACTCCGCGCCCACTTTGAATCTCCCTGTTAAGTGTGCTGGGGGGACTGCGCTGGCTCTCTCTTAGCCGGCTCTCGTGGCTGGTGCTCTCTCTGCCCCTCTCTCCCCCTCCCCTTTCCCCCCTCACTCCCCCTTACCCCCTTCTCCCTCAGAAACCACGCTGCCTCCCGGGGGTAGGACCCCAAATAAACCCTCATCTAATTGGCATCCTCAGAAGCCGTGTGGAGTCTCCTTGCCTGCCTGTTGCTACCAGCGAACTCACGGCTTAGCCCCGCCCCCCCCTTCCAAACGCGCTGCTACAATGGTGTGCAGTTCTCCCTGGATGCAGGGAATGCACTTTGGTACTATTTATTAATGCAGAGTACTGCTGAGGAGTCAAAAAAATAAGTTAATCCCCAAATGACTTATTGAGTCAGGGCAGCTTTCCAGCAGTGGCATTGAGTAGCTCCGTCAGTGTCGCGTGCTGGCGTGTCCCAGCTCTGCTGCATGGTCTCTGTAGTGTGTTCCTGCAGCTGTGCCTGTGGAGCTGTGAGCCACCCCGCTACTTTTGTGGGCACTCCCTTCTACACTGAACTGTCCAACTCAAACCACACATAGGTTCAAAGTAGTCAGGCAAAGGGATCTTGTGCAGGCGGTGCGTCAGGGAGAGCAGGGACGGGAACTACCTGAAAGAGAACTGCTGAAGTTAAAGGAGGATTAAACAAGCTCCCATTTTGCCACCACACGTACTTTATGTTAAGTGCTTTCCCAGGCTGTGGGAATGACCAGCACTGTAGGAAGGCTCAGGTAACCTTTCTAGGAAGATTTTCATCACCATGGAAACACTGAATGCTCTCACAGCAGCTGGTGCTGCAGGGCCAGTGCCCTGGTGATGGTGCCTCCCTTGTGAGCAGGACTCCAGAGCGCAAAGGCACTGGGGGGGTATATTTGGGTGCATCCCCCACCAATTAGCAATACAGAAAATTACCAGTGAACCAAAACTAGTGGAAATAACAGGACATGCTGCAGTGCCCTCTGTTTCCTCAAACAATGCCTGTCTGTGACTTTATTTCCAAATTATGTCATTTCCATCCACAGCACCCCTTTTGTGCATAGGATGTGGAACCAGTGGTCGCTCCTGGCATTACTGGTCATTACTGCAGGAGATGTGAAGGGCTGTGTCACTCCTCCTAAACAGCCTGAATCCTCTCCTGGAAGCAACAATCCCAAGTTTGTTCTGTTTCTTTCAAAGGAAGGCTGTTAAAGGATGTGCCTTTTGTTCGTTGCTTTTGCAGTTTCCCAGTTCTTGGTGTAAACTGGCAAAATCCAGGAAGTCAGCATTAAAAAAAATCAAACCAAAATGAAACAAAACAAAACCCATGACATCAACAAACAAACAAACAAACACAGCCCACTAAATCCACAGAAACCCCACAAAAATAAGAATGTTTTTATTAGGAAAAAAAATTCTCTATTTTATTTATTTGTTTAAATATTTTGTTATTACATTTTGCCTGACAGCTGCCATTAGTGCACAACAGTCCTCACTTTGGTGCTGAGTGCCCCACATGGTCTAGAAAATGAGATGTATTCAGCAATTTACCCTGCCCTTTTAAAGTACTGCTCCCTTTGTTCCCAGCAGCGTTGGTGTTTTGATCTTTTTCTTTCTGATTGCTTATTAATGGATGGGTTCCTTTCACTCAGATGCAGCCTTTGTCCTAGGCTGCAGCAGGCCTTGAGGGCAACTGATATTCCCTACAACCTGAGCTGAGCAATCTTTTTACACATCCTACATGCTCTTTAATCTGCCATAGATTACAAGAATTTTGCTCTTCCTAATTTAATCAATTATTGAAGCCTCTTACATAAAACAACTTCTTTGAAATATTTAGACACTGTTGATTTAATATTATTTTCCCAATATTAAAAGCTGGCACTATGAATTACAGTGAAGATGCCATTGTTCCAGGCTGCTAACAAATCTCCAGCCTCTGAGACAAGTGCTATCAACTTAATTTTTGCAAAATTGTTCTTGCTCACAATCCCTTCTCCTTCTTCCTTCCCCTTCCCTTTCTTCCTCTGGGAAAAACATCTCCTCAAGGAGATTTGGGCCCAGGATTTTATGCTTTAAGTCAAAAAGGAACACACTCCTTTGGAGCACTTCCAACCCTTTTTTGATACCTGAGAAGGGACTGTTCATCTCTTGAAAAACTGACTGCAAAAAAAAGACAGGGATAGGGTTTTGTACGTACTTCCTTTCTTCGCTATGTATTAAGTCCAGAAACACTTGTTTGCTTGAGGTTCTTAAGCTTTTAAGATGGCTTTCTGGCACTTTCAAATTCTAGATGTACCAGTAGTGCTAATCTTGCTTTTGTTTGTTTGTTTCCATTGAGCTCTTCTTGGGGAAAAGAAATTTGCCCAGATGTTCACATTTGGGAAAGTCAGAAATGTGTGATTGGAAATCTTCTCTTTCAGTTGTTTTACACATGTTATTAAATGCACAAGACTTAGTCCTCTTGCCATCCAGCTGAAACACCTTGTCCCTTTGGTTATTTAATTTTATTTTGTAATATGCATCCTAGCAGTAGTTGCATGTTTAGAAATATTCCATGAATAGAGGCTGATAGTGAAGAACCTTATTTCTGTAACAGGACATAATTCTAAAAGAACATAGAAAAAAGGGTGTGTAATGATTTAGGTATCTTTTAAATTAATGAAGAGAAACTAAAAAAAAGGTAAAATTCAACTTTGTATTTTTTTTTCTAAAGAGAAAATTTTGTTTTGAAGGGTGCAAAGCATCAAATTGCTTAGAACAGACAAGCAGAACAAAATGTTATAACTTTCAAGGCTTTCTAAATTATTCTTATAAAAGTTGTTATTGAGCATCTTCAGGGGTTCAGTTTTGCATGGTTTGGTCAGATAAACACTGTTTGATGTTTTCAGGATCTTTTACTGATCAATATTGAGTGATAATAAAGTTGCAAAACAGTCTGGCTTTGAATTAAAATGAGTAATTTAAACCAATCCCTCAGTAAGGACATAAAGAGTGACAGAAACGTCGTCACTATGTGAAGTGCTCAATGAATGCCAGAATTTACTGTAGCTTTCCAAAACATAAATTGAGTTCTACTGTGAGAGTGCATTGTCTTTATTCGTGTAATCAAAAGGGACTTTTGCTAATGGCAACACCCTATGAGCACTCCTTGTACATGTTCCTCTCTATCAGAAGACATCAGCAGTGTAGTGCAGTAAACCCCAGTAAAACAGTGACTGTGTGCATCATTTTCATAACAAGCATTGCTTTGAGAGATTGAAACACCTAAAAGAGTCCTAGCTGGCTCTGTGTCAGGCTTTCTGCTAAACTTTAATTGCCCTTTCTGAAATATTTAAGACAATGATACTTCCAACAGACAAAGAGAAACAACAAAAAAAGAGTTTAAATGTTTGCTTTCGCTTTCCCCAGCCTTCACAATTGGTGGGAAACATAACGAGAAAGCATTCAGCTTCCCAGGAGAGGTCAAATAACAGACACCTGCCAATTTTAAGTGACAACACTGCTTTTCTCTGTACCCAGCACAAATGTGGCTACTCCTACTCATGGTCATGCCTGTTCAGTCCATCACCTCCTGATGTTGTGGTTTTTTTTCATGTAGCATGAAAGGTGTGCTCCCTGTATAGATACTGTTCTGCAAACCAGGAAATCCAGTGCTGCCCATGTAGGGTTCATAGTTCTGACCAAAAGCAGCTGCCTTGACTATTCAAATGTTTTCAAAATGCGCTGATATTTATACTTCCAGGCATTATTGCTGACCCTCTCATACCTGGCATTGACTCCTTACATCTGCCAGATGTGCAAGTGTATACCAACACCTGTTCTGGATCGGGTGTGTTCTCCTGTGGCAGTGGGGCTGTGCCCAGACCTGAGGCTGCTGGTCACCACCTTGCCACCCATGTGCTGCTGCAGGATGGGGCATGGCTGATGTGTCAACAGAGAGAGGCTGGTGCTGAGCTAGAGAATTCCTGTGCCAAGTTCAGCACTGTGCTCCTTAAGGCTGGTGCTTGCTAGTGGTAAATGCAAGGGGTAAGTGAGCTCCGGTGAACTCCTAGCTAAATGTCTAAGAGGGTGTCATGCTTATCTGCTGGTACCCCTTTGACAGTCTCAGCAGTTTAGCCCTGGATCTACCTAGTTTGGACGCACAAAACTCTTCCTGGTCTTGAATCATCCAGATACTGAATTCAGGAATCAGGCATGTTTCTGCTGTACAGCTACAGACCAGGGGAAGATAGGAGGGCACTACTGTCACTGAGCTTCCCACTGACATTTTTCACATATACTGAATGAAAAACAGAAGTTGGGAAGCAACTTGTTGCTTTTAATCCCTGCAATAGTCACAATTTATCTTAAAGACAGACCAACACATCCTCTGCCCAAATACATGTATTTTTTGCTAAATGATGCTTCCACAAGAAAATGCTCTTCCTACTGAAATTTTCTTTCCAGCTGCATTCTATTGAGATACAAGACGTAACACAAATGCACTTCAAAATATACTGTATAACAATAGCTTTATTGCAAAATTAATATTGTAAGATAGAAAATTTGTTTCACATAGTTCAGCTCTTAAAATAAATGTACAACCCATGTTCCATTTGCAGCAGGGACAACATGAAATGCAAGCTGAGGGCAAGACTGGCCATCTGATTGCGAGGTGCTCAGCTTGTAAAATGGGAGGGAAGAGTCCGCCAGGATTTATATTATCCTGAGTATTATTTCAGTTCAAGGAACCACTTCATTACTTTTATCTAGTATATTGTACACCTGTTAGGGGTTTAATTTACCTGAGGTTTCTGTTAGTTAGGCTGTAAAGGATAAGTATCTTGTAAACAGTGATGTTAAATTGTGACCTTTCTCCTCAACTGGAAATTAAAAACAATAGAGAAAGGGCTAGGTTCTGATAGGCATAGCTTCAAAACTTTGGGAAATCAGTAATTTTTCAATCTAGAACTGTTTCAAAGCAACTTGAATATAGAGAAGCCACTCTGACATCGAGGCATCTTTTACTTTGAGCTTTTTATACCATTTGCTTACATACTTTGGATATGCTCACTTCAAAGTCAGGGAGTTTTTATTCCTGATTATTTCATTTAACAATACTATGAATGAAGACTGAAATTATTTTCTTACACTCCAAGCACTGTGTAACTACAGGGTTTATTTCACCTATTTCTACATCTCATCTTTTTTGATCATCTGTGCTAATCTTCTACAAAGCACATTCAAAGTATGATACAAATGTCAATTAAGTGCTTGGAATATTCATATTATCAAATTGCAAGGCTACAGGTGACCATAAAAAGTCAAAATGTTTCCACTAAAAGCAACAGCCTCAATCTCCCTTACACTTTTGGATCAAAGAGGCCTTGCCTTTTGAAACATATGGCATCAGCTCTGAAAAAGTTCACTGTAATTTTCTAAAATGAAGCATAAAGGAAAAAAAATCTACCATTTCCTTGAATTTTAACATTAAATTCTGTGCTTGGGCAAATTGAATTGGTTACTTTAATCAGCATTAAAGTATCATTTCCAAAACATTGAAGAGGTGCAGGAGAGGAACTAATATTTACAATGCTTTCTCACATTCTTGTTTCAAAATACAAACATTATGTGGCAAGCATAGTCACAATAAAAATTGTAGCTCTTCCACTGCCTCACTAAAGGAGTTCCAAAAGTCCTAAATGAGTTCCAAAGTCCTAATTTCTCCTCTCTCTTTGCATCCTCATCTGAAAAATTGTAATAACATTTCCATAATTCAGAGAAGTGGTGTAAAGATTACTTAGTAGGATATATGCTTAGGACTCAAAAAATACCAAGCACTAGGTATTATAAATTATGTGCTAATTTATCTTAAGCTGCAGTAAAGACTGAGTCAAGTGATTTGCAGGAAATCCCCATTGTGAGCTTCTGTAGTTAATTTTCAATAAGTTTATCTATGTAAGAGCTTTATGTAATAAAGAATCACTCATAGCTTAGCATCTTCTTTTTAAACTATTACTTGTTAGCTCTGCTAAATATGTCACAGATTACTAACTGCATGTCAAGTCACTATACTGCATGTCCCTATACTTAGAAAACACTTCAGAAGACCTACAAGAACTGTCTATTGTTACTTCTTGATTTTCATGCTTTGGTTGAGAAAACTTGTGCAGAACTCCTGCAGTTAAGGGCCATGACAAGAATCTGTTCAGAAACTGACTGAGGAAATGATCCTTCCCTAGAGTGCCTGCCCAGCAAACACTGAGCAGGTAACTATGTCCCTTCTCATTAAGACAAAATTTAAGCATGTGATTAACTTGTAGAATGTGCTTTTACTTGTTAAATGCTGTCTTAATAAAGGACTATAAACATATATAATTTGTTGTTATTCCTTAGACATGTTATTTGGATTCACCTCAATCAAACCACACAAAGTTCTATGTCTCTTACCTAGTCATGACTGGCTTCATGTCACTGGCCACTCTAAGGTCCACCCCTCTGCATTAGGCCATTATTGTACAATATATACAAAAGTATCTAAAAAGTATCCCCTTCCTTTCCAAGCCCTCATGATATGTGCTTGATTAGGATTGATCCCCTAGTATTAATTCAGTGATCTTGTGTAAATGCTTTTCTGCATGCTGTCCAGAAAGTGCACATGCTGTCTTGTGAGAGATTTCTGATTTCATAGATGTGGAATAAATACTCTATCTTGTCTGTCTTGCAGCATGAAGCTCTTCCTTGGCCAAACCAGATAGTGCTTAGGTGCTTTGGGAAGAAGTCTGGGCATCATATTTCCTAAAACTGTGGTTACGAAAAGATTCCCTGCAATGAAACAGATTCATAAATAGAGTTGGCAAATGAAAAACAATCAAAGAAATACCTGTCTTGTGAAAAGGAACTCTGCTGAAACATGCTATGTGTTGTCAGGTCAGAGTTGTCATTTCTTCTTCTCCCACCCCAAACTGGACACAGTGACTTTGTGAAGAAGCATATAGTCATAATCAAAGTACATTAGGCTCTTCTGTGTCAGTCATGTGACTAAAAAGGATTATGTTTTCTGTAGTGAAAGGATGGCTTCATGCTGCCTAACACCACATGGTGCTATACTTGCTCTATCTCCTTTCTGGCTTCAAAGGTTGAAAAATCACAAGATATTTCCAGTAAATTTGTTAGGGTGAGAGGGAAGTCTTATCTAACAATGCATTGAAATTACATAAATCCTCTACCCCCAGAATGCAGAGATTGAAAAACACAGCTAACACTACAGTCATCTCCAGTGGAAGTCAGCAGATTTCTTTAATCAGTAATGGAGTTGGCAGTGTGTATTCTGGCTTGGTTTTAGCTGCCAGTAACACTCCTTTTCTTCCTTGCAAAAAATGGCATATTTTTGTATAGCCATAACAGATAACCTGCCCTAACTATACCTTATGCTATGGACTTTCACTACAGGTTTGTACAGCTCTGGGATCTTCCTCTCAATCATGGGTCTAAGATTCTCCTTCAGTTTCATGTAGTTTCTTTTGAGCTCCTGATGATATTCCCGCTGATCAGCAGTAATAAGGTGCTTGTTTTTCTCCACTGCTTCACCACACCTAGACAAAAGGAAAGAAAAAAAGACATGACATATATAATCTACTTCTGTTAAATTCCCTCGTTTTGTGTTAGGTAATTTAAATGGACAAGAATCCAGTTCTGGCTTTTTCAAGTACATAAATTGAGATGATATTTTTAAGAAATTAGGAAAGCATGAGTGAACTAATAAAAAGCAAATTTAATGACTGCAGAATACTGAGCTATCTGCCTACTTACTGTATAAACAGATAAATTGGCAATAGCATTACTTAGAAGCTGTATCTTCTGTATAAGACTTATTTTTATTTAACTCTACTTAACTTATCCTTTAGCAAGGAGGATAGTCTGGACTGAGGAGGTGAGTATCATCGTATGTGAATATTCTTGTTGAGATTTACAAATGTATCTAAAGCAAAGGACGCATGTCTGCCACTACCACTGTGTCTGCTTGACAGATGTGGTTTTCTTATGAACAGCTTTCTAAGTAAGAATGTCATTTTATTAAAAATCAAATCAATGCAATAGTCTGATGTTTGGTTTCTACAAGATGTCAAAAGACAAAACAAAAGGAAGATCTTAATTTCTATATTATTAGTTTAGGGTGTTAACATTTCTTCCCTTTGAGAATGCAATGCCGACCTAGGCATTAATGTGAAGCAGAAATAACAAGTGTGGTCCAAGTGTTCAAAGTGTGAGATGCCAGGATTCATGATGCTAACTTGCATAGGTAATTACTCAGTTATATTATCATTGCAGTATTGCTAATATTGAATGTATTGATGTAATTCCACATTTCAATTTTGTTTTACTGACCTCATTATAAACTCTTTGAAGCACAACCTCAGCTTGTTGTGATGTCGATAAAGTTTGGGGTCTGCTGGAATTTCAGCCAGGAACACTTGCGCTACCTCTAGTGGTCCCTTATAGAAATAACAGGAAAATGTGAAAGCCACCTCCTTAGACTGAAAACAGAACACACATTTGCTTAAAGCTGTTTGTTATTTCATGAGTGCAATTACGAAAGAAAACAAAACTATGCACAGTTACCATAATAGGATGGATTTTAGCTCCCTTTCCCCCACAATACTTCCTTTGGCAAGCAGAAATTTTGCCCATCATATCTTATCTTCTCCTGTTATTATTTGTCTTCCAGTTCCACAACAAAGGGAACAAATTCCGCCTATCAAGACCTTCAGGCAATAAGCCCAGTACTGAAAAAGGTCACTCTTGCAAAGCTTACAACATTTCATAATAGATGCATTGGTTGGTAACAGAGTATTTAGGCTTTCAGAAAAAAAACCCAAACTCTGTGAAACTGTACATAACACCAAATTTTTGCTCAGCCATGGCTTCATCATTCCATTTTAATTTTTTTTTAATTGCCTGGGCTTTTTTTAGTGTGTATGTTTATGTTATATATATTGCATCTCAGCTTTATTTTGGGGTGCTCAGGACTTGACTTCATGTATTGACTTAATTTCCATGAATCTGAATTTGTGATGATTCCACAGGAAAATTGTTATTATTATTATTCCCATTCCCCAAGGATTAATCTGGAATGAACAAAATGGCTGAGATGGCTAGCATGTTAGAAATAAAAATCCTTGGATGCATTCATAAGATTTCTATGAGTTTCTGCACCTACAGCCAGGACAGCACTTCCCATGAACACTTTCACCAAAAGCATAGCTAATGAACAGTATGCAGTGACTAAATATCAAGGGATGAAGTTTAAATACACACAGTGACTAAATGTGTCTGACTAGATGTACTTCTTCTAGTGCAAGAAATAGGAGTGCAAAAAATAATGCACAGTGAGAAAAGTACACTTCATCTGGCTTATTTGGATCCCTTACCTGATTTACAGTGGCTCCAACTGAGCCCTGCAAAACCATCTGGAGCATTTTGGCATCTGGTGGTTCTTGGTTGGTGGCTGCAGTTAGTTCCTGTGTTTTTTTACGCATATCTTCAATAGCAACTTCAATTGGTGTTAAAATAAACTAAGTGAAAGGAAAGAAAAGATGTTTCATTACCTGAATCATGAATGCAGTTGACCTATTCTAAATATGGCAATATCACTATCATTCTCCTGTTTCAAAAGCAGTAGTTGTGACATGCAGGAACACTGTTCAATCTAACTTGGTAGATGGTCATTTTGGTAGATGGTGCAACTGATCCAAAGCTCTTAGATGTCTTATTATTTGCAGAAATAGGTGTGAATCAGACCTTCTGTTGGCATAAATTCATTCTTATTCTAAATTACTTCATGCCTGAAATGGTGGTGTAATTTCTATGTGTAAAGCTTCCCTGTCTCTAAACCAGCCCTAAGCACAATCTAGTTCTCTGACTGTACTCCTATCCTACATCTGCTTTACCAGCTAGAAGTATAGCTACAGAGCTCCACATATCCTCCTACACAGCATTAGAGCTAGGAGGTAAAAATATACATTGTACATTGAATGTACATTGGCTATTGTCTCTTCTCCACAGTATCTCTCTATCTTGCCTTGTCTGTCCCTTCTGTCATAGTCCTGTTTACAAGACCAGTGTCTGAGAAATTCAGCATTCTTTTTTTCTGTCAAGCATAAATTTGGAAATCTTCCCATCCAGAGATTCATTCAGTCCTTGAGAAATTAGATCTGTCTTGAAAATCCAATTACCTCTTCTCTTTGGATGACATTGATTCTAGTTTTGATGTAGGGGAAAGCATGCATTGTGGTTAGGATGGTGTTCCTCTTGTATTGCTCACTAAGTTCTCCTCTGGGACGCCCATCCATAGTGAAAGGCGTAGTGTACATGAACCGACAGATGTTGAAGTTCTTTTCAAAGTGGGTAACTCTGTCCTTCATCTCATACTCATCAAAATAGGGCTCCACAAAAGTAATTTGTATGTATGCCTAAAAAAAGAGGGAAGAACCATTTACAATACTTTACAACCCAAGGAATGTAAAAGGAATGGAGCGTGTGAAGTATTCCATAGTACACATTGCCTAAGGATGTGTAGGCAATGAATGGTCTGGAAAAGCACACAGCTGATAATCCTTCAGAGGTCATTTTCTTATTCAGAGCTAACAAAATTTGCATCTAGGAGGGCAGAACTTAACTCTGGGGATCAGAACCAGGGCAGGGACCAGAGATCAGAACTTTTAATTTCTATACTCTCTGACAAGTTACCTCGCTAAGCCTGTCACAGAGGTTTTAATACCCCTGGGCACAGAGATACCAAGTTGGGTGGTTTCTTTTAGTGCCTTAATGTTTGAGCATAAAAGTTGCAAAGGGGACCTTCTCTCCTCATTTCTCTTGTGAGACAAGGCATTCAACCCTCTCAGTAGTACTTTCCCTACCTTATTGGGATCCAGCTTTCTTTTGTCTACAGGAGCAGAGTCCTTAATCACTTCCACAGCATCCTCCCCAAAACACTGGCCATAAAATCCCTGCAAAGGAAAAAGAATCATCCCAAAATTCTAGTCCTTAATGCAAAGCTAAAGCAATTCTAGGAGAAAGGAGTGACAACCATGACGATTTCTGGGCTTTGTACAGTCAGTACACTGTTCCACAAACCACAGCTGGCCAGGGTAAGGCATCTTCTGACAAAGATCACTGTGAATTGCTCAGACAATCACAGAGCTTGAAATTAAACAACCAGAAGGGAACACAGCAATTCTATAAAAAAAAAAAAAAAAAGCTGAAAAGATACCAAAGCAAATATTTGGCATGCTCAAAATCACTCCACGTTTTACAGGCCTGCTTGAAAGAGACATAGCCTCAAAAGAATGGCTCACTTACATAATTATGCTTTAAAAAGGGATACAGTGAAAAGGAAATACTAAGGAAACACTAAGAAAATACTAGGGAAACACTAAGGAAATAATCTATGGCACAAATCAGTCTGTTACTGATTTTTTTATATAGCAATGATAATATCAGGACTGCGTGGGTTAATTGAAAAGTATAATATACCATTTGAGATCCTGTTAACATAATGTTTTTCCTTACCTCTAATCTGTGAGAAATCTCTGGGAGTTTTGTAATTGCAGGCTCCTTATAAACAAATTCCTGTTCATCCAAGTCCCCAAATTTCGATCCATAGAAACCAACACGGAAGTAAGTTCCAAACATTCGTTTCTGACCCTAATTGATAAAAAGAAGAGGAAATTTACAAGTGCTTTATGTGGACATTGTAGTATCTGGGTGCCTTTTTTTCCCCTCCAGCTGATGTATAAGAAAATCCACTACTCTTACATTTTTCCCATTTCAAAGCCACTTCTAGATATCATCAGTGCTGATGGATTAGAAGCACAGGAGAAAAAGCATACAACTAAGGGGACATTTGACTGCAATCTAATTTAAAATTTAAGCTGATCATGAAGGAGGTTGCACAAAACAAAATAGCTTATTATTTCTTAATTCCTTTGAATACATGTAACAAAATTAAAATTTTGCAAATTTGCAATAAAAATTGATATAAATTTAAAACTAAGCTCAGCAATAAGGTTCTTCTGAAGAAAGTGAAGGGATGGTATGAGTGCTGACAATTTAGATGGGTTTTCATATTTATGAAATATGTTTTATAAATGTAAACGCTCTTCTGTTTAAAACCAAAACCACTAACCAGTAACACAATAAAGTTATCTTTGTTAAACAGATGTGGCCAGGTGGACACAGATATGGTCGGCGAAACCCATTTTATATTAATTTCTACTTTTTTTTGTATGGAGAGCCTTTTTACACTGTAGGCTATGTAGGTAGACCCAAACAGATGGAAGCTTTTATTTGAAAAAAGGAAATGGAACTATTTCAAATTCTGGTGGGTTGATCATGGCAGGATGCCAGGTACCACCAAAGCCACAGTATTATCCCTCCCTGCAACTGAACAGGAGAGCGATAACAAATGGTTCATGAGTTGACATAAGGACAGGGAGTGATCACAAATTAGTTACTATCATGGACAAAACACACTTAACTTGGGAAAACTAATTTAATTTATTACCAATCAAACTCAGAACAGAATAACAAGAAGTAAAACAAATTTTAAAAACATCTTACCCCCTTTCTCCTTAGGCTCTACATCTCCTCTCCCAGTGGTGTAGGGAGAAGGGAAATGGGGGTTATGGTCAGTTCATCACATGTTGTTTCTCCCACTGCTCAGGGAGAGGAGTCCTTCTCCTCCTCCAGCCTGTGGTTCCTCCCTGCTCTAGTGTGAGCTTCACATGGGGTCACAGCCTTCTTTCAGGCATCCACCTGCTCTGGCATGGGCTGCAGGTGGATCTCTGCTCCTCTGTGGATCTCCATGAGCTTCAGGGCCACAGCTGTCTCACCCTGGTCTGCACCATGGGCTGCAGGGGAATCTCTCTCTGGCACCCATAGCACTTCCTGCCCCCCCTTCCCCAGTGACCTTGGTGTCTGCAGAGCTGTTGCTCTCATATATTTTCCACTTGTCTCTCCTCTGAGCACAATTACATCTGGCCAGTAACTTTTTTCCCTTTTAAAATATATTATCCCAGAGGTGCTGCCACTGTCACTGATGGGCTCGGCCTTGGCCAGCCCTGACTAGCAGCTGGCATTGGCTCTGTTGGACATGGGTAAAGTTTCTAGCAGCTTCTTATTGACATTATTCTTTTAACCCTTCCCCTCCACTATCAAAACCTGGCCACACAAACCCAATACAGACATGAGCAGTTTTATTAACAGCAGTCTCAAACAAATAGTGCAACCCAGCAATGTGTCTTGCTAGCAGTGCCTTGCCTCAAAAGTACCTTATTAATAATGCTGTCAAAGGCCTTCTGTAGCTTGCTGTGTGTCAAGGTAAGCTTCCTGAAGTCTCGATGTGCTTCCAGTATGGGGATGACAATTTTGTACACTTCGTTCACAGTTTCATACAAACCTCCCTTAGAAAAAAAAAAAAAAAAAAAAAAAAAAGGAGGAAGGAATGAAGTGAGTTTTCGTGCACTCTCAAAAGAAACTATATCTCTATCAATGGAGAAAAGGGGATTTATAGGACTCATCTGTTAATCTGCTATGTTGCTTGTTTTGGTGTTCTGAAAACTAGTAATAGTAAATGGGCCGTTCTGAACAGCAAACAATGAACTAGATATAATTTGGACCTCTGATCTGTTCGGCTCTTGAGCTCAAATTCCTGTGTAAAGCCCTGGTTTCTGCCTCAGGGTTACAAGAACTAGAAATGCAGGTTAGCAGCAGGAAATGGATTTGTTTGTCATGTATGGTTCAGAGCAACCAGAGCTGTGTCTGGACAAAGGGACCCAAGTGATATCTTTAGAGATGCTAAATCAAAGGTCCTTATATAGTAAGTGAACATTATGAGGCTCCTGGTTGTATGCTTTATAAAAGTAAATAGAAGTAACTCTCACATGCCTCCTAAAATATATACTTTATGCAAGATCTTTTTCTTAAATGTACTATCTCATCATAATACCAACTGAAAATCTTGGTTCCTGCCTGAGACAATCACTTTCTGTTGGTGTTGCCTGTGGTCTGCACAGTAGAGGTGTGTATGTGACTGAGCTGGCCTGAAAAAGCCTAGGTTAATCAATCTGACTGAGGCAGTATTTGGACAGACAAAAATGTGTCCTCTTGTAATTTGGACTGTTTCAGGTCTGTGATGCCTGGTTTAGGAGAACTACATTGTTTCCTCATGTGCAGGAAAGGAAGCTGTGGATCTGGCTTAGGTAGCCCACTATCCATTCCCTCCTGGTAGTTCTGGTCCTCACTCACTGTGCTGAAGAGCTCTGCAGCTTGTTCCAGCAGGCCTACCAGTCCACTTTCTGAGAAATACCTCCCAGAACATATGCCATCTTCATCTGGAGACAAAACATCATCTGAAACAGCAGATTCCTCCAGCACATTGGATGAAATGTTCTAAAATACATCAAAGCACACAAATAAAAACCCTAAATCAACAGTACTTCACAAAGATTGAGGAAGAAATTGTTTCAACATATTTACATGATGGGAAGAGGAATTAGTTTTTTCAGGTGCAACCAGGGGACACATAGTTACATTTTTTTTTAGAAGTGAAAGTAACATCATAAATCTTCATAGATGGCAGATCAGGAGTTTCACTGTAAGAATCGGGAACTTTCTTTCTAGCCTCAGGTTTAAAATGCAGATTCCTGTAGGTGTCAAACTAGCTCTTCTCTGGTGGCTGGATTTCCATGGAGCTTGCAGTGAGCTCAATCCCCAATACTACTAGGGTCACAAGCAATTTGCCCTTCCTAGTGCTGGCACTTAGGGGTGGGAAATTCCAAACTGCACTTGACCTTCTGCCACCTACGTGACTAAATTGAACTTTCAGGGTTTTATCCACCTTTTCCAAGCAGAGGAGAAGTAGGACACAGACAATATCATACTAAAAACCACAATTATTGATTGCTTCTTCTTGGTTTATCCTCTGCCATACTACACTTCACACCTGCAGAATTTACTCAGTTTCTTGTTAATGTATGGATCCCACTGTGCATTTAAATAAAACTAGATTAAGACACTCTTGAGATTCTAGACCTTTATAACATGTCTACAGTTCCTCAGAACTTCTTTCAATATATGACACTGGGTGGCATCAACATAAAAAATTTTATAATATATAGAAATATGTACCAAATAACAGCAAAATATGTGTACATATATGCATATGTAACTTTCAGCAGGAGCACAGAGGCTAAGCTTCGATTTTCTATTAATTAAGAGGAGTTAAATTAGTGTCATAGTGTCTCTTTTCAGCAGAAACTGGCAATGACAATCTGTCTGAGTGCAGGATGGATGCCAGCTGGCTAGCTAGCTGAGTCCTTAAAGGCATCTTTACAAAATAGCAGAGACACTGAGGGCTGTTACTATTGATCAGATTTCAGATAAAGAATTGGCACCACACACCATTAGCAGCATTGGGCTTTCCCTCCTGGGTTTTATGGATGTATTTATTTCTCCATGGGTGAAATTTACTCCAACCATGCTGCCATCACACTGCCTAGTCTGCACATCATGTCAACACCACTGGAAGGGTGAGCACCGCCTCAGAACAGCATTCACAGGAGTTAAGAATACATCTGAATTTTGGCCAGAGGAAGAACTATAGCACATCTGGCACACTTATGCCACTTTTTACCAACCAGTGTCATTGAAGAGAGTGACTTCAACCAGACTTAGGTTTACTGGCTCATATCTGCAGAAACTCACAAGCCATGCAGATTAATTTCAGGTTTTCCTTTTCTGTAACAGTAGCCATTAAGGACTGTTTTCACGTGACTCCGGTGGCTTTAAAAATTTTTTATTATTTTTTATTTTCCTTTAGCAAAGAGAAGAGAGTCTAGAGAAGTGATTTATATACAAAAGTAACGAGAGAGTCATGGACACGAATTATCCCTTCTCCACCTTTAAGCCTCTAATAACTAATGTCAGGAATGTACTTCCATGTTTTACAGTCCATGCACTCTAAGAGGAGAGAGCCTGCATGACATACTCCTGGGGCTTGCATGATCTTCTGCAAAGTGGACATGCCTCACCCAACTTAAGCCTTTATCTACCTTTCGTATTGAAGAATTTTAAATATCCCTTATATAATAAAGTCAATGCATAAATCACCACGTATTTTATCAGCAATTATATTGAATTTCACAAGCCTAGTTTTCATTAAAGAAAATAAGTACTTCTGTGAACTCAAAAAACCCTCTGATCCCCAGCCCTTATCACCATGTTAAATAAGGCCAGGATAGTCTGCAACCTAAATGCCCAAATAGCCCAGGCAAATTAGGCTGCTGCTGAGCCGTGTCCTCAGCAGGTAGACACACACACTAAGTACTTGTCTGTGTTAATACAAAGTGGTTTTAAAGTCAGTCCCTATGCACTTAATAATCTCACTAATTCTGCTTTACAGTTTGTGAAGGGGATTTAGTGTAAATATGAATTAAGCTCAAAGGGAATTCCACTGAAAGTGACCCGACTCTGATTTTGAGTGATAGATTTAATTGCATATAGTGAAGCATTTTGTCTGGTGCAATATAAGGAAAATATTACTCTACTGACAGTCAGTTTTCTGGATGCTAACAGACTCACTGCAGAAGATCAGAATCAGAACTGACTTGATCCTTTGCTGACTCATTTTATTCATCTGTAAAAATGAGGTAATACTTCTACTCATCTAGAATAATATTTTTATTTACATTATTATCACCCTCAATTCCACAACTAAATGCATATCACCAACATTAGTTGATCTCATATCTGAGCCAAATGAAGAAATGATCACAGAAAGGGTCAGGGAGTGAGACCTGTAACTACACGTAAAGCGGAGCCAGTCTGCATAGTGTTTCCCTCTTTTAACAAAGTCATCTGAATAAGATCTCCACAGGTGCCATAAAACATAAGCCTGTTTGTAATGAATGGGAAAGCTTTTGTTGAAAGCCTATGTAAAAATGCAAAGGGTTATTATAATTAATTACTGTTATTGAGTAAACTGAAATTCAAAATTGTCCTGTTAGATAAAGAGTTGTGTAATTGGGTCCTTGTCATTAGGGCATTTTATTACCTCTCTCCTATGGGGCAACTATTTCTTTGGAAAACATGTATTTACACAAACATTTTGATGAGAGAAATTGATTTGCTGCTTTTGTACTCCTAAGTTTTTGCTTGCCTACTGCCTTGCACAATAGACGTCAATTCTCCAACATAAATTAAAACATATCCATTTATACAACCTGCATAATCTAGGAGCAATGGAGAGAGGAATTGCATTAGGGTCAAGTGTGTGAGCTTACAAGCACTCAAGGCAGCCTGGGAGCAGGATGACATTGGGGAGGAAATGCAGATTTCACTTATATCTAAATGTATCCAACAAGTAGAGAGAAAAGAAGGGTAAATAGAAGTAATGCATGGAAGTTAGAAGTTTGAAGGTATACAAAATTGATAAGGGATGCAAAATGGCAGTAGTATAAATCCATGGCCACAAGTTTAGCCATTAAGAGAATATACAGCTATTTTGATATTAAAGAAAATTAAGAATAAACACTTGTCCATAACCTAATTGCTGAGGTGGAATTGCAAATAGTAATGCCTAACAAACTAAATTCAATGCAAAATGCCAAGTGGCTCAATCATGTTCACATTTACTGTTTTGAAGGGAAAAACCCCAAGTGGGGTTGGTAAAAACCCAAGTGGTATGGTTTTATTAAGGGATGATGAATGCACCAAATATTAGTGTTAGGTATTTCAAACTCACTTTGACAATAAGATGTGCTCCTCAACAGATCAAAAGAGCTAAGCAAAGTAGTATTCAAGCAGTGAATCCTGAGCTGCCATTTGTTTTAGAAAACTGGGGAAGTTCCAGAAGACAAAATATGCTTTGGGGATCATCTACTTTAAAGTGTACAAGATGAGCAGATGGTGGTAGGTTTATCAGACTGCATCAGGACAAAATGGTGGAAATACTGATAAGAAATTACTAAAGAAAATCTTAAAGGTATTGTACTTAGCCTGAATCAACACCAGACTATGCAAGCCTGACACTTTCTAAAGAAAAGGATTACAGTCTAATAAAGATAACAATGTCTAAACAGCAGATGTCTATATAACATCTAAGGTGATCCTACAAAATATTTCCATTAATTGAAATTATTTATAATTTACTTTAATCATTGCAGCCAACAATTCACTGGTTTCAGAGAGTAATGATATAAGAGAAATTATCAATACATGGCAATAAATTAAGGGTTTGTCCATTTTTGTTTTTAATAATGTGGAGAAAAGCACTAAAACAATTGAATTTGCATATGAAGTCAGTTCAGGCAACTGCATAATCTGATAAACTAAGTGTATATATATCTGCATTTAAAAAAGTTTAACCACAAGGATTTATGCTTTCATCTATGTGATGTAGAAAAGTAAGGTGAAAAACTAAACCCAAGAAAACTGTTGGGAAAAGATCAGTTTATTGCTGAGTAAAGAGCTCAACAATGCCAAAAGAACCAGTGAAGTCTTCAGAGAGACTGTGAGAGGATGTGAGAGCTACAGCTCATGCTGAAAGAACTTATGGGATATTTTTACTTGACTTGGATATACTGGATTGACTGCAGTGATTGTGTTATTCATCAGTCAAAAGGGTTTGGTTAGTCACTTGAGGGCAGTCAAAGGATTGGAGAACATGCCTGAAAGAGGTGAGCAGCTCCAATTATCTAGATTATGAGAAAGAAGTTTGAAAGATGCATCTGTCACAGTTGGTAAGTAACAGCCCTAGAAAAAGCATGTGATAATAGAGGGGTTCTACTTAGCAAATGAGAGATTACAGTATCAAACTGCTGGAAATAGAAGCTGGAGACTGCCATTGTAGCATCCACCCCATACATGCACCTCTGCTTTGCTTAGCACAAGAATAACACCAGAGCTGCCTTATGCCGTCAAAGCCTTTTACCTGAAAACTGACGCTGCCCACAGGGAGATAGTTCCGATCCTCAAGCATGCTCAGGTACTCTGACACCAGTGCTGCAGCATGGACCAGGCACATGGCTGCTTCTGTGTAGCACTTCCTCTTGGTGTGCTTCTCTGCCATGTTCTGCAGCCAAGTCAGCCTCAAGTCTGGCGATGTCTGGTATCCTTTTGCAATTCTGAAAAGACAGGCCAGAAAGCAGGTGTGAATGATCACTTCTCAAATAACAAAAAATACCTTTATAATTCTTCCCCTGGGATGAAGGGAAGAAGACATCTCTGTCTTTATTCTATATGATTCATTAAACAGAAAGCAAAAGAAATGGTTAGGCAGGGCTGGGCAGGAGATAGAGGGGCTATGAGGAAAGTAAAACTGCTGCATCCAAGACTCTTCAATGTTCCTGACTCTTATCCTTGCCCAAGTTTATGTCCACCTCCCAGAGGCTGCACTGCAATGTGCTTACTGCTGCAGCCTGGGCCTCCTGCTAAAGATCAGCTCTGCTAAAGAGGAAATGTGCACAAGCAGATAGTTTGTCACAGCTTGTCCATAAAATGCATAGTTCAGCTCACCTCACTGTAGAATTTTCTCAGTAGCAATTCTAAATGGATTCACCTGTACATGAGGTCCATCAACATCTCGGGATCTTCCTGAAATTCCCTCATTTTCACTGTATCTGACAGGATGCCATTCAGATTACACAGCAGCTCCTCTACCTGAAGCAATGCAAAGATCAATGTGCAATGTGTTTATTTTTTCCTTCTGGAAAAACAACAGCATCTGCACAAGATGATGTTACTCTTCTTAAGCCTCTTTTACCCAAGGAAATGTCAGGATGTTTTCTTCAGTTCTATGTAATGCAGCAACGGCTGCTGACATAGCAAGTCTTACACACACACATTTTAATTAATCAAAATGAGCTGAAGTCCTTTGATCTATTTATTTCTGAATGAAAAAAAAAAAACAAATGTGATAATGGATTTCAGCTTTAGTTGATCTTACATCTGAAACCAGATGTTTTCGTAAGTCTTCAGCACAACTTGAGTTACTCTAAGAATTTTAACAAAGTGTTTGACAGTTGTCTGACATGTTTTTCATTATTGCTGCTGACACCTTACAAGTTGGCAAAGAGAGAGAAGTTTCCCAGATGGTACTTGTCTGAAAACATAATCAAATTGGAATCAAATTCCATTTTGGGAAAATCTTAGAGGGCATAATTCCTGCTGGGGGTCTATGAGAAAGCTGAACTCAAAACCAAGAGATGATTCTCCTGTAATGTGATTTCAGGGAAAATTCTTTAGAGTTTATTTTATAGAATAATATCCACTTCTTCCCCACTTACTGTTGTGCTAGACATAAACTCATGCAATAATCTCTTATTTTCATTGCTTTGAAAGACCAAGATCTAGAACTTGCTTCAAGCACAGTCCTATGTGAAAGCTCCTGATAAAAGCCACAGATGCCATAAAAGATTTAACCTGAATGGGAAATGGTGTTGCCTGCATATCTGTATCTTCCTCTGCATAGGCCAGGATGGTTCGCAAGGATCGTCGAAGGAATTCCTCATTAAACTCAGGTGATTTTCCAACCAGAGAAGCTAGCGACATGGTCACCTGCATCTTCACTCTTGAAAAATTCTTCCAGAAGAAAAAAACAAAAGCATGAAAGAATGATGGCTGCACTGCAGTTCACATGTCTACCTCCTCTATGAAAGTGATTCTCCTGTCCATATCGAGTGCAGTAGACTCACCACTCACATAAGTGGCCTCTGGTGCATCAAACCTAATCATGTTTTACCCACTTAAGCCAGAGATCCCTAATTCTGACATGTCTGTACTTTGGCGCTACAATGTTCCTTGAAATATGTATGCTTGCTTGAGACAGAAGAAAGCCAGAAACACCCCTTTCCTCCTTTGCACAGGCCAGTGGGTGTGTGGATCAGACCACACACCAAAACAGATGAGGAAGAATGACTGGAAAAACATTCTGGAAACAAATCTGGGAGGCAAAAGGCCTCTAAGAGCTTCAACTGGGGATGCTTTACACCCTGATGATCATGGTGTGGCTGCAGTATATTTTCCTTCTGCAGAGCTTATACTTTTTACATATCCAAGGCTTTTAAAGTAGTAACTACTGAAGAAAATTCTGTGCAAGATCAGATGCTATCCAAAATGCTAATGCATATGCTTTTGTGCCAGAACATTATTAATCTACATGCATAATGTATGTATTTAGCTCCACATGTGTGGTAAAAATCAGAGCCTAGTTCTAAGACCAAGGAGCTGGCGAAGAATTCCCATTAATACAAGTATACGGGAGTTCTACTGAGGTTGCAATTGTGTTAGAATAGAACTAGACTGAGTCATTCTGACACAAGAATGAAAGAAAAAAGACAACGTGAAGGGTATTTCTTATGCATTGTATAGTCTTTGCTGTCACAGGCCTAATGTTGCTCCGTTTGAAACTGCATTTATAGATATTGCAGGACAATATTGAGTCATGTTTCCTGAATCAAAGAAATGAACAATAATTAAAGCTACTTTCCCCCTGCACTTCTAGCAGTTCTCTTGGCTCAAATGTGTGAAACAGTAGACCAGGTGACTGCAGATGCATTCCACTTGCTGTTGCAACTTCAGTCTTTGTTTCAATTGATCACAAAAAAAGGTGGCACAAAATACACTGCTGTTCTCAAAATCTTACACTGGTAGAGCTGAAGCTGTATCTCATGAGGAGATAAAGTGTGGCACAGGCTTGAGTCCGTGTAATATCTATGCTGCTGCTGCAGTGATGGAGAACTCTTTGACACAGGTCAGCACACTGTTCAACCTCCTCTTCAAACAGCAAATCTCCAAACTGAGGGAAAGAGAAGAAAACATTTATTACTCTTATTTATAACCATTAAAACATCACTATCTTAGTGCACAAAAGTCACAGGATTCACAAAAAGTCCAAAGTGTTCAAAAACTACATTTTATACTTCTTTTTATTATGACTTCTGATTCCTGAGATGCTGTAGATTCCATTTTTAAGATTTTCTACAAGAAAGAAGATTTTCTACAAAGAAGGGTTTGAAAAGAAGAGTTTGTATTCTGGAAAAAAGAGAAAGATAGAATAAACTCAGAGTATGATGGCTCCAGGAGTTTTTGCAAACATCAAAGATTGCAAAATTCCTAGAAGTATGGAGATTTGCTATTTTCAGAATACATAATGATTGATGAAGCATACAAATACTTCCTTAAGTATATTAAGAGCAACTTTTAGCTCTTTGATTTCTTTGCTACCCATCTGATTGTAAACTACTCTTGCTGATATAACAACTTTGCACCAACACCCTACCCTTCCCCAGGCTTCCAATATCTTCTTCCTCCTATGGTATGTGACAAAACTTCCACTGCCAAGCTTTCATACCAGACCCTCCTTTACAGTGTCTTCACAATGCACATAGCAGGCAATAAACCCAGGGGGCAGGATGTCTGTCCAAAGAAACTCTCAGCAGAGACAGCACAGATGCACCAGTACCATATCTACATACACAGGACTGATAAAGGTGTCTGAGTGAATACAAGATATTGTTTCCAATTTGCAGACCAATTTCCCAATTCTCAGCCTTTCTTCAGTCCATTATCTCACTGTTTTGTGTCTAATTTACATTATAAGCCTGCTGGGCACAGGGTTTTATCACTTTTATTTGTAAAATGACATATATATGCCTACAGTGTAATAGAAATAATTGGATTGATTGCTTCATGAAATACAGAACAGAGTCAGCTTAACTACAAGATCTATTTCAATGAGAATAACAATTGCTTCACAAAATTCATTACTCTAATTGGAAGTTAGCTTTTAAAGATAAAGGAAAATGAAAAGATAATTATTTGTTTCATAACTATTCAGATATCTACCCTGTAATTAGGCTTTGTCAGCCAATCTGCATTTAAGAGCAGACAGGCATTAACTGGAAAGGAGTATCCTGTTTCTTATTTGTATTTTAGAATACTTTAGGGAAAATAAACATTTCATGGATTCTTTCTTAGTGGAGCTGCTCTTTTTTGTAGGAGAATGAATCTTAAAAAAAGATTTTAGAGTCCTTATGAAGCACCCAACCTCTTATGACCTTTATTACAAAAAAAAAAGAAAAAATACTTCGGGTCAATTTCTGTCCTCGTATATGTTTTGAAGTTTGCAAGTGTTTGGGTTTTTTTTTTTTTTTTTTTTTTTTTTTTTTTTTGTTTTGTTTTGTTTTGTTTTGTTTGTTTTTTGTTTGTTTTTTTGTTTTTGTTTTGGTTTTGGTTTTGGGTTTTTTTGTTTTTGTTTGTTTTGGGTTTTTTTTGGTTTTTGGTTTTTGGGTTGTTTTTTTTGTTTTGTTTTGCTTTTTGTTTTTTCTGACCTGGAGTTTTTTTATTGGTGATACAGAAGTGGAAGAAAGATGAGGATTTGGCTTAGTTTTCAGGCAGAACAAAGATGAAAACTGTCAATGTCTTAGAATCCACTTAGAATTTTGAAACCCATCTTAGAAATAGAAACCTAGAATGATGCCCTCAATGTCTCATGAGTTTTAATTTCTCTGCTGCCCATCTGACTGGAAACTAGTCTTGCTGATATAACAACTTAAATTTGACTCTATGGAATTCTTGTGCAGTTCTTGGCATTAAGATTCCTAATTAAAATCAGAATGTATTTGAAATAAAGTGTGTGGAATTGCTTACCATTTCATTAGTAAATCTTATATGTTTAAGAATAGACTGCTAAACCCACAAAATTATTCAGATTTAATTATTCCATCTTGTGTGATCCGTGAAATAACCTTACAACATATGCAGAAATCCTGTAACAACCCCATAGATAGTAATTTGTACTTATATATGCAAAATGTATTTAATAAATGTCAAAGAAAATTGGTAAGTGAATGGAGACAGCTCTGCTCTAGAAATGCTGTTCTATTAACTTGATTGGAAGCATGAAAACAAAAGTATATCAAGAGCATACCTTGGCAATGAGAGCTCTGAGTGTGGCAAAGCAATGAGTCAGGTAAGTCGTGCTCTGATCATAGCCAAGAGAATTTACCAGGACCTTCAAAACTCCTCCCAAGAGATTATCTCTGCATTCTGCTGCAAAGCTCGCCTACATAGGAGGGAGAAAAACAATAACTGTATGAGGTAATTCAGCAATGAACTGGCACACAGGAAACTGAAGTTCTGCTCTCCAGTCCATGAGACATCCAGTAATTCAGAATTTGCAATTTCTTTATTTTTAACATCTGCTTTGGAGAAATTTCAAAGCACTTTTGTAGTGAAGACAAGAAGACAGAGGGGGAATGGTCCTGAATATTTTCCAAGTTCTGAAGATTCTCCAATGCACTTTTAAGCTCAGTGAGCTCCTGCAGTGATTTTTGAAGCTCCACTTCTGTTCTTTCCAATTCTTCATGTATACTTTGGGTTAGGAACTGATCCTCTGGTGGGCAAGCACCATTCCTTCCCTTACATCCTTGATATCCTGAGCATCTAGACTAAATAGATATACTGGTATGTTCTGATCAAACCCACAACCAAAACAGTGGAGAGACTAGGTGCTATGAGCGGTGTAATGTAAAAATAATGTCCAGTACAACAAAAGTCTAGCAGATAAATGCTTTTCTAGTTTTCAAGCATGAAGTTTTCTCCTTCCTACCTATGATTTTTTTTCTAGTCAAAACTCTATAAGTTTACAGAAGATCTCAAAATATTTTGCACTGTCTAAGAAACAAAAGGGAAAAATAATCATGCTTCCACTGGCTTCTGAGGAAGCAGGGATTGGTACTAAGCCACCTGTACTATTTTTCACCTGAATGATGTTCTCTTGCATATCGAGAATGATCAGGTTAGCTTCAGTTGCCAGGTTTCCACTGATCAGAGCTTCTTGGTCTAGCTCAGCTTTCGTCCTGCAAAAGGAGTTCTAATTAAAGCAAGCAGAGGGTATCCCAAGAGTTAGATGACCTGCTGTTTAAACAAAGCCAAATACAAATGCATACTATTCTGAATGATTCCATAAGAGTAGACAATGACAATAGTGTTCAGAAGTGTTTCTTAAAAACTATGGAGTGAAATTAGGAAAGCTGCTATCATAGAAGAGCAGTCACAAAGGGGACTTCTGAAAACTAGGCCTCTAGACAGTTTGGATAGATGCTTTTCTTCCTTAATAGTCATCTGCATAATGGCCACTTAATATCATGTTCAGTTGTTCAGTAATTTATGCTGTAATTTCTGAATGCATTGCCTGTAGCAGGACACAAAACTCCAAAATGGAGTAATTGATAACTGATCTGACAATTTCATTAAAAGAAGTAAAACCAATAAACTAGACCAAAGTGGAAATTGCTTCAGTGCCATAGAAGCATTGTTTAGTGGAGGCAATTTAAAATGTTGATTCCTGAGACTGTTGAAAACAAAAGACAACAGGTCCATACAGCAGTGTCCCAGGCTATTTAAGAGAACTGAAATATTGATAAAAGACAGGAGATAGTGGTAAGGCAACACATGATACCTTCTTAGCTGAGACTTAAGAACAAGGTCTGTAACACAGTTCCTCTGCAGCTGAATAAGCATAGGAGCAGCTACTAACGAAACCGCATTTTCACACATCCATACCAGAAGCGCAAAGAGGTATTTCTCTTTTTCCTAAGCTGCTCAAAAAAATGCTGTTGCCTGGCTAAAGGCTGCTTTCTAGAGCTTGAGATTAAAGATCCTTTGACTTTGGCCAAAGTTCCTAAGGTGCATTTCTGTGGCTGGAACAACACCCTTATAATCACACTTCTGAGTGACTTCAAAAATATATAGCTGCTCTGCTACATTAATTTACCAAAAAAAAACAACAAAAAAAAAAAAAAAAAAAAAAAAAAAAAAACAACAAACAAACAAACAAAAAAACCTGCAAAAATTTTAGTGCTATAATAAGGGCAGAAATCCCAATAAGAGTAAGAACTGAACAAATTTAGTTAACTTTACAGGTCTTTGGACTATTTCCAGCAACCACTGAGCTTTGATCCACATGCTGACTGGATCTTCTCTGGCATGACACATATCTTATAACTGCTGCTACAATCCCAAGGCATTATCTTCCCTGACTCCTGCTAACAGAGCTTCTCAATATTAATATAGCATATCAAACCAGCTTGATACCACAGTACCACAGTACTGTATGTACTGAGGAGCCAGGAGCAACATCAAAATAAATGTAGCAAGCATCTGTGGTGTACTTAATACAACTCTACCACTAACTCATGTTTGCCACACTGTTAATAAGAAGGAAAAAATGGGTAGATAGCTATTTTAAATTCTCCTTCTAGTATTTGTGACCTCTTTGTTGTGTCATAGCAACAGTTGGATATTTACGCTACAGAAACATTTTCTTTTTCTTCCTCTTTGACAAAAGAGAGAAAGGGTTGAAACTGCTCATTTTGTAATAAAACATCCTGGGAGCAAGAACAAAACATAAAAACCCCAAGCAGCTTGGTTCTAACAAAAGCAATATGCATTAATTAAACTACTTACTTATCTTGTCTCTCATTTGCCTGCCGCCACTGTGTCTGCTCCTTTCTCCAGCGCAAATTTTCATTTACCCCTGCTGATCTGTCATTCCCTAAGAGTGCAACATATGTCAGAGATTAAAACAAAAGGGGACACTTGAAGTCTGACAGCTCGCCAAAAGGAGGAGATATATTTCTGTAGCAGTCTATCAGAACTAAAACCATTCAACTTACAGATTCAGGGCTCTAGTGAAAGACTCATCACTTTTTTTACTTAGGATTTTTAGATTATTAACTTGCTTAATGTCTACAAAAACCTACAAAAACCAACCCACAGATTTTCCATTTATTAAATGAAGCAACCTTTTTTGCTATGAACGGTTTGTTTTTAGTGATAGTTTTGATACCATTTCTTGGCTCTTGATTAGATACTAACATAACTTTTTAGAATATCTTGAAACTTCTTTCTTGGCTTCATATTCTTCACATGAGAGGAACTCAGTCCTAGCTACACCTTGGACAGTTGAAACCTAATGATATTTTCATCCATGCAAAACCAAGAATGGTCTGCAAAGGAATGGACTGTGGGTGAAAAGGGGGTGAAATGGACAAGGTTGAAAATGGATAGTGTGCACAAACCCAACAAACTCATTTATGACTATAGACACTCGAGGTCCTCTCAAAAGGCATGGGGAGCAATGGTATGAAATACCAGCTGGTATTCTGCAGCGCTTCATCATTTCTCCTCTGGCTCCTTCTCCTCTCAGTAAAGCCTCTTCTAATCGAGCTTTCACATCGCGTGATTTCTGGAGTGCTTGGGTGCTAACTTTATCTGAGTTTTGCTTGCCCTGGAAGTAAAGTTAAAGCAATCATTACCAATGCCTCCATTTTTGATCATGAGACCAAATTACATCTCCAGAATGAGATACAACAGGAGAGACCTGTAGAGGGGGCAGAAAGCAATGAATGTGATTGATTAATACATAAAGTCTAATAAATGTTGCAAATGAGGAAAGAGGTACAATGTGTACTGCTAAAAGAAACTAAAGATGTAGTTCAGATGTAAAGTTCAGATGTAGTTCAGATGTAAAGATGTAGCTAAAGATGTAGTTCAGTTCTACTGAGAAAGAAATTAAAGTTCAGAGAGAAGGTTATTTAGTCCATTTCAGACAGACCCTCACAGAAAGAGAAGTACTGACATCAAGTCCCTGCTCATAACTAAAGAGTCATCCTTAGTGTCCTGTCCAGTACTTACAGGAGCTGTTGGTATAATTCCCACCAAAAATAGCCCCCAAATACCCAGGTAAAGAAAATAATTAAACTGCTTAGGTTACCTTCATAGAACTTCCTCAAAAGTTTCGGTAGCATTGTGCTTGAAGGCTATTGTCAGTTATTTTATCTGAAGTAATTTGTGTATATTAGATAAGTGCTAATTTAACCATTGTCAATAACAGATGTCTCCTGGACAGCTGGAATTTAAGGAAGAAAATTGATCAAAACCAGGACAACAAAATTCCTTGTTTCACTTACCTTATACTCAAAGCATGAAACACAAATGAAGAGGAGGTCTAAAATCCTGTTCAGCTGCATGGATGGAAGGTCTGCAATCCATTTCTGTATTAGGTTCTGATCAGCATTTTTCATAATCCAGAGGAAACAGATCAAAAGGTTGCGAGTAGTATCAGGACCTAATGTAGCACTCTGTCTGTAGGGCTAGGAACACATAAAGTAAATGTCAATTGAAAGAAGAAAAAGGAGAGGAAGGTCATTTGGGTGAAGTAATCTTATTTAAATTTCATTGGAATTGAATCTCAGGACTGGACTTCAGTAAATTTAAAATCTTCCAGGTGATAGTTATTGTAATTTTGACTGTATATGTAATTAGTGAAAGGACCAGTTGAATGCAAGTGAAAGACTGAGAGAAGCACCAGTTTGCTACATGCTTTTATAATAATTTCCTTATAAAAATGTAGGGAAAAGATTCTGTAATCATTTGCTTCCCCTCTACCATGTAGTTGTGTCAGCCCAACTGCATAGTAGATTAAAAAAAAAAAAACATACAAAGAGAAAAAGAAGCATCAGAATCCTAGATGCATGGATTCAGGTAAGACTGAAACAGTGGGGCCGCCATAGTGGCATTTGCTGATCTGGGCAGGAGTCTAGATTTGGTGTGGAAATGAAAATAGGCATGTGGGAGAAAGTGAACAATGTATGTTAAAACAGCAAATAACTAGAAGAGAATAGGAGAAGATGACAGAAGGACTATGAGAGATCCATTGGGGTTGGAGGAAACAAAAATGCAATTCCTCATGACTGTAGCTATTAGTGGTAAGAAAGGATAAAAAAAGGAAGATGAAAACAGATAGAAGAAAGGAGATTGGCAGAGCAGTGAACATACCAGTGATACCAGAGGTACTCCAGGGTTCCTGATGTTGAACTGACTCCCTGCAATGGCAAGGGCCACATTTTGGTTGATTGCACCTGAAGGCTCTTGTTCTTCTTCTGGGTTTCCTGTGCGTCCCTTTCCACTGCGGATATCTGAAACTAAATTTGAAATATCCCATTGGAACTTCAGGGTCAATCCAGTTGCTTCTGCTCACGTGTCATAGTTTTCCATCAGTCTGTAACTGAGCAAAACAATTGGCACTTCCATCCCTGAGACTGTTTGTATGTCTGATGTACCAAGCGGTGAAAGAGGCACAGCATCAGCAAGAGAAATTGCAGCCATCTGCAAAGACTGCCAAATTATTCAAATACATAAAATACATAAAAGGTGGTAGCAAACATGAGATTACCTCTGAAGTTCAAATCCAAGCCAGTACTTTGTAAGACTTGGAACCATCCAGTTCTAGTTAATTTCAGTCAAGAGGATAAGCACAGAAACTAGACATGGATTTGGTACTATTCAACAAAGTATGTAAGTCTGCTAAGCGCTGACAGATCCAGTATTGTCTGCTGACTTAAAGACAAGTTTTATTTCAGGCACATAACTGCTTCTAACTGCTGGTTCTTGACATCACTTTCAGGAAATGAAGTTATTTATATCTAAGTTTTGTAAAAATCTTGTCTGATTCTGAGCATCCATTTTGTGTTTTGCAAGTTCTGTTCCTCAGAGAAGCTGAGTGATCAGCTGGACCCCAGGTGTTCAGAATGTGATCACGGCCTCTTGTGACAGATTCTCAAAGGAAGACACTCTAAACCTAGGCATATTGGTACACCTGGGCTTCTTCATAATAACTCTTTTCATCTATGGTATAAGGATAATACTTAGATTAAAAGAATGGTGTGAGATCTAATTAGCCAACGTATAGTAAATGCTTTCACCTTACCCAATTGAAAGTGATAAACAACTATTAAGTTCATACTAGAAAGTTTTTTGTTAAGACATTTAAATGTGAAATATTTTCAGAACCACTGACAAAAATACACTCCTCAAAGTTTATACCTTTAATTAATTAATTTTGGTGTCATGTTAATAGCAGCAAAAAAGCAATAGAAAAAGAGAATACAGTCTAATTTCTATAATTGTGGTGTAACATGATGTCAGTATCACTATCAGTATTTTCACTACTGTTGAGTGTATCTAGAGCTAAGTATTTCTTGCAGACCTTGCAGGCTTTATTTGGAAGGTCAGAAAACTTACACAAAGAGATATGCAGGAGCACTTACAAATGTATCTCTGGTCTATCACTTCCTCATGAACTGAGGACATTGAAGTTTTTCCTGTTTGTAAAAATCCAGTTTATTTTTAAGTAAAGAAATATTCTACATTACTAGATTAATCTTTTATGTTTGATAAATTATTTAGACAAGTCCCTGTTAGAAGTTGAAAAATTCAAAGGTAAAAAGGTCTTACTTGTAAAATCATGGAGTTGCGGTAGTGAATCCAGAATGATACCAACCAAAGGGAGGTAAAGAGCTGCAATTTTAATCTTCACCTCCTTTTTGGAGCAACGTGGGTCTAGGTCATGGGAACTCAGCAGGCTAAGGATAGCACTGACAGCTTTTCTTTGCACCTTGCTAATCCTGTTAACACAGAAACCACTCATGAGTTCCATTCACGGATCATGCACAAATCACTTATAAATCAAAGATTTAATAAATAGAAAGGAGGTGAACAAAACAAATAATAAATGCCAGTATGCACTTGATAATCTCTTTCATTCTGAGCAGAGATTCCCGTTCCCTGCAAACAATAGGTATCTTAA
The DNA here is from genome assembly GCF_024509145.1 of Vidua macroura. NCBI lineage: Eukaryota > Metazoa > Chordata > Aves > Passeriformes > Viduidae > Vidua > Vidua macroura. The sequence continues at coordinate 24,371,215 of NC_071611.1, forward strand.
ATCCCCAAGACACTTTACCACAATCAAAGAGCACCCAAGTCTTTCAAACTTCCCAAAAAAAAATCATTGTGCTAAAGGGAGATGCTTAAGGAAAAGCATCAATCTCTGGCCAAAGTTTAGCTAAACGCTTAAGTTCAGACAAAAACAGAGGTGTTTTAGAGGGAAGAGCCACTGAAATTTTGTGTTCTCAATTTCTGTATTCAGCCAACACTACTACCACAAATAATATATTTTTATTAATTGAGAGAAACATACTGCAGCTAAAACCATGACTGGGTCATTGCTATGTTAGAGTGACTCACTGAAAAGCATGGGGGAAGCAGGACTGTCCTGGAGTCAAACTGTGGCCTTGCCAAGAATAACAGTGTGACCTGATCCCATTCTAAAACCTGCAAATGAGGATACGCACCCCTCGCTGTCTGCATCCAGTGCTGCTGCCAATTCAGTGAAAAGTAAGCCAGTCAGGAAGTGCTGCTGACGGTATTCAGCTGAGAGGTCAAACATACCAGTGATTTTCTGGTCCTGGTAACTAGAGCAGGAGCTGGAGTTCTGCAGAAATATATTAGAAGTGTTAAAGAATAATCACTGAAACCAAAGTTTCTTAAAGAGATCACCGTCACAGTCAATGTAACAAACTTTGTAGAAAATCTCTACCAGAGGAAAACCACAGACTTTGAAAGAAGGTTGGACATTTTGGAGGAAGACATCTGTGTGTGAAATTAAAAGCTCTCTAGGATGCAATCTCATCCTTTCCATTCTGTGCAAGCAACTCATTTTACACTTTTTAAGACATAAATTTCCTACCCTGTATTCATTATTTTGGACAGGACACAAAGTCAGAATTTTCTCCATTCTTGCTCTTATTGTTGCAGAGCAGCCATTAGCTATCACAGAGCAAGAAGTGCCTCTACATTAAGAGGGACTTAGGTGCCAGAAGCTGTTCACTGTGTGTTCTTCAGTCTCCATGATGTCTAGTATGGAAGTAAGGTCAGGAAAGACATGTGAACCATGTTTCCTTTTGCCCTGGAAATCCTTGGCTGATCTTACTGGCAGCTGGTATAATTTAGACCAGCCTTCAAACTGCTCTAACTTATGGCTGTGACTGATAAACAGCCAGCCCAGGAATAGAAAGTTGCTGCTATATATGTGCTGTGAACTTAGATTCTGCAGTCATAGGTGTGTGCCACAGGTCACCTGAAATGTTTTTGTCCCTTGCTCAGGTGAGCATAAGTCTTAGACTCTACTCCCACTGTAGCTACTAGGTTTTATGAGTCCAAATTTTGCTTTTAATCTATATTCTTCAGCATTCCTTCCAATATTTCTGTCAGTCACCTGGGAATAGTCTCAGAGCCCAAACACATGAAGTATCAGTATACCACACTGTGGTAGCTATCTTCTAGTATATTGGGTCAAATGAACCCCATGTCTCTTAGCAGCCCTGTATTTTGGATCCCTATACTTAGGCCCACTCCCATTCAACCTCAAACAAACAGGTATTGGCTGTACTATGTTTGTGTGAAATAATGTCAAAGTGTAAAGCACTCCGTTAAGCGAGTTTGGCTTCTCTCAAAAAATTTCACAAGATTTATTCACAAGACCATATTTCTACTGCAAGTCTAACTCAAGTGGGTTGCACTCCTGCAGACAGATCAAAATTACTGCAAGGGTGGTCAGCTAGCGCATTAAATCATGCAAGGGCCACAAAAGCCTTATTGATTTGCACAGGTTGCACATTGTATGTTACTCCTAAAGGAGTTGATGATGTTGCTTGAAGGAAAGATTAATTAAACTGGTGTTGGCCAAGCTGTGACATGCTAGAACTAGTTACAAGAACTATGTTAATATTTTTTATCTCCATAAGCAGAAGAGTCATATTTCTAGCTCTTTGGCATCCAGGATTAGTATTAACCAAATATACTGTGATGCTTTGCTTTTAGGATTAGGAAAAACTTCAAGAAAATATTATTTACTATAACAAACATTTGACAACCCTTATTAAGGTATGAGATGTAGTACCTCTTAGCATCCAACCAATTCTTTGGCAATGACACTCAAAAAAGAAACCACGAATTTGAACTGCTCCATTACTGAGGCTGTTTCTGTACCTCCCATAATTTTTTGTTTCAATTCCATCCCCTTGCCTCTAAGCATTGTGGCAATTATAGAGCATTGCACTGAAATGCTTCAACCCAGTCCTGACCTCTGCAAGAACATTGAGGTGGAAAACAGACATGTGAGCAGCATTTGATGGGGGGTTTGCTCCATTGTAGAAAACCATCTCCATAGAATGTAGAGGAGAATGGAGGAGAAGAGCACAAGACTGGCAAAATAGTGTGTTGCATGCCAATCAACAATTTCTTTTTTTGATGTGTTTGTGAACTCTGTGGTCAGGAAGATCATGGGAGGTCCTGACATTAAGGAACTCTAGAGCTGTGTCAGTATCAGACCAAATCTGGAAAAATTTCTGGAGAATGAGATATGATGCAGATTGCTTGGTCTACTCAGAACACCTGAGTGTTTCCACACAGAAAATAACATAGTTTAAATTAAAAGGAGAACACTGTTCAAAAAAACACAGAGAATTATGGACAAAGATATAGCATGATCTGTACTACAGTGGGGGAGAAACCCAGAAGGAAGAACATCAGAAAAAGAAAGCATGATAATCCTATTTTAAGCAACATGAAGACTCAACAAAAATTCACTATTCAAGATGTTGAAAATGGTAGTCTATTAGTCACTAAGTTGGATAGTGGTACCATCTATTTCCACCTGGAAAGTAAGAAGTTCCATTAGAAGGCAAACACACAGAAAGCATGCACTGCTGCATGCCATAATTCTCCAAAACAGATATTGAAATACATATTTGTGGTTGTGTGTGGATGGGATAAGTGTGTGCCTGTGTTCCTTTTAGACCTCATGTCTAGACCTCAACAGTAATTTTCTGTTTCCAGGGGAGAATATGTCTGTGTCACATTCAACTTTTACTCCTGTAGATGCAGTTTCGCAGTAGCACTCCTGTAGCCTTTCTTCTTCTGTCCCTTTTTCTCAAGTGGGAAGTTTTTCTCCCTGATCCAACAGTGGCTGATTCTAACTTAAGTATCTGAATACAGAGCAATGTAAGTATTTTTCTACGTGTGCTTCATGTGACGTTCATGCAATACCTATCTAATGGATAAACACCTGGGAGGACAAGGAGGGAGAGGGAGATGCTGGAGCAGATGCAGATGTCATGAAGAAGAGGTTCAGATTGAGGTAATGCTCATGGCTGCAGAGAATTCTCAGGAACTCAAGTCTCATGGAAATCAGGGTGGAGAGCGAATTCAGCTTGTTTGAAAGCTAGAAAAAACAAACAAAAAAAGTGTCAAGTGATGGGCTAGTGTTTTTTAAATTACCATGTAGTGAAATATCTTGCTCCCTGAAAAGGACATAGACATGTAGCCCTGCGTACATTAAAATGTTCACTGTACCTCACTAGTTTCCATACATTAGCTGCTCTTTGTGTGACGATTTTTTTCTCATTTGTTTCAATGAGATGTTTCTCTCCCTGCTCCCCAGCTGACTTTCAACAACCCAAGAGATAACAAATTGTTTCTTTCTTCTTTTCTCCCAAAACAAAAATGTACAATATTTTTTGTCTTTTGCCTAAGACAAAAATTAAAAACAAACTGAACTTTTCTGAGTCTGTGGCAAACTCATAAAATGTCCTGCTAAGCAACATAGGACATTGGTGGTCTCATTTTTTCCCTTCTTATCAACAATGACATCAGTGAAGGAATTCATGAAGATACCTGATGGACCTGCACAAATACAGGTCACAAAACAGAAGGAAAACACTCCCTGTCAAATACAACAAATAATTCCATAACAACATTCTGCATCACCATTTATTTTTAATTTTCAGAGACTTGTGAAGCAAGACAGATGCATTATTTTGAGTGATTCCCTGAAAGCTAAATACTGTCCTCACAGCACTCAGCAGGAGAAGTCAGAAAGTTGATCTGTATTATCTGCAGATCCTTCTGCTAAGGGCAGTAAAAAAATAAGGGAAGAGAAATGGTTCCATGGATGTTTTGCAGCAGTGCAAACTATGACAGTTCTAAAAGAGTCTTTACCTCTACTCATTTTTTTTCCCTGCAGATCACAAATCAAATTAAAATCATTGCATATGCAATAAGAAATAGGAAATTTACCCAGACCTTTAACACAACTCAAAGATCTTGATGGATAAACTAATCAAACAGAACAAAACACATAAGCCAAATGCAATCCCAGTCATGCATGGTGCCTACCTGATTACAGTAATGTTTGATGAGATTAAACACAAATCCTCGATCCATTAAAGAAAGAAGATCATACAAGAAAAATGCCAGGCTGATATTAATTTTTTCTGCTTGTTCACTTTCCTTAAAAAAAGAAAAAAACTCCAGTTATAATGTGTAAAACTTACATAAAGGTGGAAGACTTTTTAGAATAATGAAAAATAGTGCAGGGGTCTGCTCTCAGAATTATCTCGAGGAAAATACAGGATAAGATCGTTTCAGTTCTCCAGTTCACATGATCTTGTTAAAATTGCACAGAATCACTTCTGTAAATTATTTCAGCTGTTTCACAGAGAAATGTCACGGGATGAACAGTTCATTTCTGTACCTCTTTGGGCTGACAACAATGAATTTGAGACCTGATCTGAATGAATTGTCTATTGGCTGCAGTACTGCAAATGACTTTTTTTCCTATTGAATATAATAGAATGCTGGTTTAGGAACTTAAAACATATAAAATATTAAGAAAAACCTGCACTGGCTTTGCTGATGGAATGCCAAGTATTTTGTTTAGAAATTTTAAATGTAAAACTGATAGTAACAAAATACTGGTAAAACAAATCTGTGGAGTTCACCATCCAGCAGTTAAACTCTTGTATGCTTGGCATTGGCCTGATTACCAGAGTTACACAGCCTCAAGTAAGAATCACAAAGAACTTCATGTACCCTCTAAAATGAGGCTACAGTTACTTCAAACATACCAATTTAAACTATAAACTCTCAGTAGCCTATGTAGTTCACCAAGAGGAATTAGCAAAGATGCCTGAGGAATCTGCACACATTTAATGCTCAAAACTGACAAAGGAGATGACTGAGAAAAATATTGCCTGTACTGGCACCTCTGGTTAGTGACAACAGGTGTGCAGCACCTCAGGGTGGCTACAATTCACTTTTTCATTTTTCAAGCCTTTTGTTGCTGTTCAGGAATATATACATTCTCTACAATCTGGAATTTGCACAGGAAAATATTTTTCTACAATGAAGAAAAACATGATTTTCCACTACCTTATAGGGCAGGCAAGCATATGCCAGACATATTGCTGTAAAAATCCAGGGCAATCTGTCATGCTCAACCATGTATTGAAACATCAATTATCACTTCTTGGATTTAAAAATCAGACATATTTTGCCTACTACTCTGTACACCTAACCAGTGGCCCTAATTCCAAAAACACAACAGTGAGATTTTCACACACAATCAGGTTCTATATGCTCATTCTATCAAAATGAGAATTAAATTAACAGCCCACAAAAACCTATGTACTTCTTGTGAGGAAGCCATACATACTAATTTATTTGCAAAGCCTACATTTCTGTTAAGGCATTTTTATTGTAATGAATTTTTATTTCACAATGTATTTAAAAAAAAAGGCACTGATGGCTTAGGTAAACATTTCTGTGGAAATTATTTCTCTGCATGTGGCTATCACAGAAGCACACCAATGGATTGAGCTTCAAGAACAATCTTTTGGTGAACAGTGACCATCCATTCTGTCATTCTCTACCCCAGTTTGTCTGGTTGCCCTTTCCCGGTTTCTGATCTTCAACAGCACTTGGAAGAAGTGGATTATGAAACTGAGCTTCTTGAAAGTGACCTGGCAGGCCAGCTCTCCTGGCTGCTCTGCCTTGCCCTGCTTCAGAGCACTCTACTGGGCTAGCTGCATTTGGCAGCTCTGGGGCATGAAAACAAGTTGATTACAACAACTGAACAGTCTCTCAGTGCCTTTCTGTGGCCTTAGCATTTTCTACTGGCCAGTCCAAAGAGGTGTCAGTGATACAGGCCGACAGCAGCAATGTTAAAATATAAATTACAGTTTGTGGTTCTTTCAACTGTATAATCTGTTGTATGAGTGCATTTTGTTAAAAGTAGAAAGAATTTCATGGGACTTAAGGTTTATTTCTGTTCTTCAATTTTCAGGTGGCCAGTGTCTCTTTAAAGAGATCAAGGGTAAGATCACTTGTGGCTGGCTTTCGTAACACTCACGAGGAGCACTGCCTTCCTAAGGCATATTCCACTGTTACAGAGAACTCAAATGAGGAATTAACCACAATGCAGCAGGATAGAGGGTAACAGCAAAGGGGTATAAAACGAAGTCCTGATGGGGCTGCAGTCTGATGTGATGGCTAACATGGCATAAAGAATTACTACAACTGAAAATGGATGTCCAGCCTTTCCTGTCAATAGGAAAGGGAATTATCTTTTTGTACACTGCAGCCACAGTGTGAAGAAGGCTGAGGAACTGAGCTGAACAAAAACAGTCTGCTAAGAGAGCACAAGGCTGCCTTTTACAGTCCCACAGCTCTCACTTAAGGTCCATGTGAGAATATTTGCCTAATTCTAGCAATACTACTGATATTGAAATGAGATTAAATGTAGCTCAGTGTAACACAGGATGAGTAGCAAGGATCCACAGTGCTTATTTAATCCACTTACCTTGGGTGGTTTGACTACAAGTGCAGCAATCTCTGAAGTAATCACACTAACTATAGTAGTAATATCATCTTTGAAACGATCAGAGAACCGGCTTCTTCTTGGGTTATCTTGCTTCTCTTTGTTGTGAACATACTGAGCCATACTCTTTATCTGCAAAGCAGAAAAAAGAATACTAAAAAAATGCCCAGACTGGAGGTAAAATACAGCTTTAAGTTTGTTTGTAAGAGTAAGATTTCCTACTTCCTTTCCCCTGAATTTAATTACTCATTTTCTCAGAGCTGCTGTGATAAATCCTACACAATGACAACAGAGGGTCTAAGGCTCCAATACAGACAGATATTGATTACTGCTCATATTCATGTGAATACATGAATACTCTCAGTACCTGAAATCATAATCACCCTCCTGCAACCCCATTTATCTGGACTTCTGAAATGCTGCTGCTTGCCACTTTTGTCCTTTATGATGACAGACAATGAGTGACATTTGTGGAATTCTTATTTCTAATGTTGCATTACTTACATGCTGATAGTGGAAATCATTATAGTTTTTCCACTGACATGCGTCATTGCAGGGCTCTGTAGAACTGTGAGTTTGTGGAACTTTGTCACTGCTCCCATGTTGTTAACAAAAAGGAAAAGATAGGAATAGATATTCACCAAAAAGGAAGGACTTGGTTGATAAGTGTCTCTCAGTATTTTGCAAGCTGTGGACTACTGCTCATGTAGTTCATGCAGAACTTTGCTATCACTGCCATAGTGCGGAAGGAGGGTGAATACGAGGAACTTTATTTTGTACTCTTTGCACTTTCATTATTTGAGACCTTTCCTTTACAAAGAGAAGAATAACTGAAGAGGTCAGCACCCAGCTGCATCTGTGCCTGGAGCACCTACTACATGCCACCATTAACTAACTTTAAAATACCACTGTTGAGTCTTACCAGGAGCTCAAAGAAGAACCAGGCATACTTGAAGACTGATTCTCTCACCATGCCCGTGCTGACCACCATCTGCAATGCCAGTTCCTCATGGAAATGCTACATAATAAACACAGACTGTTGGAAAATGGCTTTTCAATCAACTCATCTTTCATTTTCAACATCTTCCCTGAGGGAAACTTTTCCATACTGGAGGGTGAGCAGCCAAATGGGGATGTATGGGCATTCTTGCAGGATTAGAAGGCAGATTTCACCAAAGTGAATGCTGTTGGCAAATAGACTTTGGCACCCATTTTTCTGTGGATCTAGAACTGCATGTAACTGAAGAGGGAAATGCCTTTGGACCATTCTCAGGTCATTGTCTGTACATGATAGGGAGCAGTCATGTTTCCCACTACCTGCTAAGCATTTTTGTTTAGCACATCCATGTTTTTCTGAGAGAAGGTAAAAGTAAGATTGACTCTGTGGTGGAGGAGAAGGACAGAGCAATAACCACAGCAGACCTTGTACAGACATTTCTAGTTGGAGACAGTACTTTTTACAGTGACATCTAAACACAAGACACATAAACCCAACTATCTAAACTTTTAGGAAATTCAAATCTGGACTACAAAAAGCTTGGTTCTAAAAGCTACAAAAGGGACAAAGAAAATAATTCATTACAGAAGAAAAAGGAGGCAAATACTTCTGAATGGAGTTTACTGTAACATGTAAAGACATGTATCCAAAGGTAAACAGCAGTGGAAAATGACGGAAGCTCTAAGACCTTGAGAAAGAGAGCAAAGGGAGGATTTAGACAGGCTGCTACTTGTCTAAATCTGACCTGGATAAAGAATCTAAAGACTCTGGAGCAGAAGTAAAAAAGTTTGAGTAGTGTTTGCCCACACATTCAATATCTCATCACTAATTCCTTATTTGATAAAACTGGTTGATATTTTGTTCTGTTGCTCCCCTCTCCACATTTAGAAGTGCTAATTGCCAGCACTAGCTCAGGATGCTCCAGGTTCTGCAAGGAGTTCCCTCATGTGTACCCATAGCCTACCTTTTTATTGGAGGGTCTTGTGCTTGCACAAAGGCCTGACATATCATTTGTTCCTTCAATGTAGTAAGACATCCGACTGGAGCTGTGATCCACAGGCTGGGGCACATGGAAGAAATACATAATAGTAAATCCATAACTAACTTAATCTAATTATCAGAGAAAAAATCACCTGCAGTTGGGTGGGGTTTTTTTGTTTGTTTTTTGCCTTTTTTTTTTTTTTTTTTTTTTTTTTGTTTAGCTAAGCACACACATCCATTTAAACAGTTCTTCTGTTTCCTTCTTCCCATCCCCCTTCCCACTCAAGTCCGAAGACCACCTGACAGCAGCAGCAGCAGGGTGCAAATGCACTGCCATCGCGTGCCCAGTGGCAGCATTGCAGCTGTACTTTGGAGGATACGATTCACCCTTTAAAGGTGTATGTTTATCCCCGGCTCTACATCGAAAATAATTAGCCCCTTGAAGTTCTTCCTTCCATTAAAAGTGATGCCAATTTAAGAAGCAGTGAAACGGCAGTAACCAATTGTAAATTTCTACATTTTTCAATGTCATGAAGCTGTAATATCAAACACTTTAATTTTGTATTAATTTGGAAAAATGCCTTGAGCCCTGTTTTGCTTTTTTTTTTCCCCTAGGACACAGAATATTAGAGTAAAAGTCATAAAATTCGAATCTACATTATTAAAAATTGCTATGGATGGATATATATGCACATATGAACAAATCAAATAAATTGTCAAAGCCTGTGTATCTTACTAGTTAGCTGAAGACCAGTACCTATTCATTTTCGATGGAGAGGCACATGCTCATTCAGTAGAGAAAAGACTTCAAAATATTTCTGAAAATAACCTGCTTGAGAAGCAATATTTTACATATATAACACTCAAAGAAAAGTGAAGGGGGGATACAGTTCAGACCTCATCACATGTATTACTGTAGAGCTCTGCCAGGGCTGCAACTAGCAACAGGCTCTTTGCACAGGGGAAAAAATCCTGCTTTTGCTAGAGGCATAGCTTCCCAGCTCCAGCTGAGTGGCAAACTCTAGGTTTTGGTTTCCCCAGACACACAGTCATTCTCATAAAGCTCTGAGATGGGCTGGGATGCTGTAGACCAGCAAGCATCTGGTGCCAATCAGGGAAACAAGATCCTTCCTCTAGGATGCTGGCGACTGTTCTGTCCTGCAAGCCATTGGTGGTATATGTAGCAGTGGTTGAGAATGCAGAGGAAGCTTGTATTTCACTCTGTGGTTGAATGAAGTATTTGGAAAGACTCAGGTGCAAATGATGCACATAGCATCTGCACTGTAGTTGATATAAAGCTATGGGGCTGCTGTCATATAATTGACTACTTACTGTGGTGGGGTTTTTTTTGTGGGTTTTTTTTTTTTCTTTTTTTTTTTTCTTTTTTTTTTTTTTTTTTTTTTTTTCTTTTAATAGGAAACTATATAACACCAAACAAAAAGAGGAAGAAAGGTCTGTGGCTCTGTGGCTGCACTGACTCTGCAACTTGGACCAGACCAGGTCACCAGCTGTGAACAGAAGTTAAAATCTGGAATAACAGGAGAGTGAGGCAAATCAAAAAAAGCAAATGCCTCTGTGAAGTGTCTAAGCTACAAACAAGAGGTACCTCTTGCTCTCCACTGAATCAGAATTTTGCAATGGGATTTTACATGTATTTATGCCAAATCAGATAAACAGAATATACTTCCGGTGATACATACAGTTCATCTACAAGGAGCAAATCCAACCCTCTAAGACAAAATCTAGATTATTAAGTTTTGCACCATAACATTCTTCATATATTTGACCTTATTCTCTTACCTTGGATGACATGATGTTTTTGACCTCCTCATCAGTAGCAGCTTGTGTAACAGTGATGTCAGGATTGCTGCAGCTTATCACTCGGCTCTGCAGGAGTTTACTTCCAACAGACACTGCGGAAGTGCGTCCAAAAGTGTAATAACGAGATTCTGTCGAAACGGCACTGCTGCCTCCACCTGCCACAGTGAGATGCTTGAATTAAGACTGAAGGACATATATATGAGACAAACATCAGGTTCAAGCTGTTTTTGCTCAGTGGTGTTATAACATCAGCATTTTGAAAAGAATAAAGCTCCTGAAAAACCCACTACCAACTGCTTCATTAACAATCTACACAGGCATTGAAAGAGAAGTTACAGATATTATCCCAGTCAACAGCTAACAGAGTCATTGCACAAGCAGTACCAAAAGAGTAATAGGGCTACCTAAGTATCACCACTATTACAATAGCTCTTTCTTCCCATCAGTTCTTTTAAATTTGCTGTAGATTAAGACAATATTCACAGGCCTAAACACAAAATACCACCTTCAACACATGATTTAATGCCATGTTTGAAGTATCTAAGGAAACGGGGAGAACTGCCATCATGAATTTCACTAAATGATATCTAGTTTTCAGTTTCACCACAGAGCTTATTTCTCCAGGACAAAGAATTCCCAAGTGTATGTGAGCTCACAGATTTTTGCATATCCCAGCATCAGTCTAAATTTGCCTCAAGGGGGATTTAAATTAATACTCAAAAGAGAAAAAGGCCTACAGACCTTTAGCTCCCACAGCACAGCTGCTTGTGGTAAATCATTGAGCCTATACAAATTAATCAAATTAATCCTATAGGGTTTAGGACAATGATTGCAACAGAATAACAGAGTGGCTGAGATTGGGAGGGCCCACTGAAGGCCATCTAGTCCAACCCCTCTGCTCAAGCAGGGTCACCTTGAATCAGCTGCCTGGGACTACAACTAGATGGCCTTCTACTATCACCAAGGTGAGAGGTTTGGGCAACCTCTCTGGCCAACGTGTACCAGTACTCAGTCACCCTCAGAGGAAGTGTTTCCTCATGTTCACTCTGTTTCAGTGGTGCCCGTTGTCTCTGATCTTGTCACTGGGTGCCACTGGAAACAACCAGGCTGTCTTCTTTGCACTCTCTCTTCAGCTCTTTGTGTACACCGAAGAGCCTCCCTGAGGCTTCTTTTCTCTAGCCTGAAGTGCCCAGCTCTCTCAGCCTTTCTTTATTGAAGAGATGTTCCAGACCCTTTTGTCATTTTTATGGCCCTTGGGCCCATCTTTGACCAACATGTTCATGTCTCTCTTGTACTGGGGTGCTCAGAGACGAACACAGTGCTCCAGGTATGGCCTCACCAGGGTTGAGAAGAGGAGAAAGATCACCTGTCTAAACCTGCTGGTCATACTGTATTTTATCCTCTAATGACATCCTTAATGCAAAGGAGACATTGGGTGAGCTTGGCCTTATACCACTTGGCAGTAGGTTACTTTGCATGGAAAGTAATTTATTTATGTACAGGTCAGTAAAAAAATGATATCTTAAGGCCATTTTAACTTATGAAAATATTCTTCTAGAAAAAGGTTCAGGAAAGTTTAGGCAATTTCTCTTGCATTCATCTTCATGAAGCTGCAACATTGCTTGTAGCTGTGGAAACCTCTCACCTCAACCCTTCGTCTTAAATTAATAACTGAGGGCTGGAGATTATGAGGGCAAATCTATTTTGCTCTTTGCAGTGCTGATATTCATGACCTACCTCTGAGAAAAATAGTATATCAGAACAGTGTAGTGCTTAAATGGTACACAGTCTGGGTCTGAGAAGTTGTGTTTGCTGTCTTACAGGTCAGTGCCTTAAATCCTTCTCTCAAAAGCACCATGCTGAACAGCATGTATCAATAAAAAAAATACTTCTGCAACCCTTGCACCAACAATACCTGGTTTGACCACTTCTCTTTGTGGGTCTGGCAGACGAAATACATAGTACACATAAGATGCCAGGAGGCAGTTCCTTCCATGCTGATCCTTGCTCAGCTCTTTGCTGTTGTGGAGACTATTCACTATTGCAACCACAGACTCAAAGGCAAACTGTGAGAAGTTGGCTGTGAAGCAAAGGCAAGACTTAGAGTTAGCACTGAAGCGTATAACATAATTAAATGAGAGCATTCGTAGTATCAACAACTAATCTTGCAAGGTTCAATTCAATCCTTAACAAATAACAAATTCAGGGTTTTAGACAGCAATTGCTATGCCTGACCAGACCAAAGTCTACATAGGCCAAAAAACACTCTTTAGCAGACCCACTGACTTTCAATCGAATCACTGGTATTCTGTCACTTTGTGCTACATAAAAGCAGACTTTAATGTAGCTGTTAATTACATTTCTAGCAGCCTTCACATAATTCCTATGAACTATCTTCTTGCAGAATACTAAGACTCATTACTCTCCAGCTGACAGACAAATACAAGCTAGCAGGCTTTAGCAGAAATATTGTAGTGGATGACAGATGTTAATTATCTGAATGAGATAGGAAATTACCCACACCACTGTATGCAAGTATGCCATTCTTCCAGACTTAACATATGTTACGGGCAACTGGCATCTCACTAAAACAAAACCAGTGTTCACTATTGTATTCTCTGGTTTTGTGCTCACTCAACTCTGTCTAAAGATCTTTGGGCAGAGGATATGATGCAGATAGCAGTGTCAGTTGTAAGATAATTATTTTGCTGGTGTTTTGCTGGTGTTTTGCTTGCAAAACAACTCAATTCCAAACAAAGCTGAACCACAACCCACTTTCTGACCTATATTTTCAGATAAGTAAATTACTACAGTTTAATGTATCTTCCAACCACAGACTAAGAGTCTTAAGTTCAGGGGGAAAGGACAAAAGGTAGAAACTCTGTTAAGCCTGATTAAATTGTGCACTGAGACTCTGTCTTGAGCAGCACAACTCTTTCTAAAGGGTGCTACCCTAAATAATAAATCCAAGCCTGAATATTTCAGCAACCATTTCCCCCACATATCAAAGTTGCTTGCAAAGCACTTGAAGGCCATGAACCAGTAAATACCTGTCTGGCCAGCTATGACCATTGGCTGTACAGCCAGCTGGAAAAGTTTATCTAGTACCAAATGCAAAAATAAGACAAGAGGTTCAAGGCGTGAAGAATTCAAACAGATAATGCTGAGTTTCAATTCATGCTCCAGTGAAGCCTCTGTAATCTTCTGATCCATCACTCGAAAGGGGAATGTCACTTGGCTTTCCAGAGAATGGCACAAGGTGAAGAACTTCTCCAGATGGTTGTCCTGCAAATACAGTGCACTCACAGTTAATAAAGTTGATATATTTCAGGCTAGCACTAGCTAAGAAAAGCCTGATCGTATTACCTCATGGGATGAAAGGAAAGATTTTTGCCCTTCTGGCTTTCAGTAGTGGCTGCTCTGAGTGATCAACTTGTAAAGCAGCTGTCACAGTGCTTTGTTTGCTCCTATCCATTTGGTTCAAATTCAGACTGTGGTGAGATCAGCTTAAAGGCAGGAAAGTTATTGCCCTCACTAAACTGATTGCTTCATTTAATGAAAATACTTTTCCTTCTATCTGATAAAACTCTGTCACATTATAGTCCATCTGCCACTCACACCTGAGTTCCAGCTACCTACAAGTTATGTGCCATATGAGTATGCCCTACTTGTATTTAAAAAACATGCTGCAAAGGGGTGATGGACCTGCTTCAAACACAGGGCCTTCAGCTGTTAGGACATATTTACCAGGCTTAACTAGAATGGGATAAGGGATAAGAGCCACTGAAAAACAACAGAAACAAAACAAAGCTGATCTGCCTCAAACCGGCATCTCAGTAAGATGGGCAAAGATCAAATTTCCTATGGCATTTAAATTATGGGAATCATTGAGGTCTCACCCAGCACTAAGCTTGTGTCCCCAAAGCGCATGGCATTGACAAGTGAGCTGCTTAACACATACTGGTGGTGTATAACATGTCAATGGGGCAGGAAGGTGTTATGTCTTTGGACAGTTCAGTGGACTAGTTCACTTGGCTAGCTCAGTGGACACACTGTCTGAACTAGCCTTGAAGAACAGAAGATGCTGACTGCAGAAACTGGGACTGTGCCCTGCCAGCACCTTTCAATCACAGCCTGAGCTGAGCTGAGCTGAGCCTGAGCTGAGCCCTGCTGAGCTGAGAGGACACCAGGCTCCCTATTGCTCCATGTGACTTGCTGCCAGGAGTGCTCATTTGTTCACTTCCCTAACAGATTTAATTTCACCAAAGGATTTCATTCACGGAGGATATCAGATTATTTCCATAGCTCCTAAATTTTTTATAAACTGTGTGGGCTGAAACACCTGAGTTTCATAAACCTGCTAAATTGGCCTGGACATCTGAATTTTCTTTGAAATGAAACTACAGCTGTATGTTACTGCTGATGCATTACCTGGGTGTGAACAGATGACACCGCTTGAATGTCAACAATGAAAATGCCCTTGTGTCCTTCAACCCACTTTATAGGGGGTGTCTGAGATGGAATTTTCTGTGATGGAAAAAAAAAAAAGGGAATTATCTTCCTATTAATGCTCAAAGAAAAAGTCTGCTTACATGAGGGTCTATAGTGTATTCCCACTATTCACTTCATTTTAGACATACAAATTTAATGCCACACAGAGGATGACAGCTAAGTATCTCCTTATTCTCACAGACTTTTGGACAGAAGCTTATGCACTGAACAGGGATACTTAGAGAATTTCTGCTGGATGTCTAGCACAGACCATGTAAGTATACATCTTCTCATGGGATATTGTTAAGGCTAAAATTTCCTAGTCAAAGCATTGCCAAAGGCATTCCATGGTTATGTAGTGCAGTTTAAACCCCCAGACAAGTTTCCTACATGCCATGTTTTCTGAGAGGGCATGTATTTCTGCTCCATTTCTACTCCCCCTCCCACAAAGTCACAGAAAAAAACCCCAAATTATCCTGTGGAAGAAATCGAATTATTGCCTTGACACTCTTGAAACAAACGTGTCCCTGATTAGACAATTTACAAGAATTTGCTTGCATACACTGTTAATAAACAGTATAATGATATAAAATATTAACACCAGTGACAATAATAACAACAACACTTTACTTCAGATTTTCCCCTTCTAAAGAACAAAAAGAGGCACTGCTTACCAGCAGACAGCAATGTTAGTTTGTAAAACACTTATTCTGTTCTCCTACATTAGGAAAATACTATCTTTTAATAATTTTGTTTGTTACCTCAGGAGACTGGATTGAATAGTGTAAAGGCAGTTTATCCAATGCAACAGGAAGACTATAATGTCCAGTTTGAAGACGATCATTTAATAGAATTGGCAGCCACTGAAACAAATGAAGAGAAAACACAGCAATATTCCTAATGATATATGGTTAGACCTATTTATTTAATTTGTTAGATATAGTCAACAAAACAACAAATGAGATATTGACCCAAGCTTCTCTGCTCTAACCCATTCAACAGTAATTTCTTTGTATTTTAAAATTCAAAGATAGCTGATAGCTACTGTAGAAAAATGTACAAGACTGCTTTATAAACCATCTCTTTTGAAGAAAACAAACACAGAGCTTCTCATGTGTGTCACACATTTTTCTAATAAATCCTATCAGAAGGATTTAGTGGAATCTGCATTTTGATTTAAAAATTCATGTATCTTGAATACACCAATTCTTGGTATTGAAGCAAATCAACAGCTAAAGCTTTTCTGGGCTTAAATTGAACATCTTCCTTGTGATCACCATGCCAGATTGACTTGTCATATCCCTGCATTGATATTTGGACACATTTAATTTTTTATTCAAGTCTGAAAGAGCCTGGGCATTTGAATATCACAGGGTGGAAACATTTTGAATTTAGGTGAACAAAAACTTGAAAATTTAGTCCTCACCTATATCAAATCTTGGTCCTGAACTAATTTATTTCTCAACAATCCCACTAACATTGCTGGGACTATAACTGTCCATTAAAAAAAAGCCCATTTGAAAGGATTCTCAGTACTGTGGTTTAAAAACTCCAAAAGCCAACAAAGAAACAAACAAGCAAACAACTAAAAATACACAAATACAATGGCCTCCCAAATTTCCTAGCAAGAACACATGGAAAGTACTTGTCTGGCTCCACATTTCAATTGCTGATCAAAGCTCTAGGACATTTTCAAATCTGAAGCATCATCATCTTCAATTCTTTCCTTTTATATAAAAATCTCTCAATTTAAAATTGCCATTTGATAAAGAAAATGGTCAGAGAGACTTCTTAACCTAAGACATTCTAATCTCAACATGAAGATAAAGAAGGCAAGAGAATTACATTTTAGCTTTTGGAGTATTTCTGGTTTTTAAATTTTTATGTGGATAAAAGACAATTTAGAACAGAAATGAAGTGCCATTCTAAATAAAAACCTAAATAAATCTAAATAAAACCTAAATAAAAATATTACATTAGCCGTTACCTCATGTATGAACATGGTAACAGTAATAGTTGTAATTATGTATGGTTTAGGGAATTTTTTTTTTTGAAATAAATAGAGTCTAACAGAATGAGATTATGTGCTATAAAGTATTGCTGTTGCAAATATTTAGTTGCTGTTGCATATTTCGGTTGGTTCAAGTGAATTCATTAAGTACAAAGAGAGTTAACACAGTAAAATTATAGGATAAGGATGTAACACATCTCAGGTGGCACCTAGTTTCTATGAATTCACACTCAGATGTTCCACTGGTTTTGATGTATTGCCATAACCAGAAAAGGAATAAATGACAAAATTCTTGATAAGCAGAGAGTCTGCATGGGATACACATAGACATGCACATACACGCACCCACACACCCCCACTCCTATATATCACATGGAACTTACTGAATACCCTAGGAGGGTTTCAACAGATGCTCCTTGTTTTGGTTGGCAGCTGATGTGATAGAATGTGAACAGTAGATGGTGTTTCTCTGTGAGTTTTGCTGGCAGCTTAATTTTCACTTCTTCGTAAAAGTCAGGGGATCTGTTAAAAAAATGCCAAGCGTGTTCCCAACATAAGTGTAAGACTGAGCAAGAGGCAAATTTGCCAGTTGGCTTTTAGATGCTATGATTATTAAACCAGATAAATCCTGAAAACAGAGCTGAATTAAACAAAGTATACATATATATACACACACATTTTTATGAACTTGAAATATTTTTATGCATTATGAATCTGGAAGTTATATTTAAGAACAATCTACAGATTTGAATCAGAAGCAAACAGTATCAGCTGGACAGATTCAGCTTCCACGTATCACTAGGTTTCAATCTCTGTTTTGGATTTTTGCATAAGTATTCTGCAAATCCTAAATCCCAAGTTCTCATTTGTGAGAATGAAGTGTCCCTTCAGCTCTTTTGAATCTATGAATTCACTGAAGTGAATGATTTTAAAAGTTGTGCTGCTTCCTGTTCCTGTTCCTTAATCTTCACAGTAGAAATATTCTCAACTACTAAAAAGCTTCAAACAAGAAAAGCAAAGGTTGCTTCTACAACACCCACTTATGCAAATGAAAGTAGCAATCCAAATTAGGTATGACAAATTGCACAAAACATAAATGTTTAAAATGGCATTCCTTGATGAACTATGTAGGATAACAATTACGTGCAGAGATCATGATGAATACTTCTCAAGTTGTGTTAATAGATAGTAACAACACTTACTTATTATGATATGTAATAGCTGTGTATATTTCTTGGACAAATTCTGGACCTGAAGATTTCCCAAAAATTACCTATATTAAGAAGAATAGAAAATCAGGACTATAGCATTTATTTGTCATCATCTTGTCTAAATTTTAAGACAGTCTCTAAAGATTTAAAATGACTCCGCTATTTTATTTTAGCTTGTTGGCATAAATGTCTTATTACCAAGCACCTTTCCCACACTCCATTCAGGGTAAAACACCAGGAAAATGAAGCAGTTATTTCTAAGCCATTAACTACTTCACATCACATTCTTTAGTCATGAACTAAAAGCCTGGGAATCATAGGGAAAAAAAAATGTGGTAAGCCACTTACATGTTGTAACACTATCTTTATCTAAAAAGTTAAATAAAATCTATATTTAGGAGTTTTGTTTTCCAGTAACCTGCTCATTCAAGGTGAGATAGATCTCGCCTTACCTTAGAGGTCCAAAGTACCTTTAAATTCAATGAAGAAAAATAGGCATTTCTGGTGCTAGATTTGCTTTCCTAAGACACATGTCTATGGTAAGGCCTTGAAATCAAATAATTTATAGGGAGATGAGCTTAGACAAGAATCTCTGCACTGTGCAAGCCATTATATATATATTGAGAGGAAGGTCACTTACAGTGGAGAGAGAAGACAGATTAACTGTGTCTGTCCTAACTATTTTTCAAAACCTAATCATAACACAGGTAGAGTTTAAAGAAACCAAAAATGAAGTATTGTGTAAAAGAAGGTATTACATTCACATGGCAAAGCTCTAGCTCTGGAAGAAATGTAGCTTGGGAAACACTGCTGATGCTCTGATTTCACATCCACAGGTTATGTGGAGCAAGGGTTGTGAAGTATATACTAAACAATGTCAGCACACTGATAAAGGCTGGTTGGGTGATAGTCCTTTGTCCAACAGATTGTTATACTAAAGATTCCTCAATGTAATATTTCCACTCATTGTTTTCCTTCTCCAACACATAAAATCACAGAAGATTTTTGTCTCAATGTCATTCTCAAGTAGCCAAAAACAATGTCTTGAAAATAGAAAAAAAAAAAAATCAGGCTGAAGCAGGCATCTGGGTTAGAACACTTCAAACCGAACCTCTGAATCTTGGTAAAGTTGATTGGTATGATTTGACGCTGGTGCAATGCCAGTGCCTTTATTAAAATGTACTTTTCTTAAATAAATGCTGTGAGATGTGATTAGGAATAGAGTAGAGTAGGTTTAAGATTAGAAATAAAGGAGAAAGATCTAACTTTATTAAGCTACTACTATGATAAAAGATGCATACTAAATTTAGAATGAAAACTTTAAAAAATATTCTTTTTTCTGTTCAAACTTTAATAAACTATAGTGAGACACAACTTGGACCTTTAATCAAGTTATTACCTTTTAGATAATTAATACGCAGTCTATTAAGGGAGAGAGGAGTCTCTCTTGCACTATAGACTCTTAGGAAACACAATTGCTACTTTTTGTCTTTCAATGTTACACATGGCACTGCCTGGAGAAAATCTGCTAGTGTGACATTCTCTTTTTTATGTTACAGTGCTCTTATTACTGTGCATGGACAGACGGCCCATAGGGCTCCTTTAAGGATGCTTTGCTAAGGACCAAAAGAAACAACAGTTCAGTTTCTCATTTTGGGACTAGAGTCCCCCCCATTTCCCCCTACCTGGGGCTGAGGGTCTCGAGAACAGAGATCTCCTTTCTGAAGACAGAGGGCATCACCACACCCCTCCTCAGCTTTTTTCTGTTCACTCTATTCCTCTGCTAGTAGTTGCTGAAGCAGGTCTCTTGGGGCGCTCTTCACAGGGGCGCTGGCATTGCACCAGCGTCAAACCATGACAAGGATTTTACAATGAGAGATGCTGAATAACCTGAACGTAGATAGGACTGTCTGCTCTGCTAGTAGTATACATGTATGCCCTAACACACAGTGTGTTTCAAACATGGAAATCTCTACCTATGCAGCATGATTGTGCATCCATTTATGCTCAAGCATAATGAGCATATGGGATGAAGATCCCAACTTTTACCTTCCAGTGTAATACCTGAGCACTTGTGTAAACATAGTGCATGCAGAGGAGTTACCCTGCAAAATAGACTATATCATTCTTAAAAGGTCTCTGAAGCTCTGTGAATTTTACCCTTAGAAATTCCAGCATGATACTGATGTAATATTATGTCATTCTTCTGAAAATAGGGTAGGAAGATTTAGATACGAGAGAGCAATATGCCTCTGGTTGCACTAGAATCACAAGTCTTTTTTGTTGTGGATAAGGAGTACAGCTCTGCTTTAGGATGAGAATGAAAGCTTCTCAAGCTCTCTGTGTTAGGCTTCCTAAGGCCCCACTACAAACTGTGTTGATGGGAAGTAAATAATGACTTCTCTTGTCAGAGGTTTCTCAGGAATGCATGTAAGCAAAAGCCTGCTAAGAAATCTCAGCATTTATTACCGGCATTGCACAGGATGGGTCTTCACCACACATAAATTGGATCTTGATGGTAATGTTCCTTGCAGAAGCCAGTCGGTTAGCAAAATTCAGCCTCTGAGGGTAAACATAGAGGAGATTTCTGGAAGAAAGATAAGGAAGAACTGGTAAATGGCAAGCATTCTTGTTTGAAAATTAAGTGCACAAATTAGCGTCTTGCTCATTCCTCTCCCTGTCCTTCAATTCCACCTACATAGTGAAAGATCTGTCAGAACTAAATTTCAAAAGTCCACACATAAGAGAAGATTTCTTTGTGTGACACATAGAACATCAGATGTTTAAGGTTTCACCTACACTAAGCTATGTTCTGTTACAAACAAACAATTATCTTTGCTTGATGTAATGAAAAGCAGGAATCTCTCAAGAAAGCAATTCCTTTCTCAGATGTGAATAATCAGATATTGGAAGGGGAAAAGAATCCTCAGAGGCGATAAAAACAAAGAAATCAACAACTGAAGTTCATACATTCATAGCTTAAAGCAAAAAAGAAGGTTATACAAACCAAAAAGCAGTATCAATGAACCTGAGTAAATACAAATAAGAAGATTTGAAACAGTAATTCTATAAGCTACCTCTTATTAGTAATGAATATGAATAATGCTTTGAAATATAGCATACTTTACTGTTTACTAACGTCTGTACATGAACATATTTCTAAGCATAAAAAGCACATTTAATTTCTGTGGGGAATTTGACAGCATAGGTAGTTTTCTGATGTATAATTCCAATAGAAGAGTAAAAATATTAATAGAAAGATTTTTCTCTGGTGAAGTTTATGGCAAATCTCAGATTTCAGGTAGACCTGGATTATACACAGATTCTGGAATCATGATTATGTATATTTACTGAATTGTTTTCCCCATCTGATATAGGATTCTCACTGCTTGTCCTCTGAGTGTAAGGAATAATACTAGTGTTGGAGGAAGCATGCTGACTTTCAGTGAAAAACAATGAGGATTGCTCATGAACTTTCAAGATTTCTTTTCGTCTGTGGCAGTCAGAAGCTGCACACAGAATTGTACTGTCCTTATCACAGATATCTCCTCAGTACCACCATCAGCTGAAAAAGTCAAGCAGCCTTGGAGAATATTGTCAATAAGTCAGACAGTCCATCTTCCCTTTACTATATGCCAAGACCAGGAAAACTGTGGTTTCTTCTTCTGATTTCCATGTGTTGCAACATGACAGTACCATTCAATTACTCAGTACAAGCTACTCTTTTCAACCAACATGCGCTACATGGCACATGGCATTCCTTAGTAAAAAAAAATTGCTTTTAACTTGCCTTTCCCTTCATTCAGAATGGTATTTCTGCCTGTCACACTAATGCACTCTCTTCCTTACTATCTTATGTGCAAATTTGCTTTGCCAAATTCTCTCCTAGATGATGTTAAGGAAAGCTAAGTGAAAGAGCAAAATATATCGGTAATCTCTACTGAATTATACCTGGGGGACTGACATATTAAATGAAGGATATTGTCAATACTACATCTGCCAGAAGTGAAGAAATACATGTAGGGAAGGCTGAATAATACAGCCACTGCTTCATTAATCTGCAGCCTAGGACAAGATGTCACAAATCTATGTAATGTACCTGAGCACTGGATTTTAGTTTTAGAAGTGACTTGAGATGAAAGATATGTAAAAACACAGAGACCTCTCTGCTGACTACACAACCGAGGAAGCATTATTCCAACAAGTACTGGACTGAAAAGCTAAAGCTTGTGCCACTTATGCTGAAGTAGTTTTAGGGATCTTGCTTACATGTGTATTAAACCCATCAGCATGGAGGAAGAACAGAGGCAAATGCTGACTCTGGATATCCTGCAGAGATGAAAGTGATGGCTGACATCTAAAGCAGGAAAGTGAGACAATAATCAAAAGATGTTCCCTCGCACAGGTATGAATTGTAAACCCACTGCTGACCACTGCCTTAGTACTACTGCCTGCACTCCATCCATACACTCCAAAAGCCTGAGGAGAAGCAAAGACAAGGAGCATTTTTACATGGCAGTTAGCAGGGGCATTGGGGCAGCAAATACTGCTGTCTTTTAAATAATAGGACAAATAGGATGCCCAGAAGAATGTGCTGGGCTCCAGAAGGCATTGCGTCTTCCCCAAGGTTCTGCGTTGAGCAGAACTATAGCAACACATCACAGCAAACACGTCTGGTCAGTGTGATTAACTTTCTCCCCTCACTCTCCCTTCAGAAAGTGCAGGACTCTACCTCCAGATACAAAAGAGCTATTCAAGGGACAGTGTGTCTACAAAAGCCATGGCAGAACACCCAATGTCACTGAGAATACCGCCCCAAAGGCCAGCGGAGTCCTGGGTGAGGCACAAATGCCAACAGCTTCTGTGGGTCAAAGAATGACCCAGAAGAGTGGTAACAGAATCAGTTACATGCTGGGAAAGCTAAGGGTCCCCTTAACCTGACACAGGACACCACATGGCAATTCTCATACAAATTTACTGACTTTCCTACATTTTCATGGGGCTTAGCAGTGATTTAATCACTTCCCATGAGCAAAGCAACAAAGACCTATCCTCTGCCA
The DNA here is from genome assembly GCF_024509145.1 of Vidua macroura. Lineage (NCBI taxonomy): Eukaryota > Metazoa > Chordata > Aves > Passeriformes > Viduidae > Vidua > Vidua macroura. The sequence goes on from NC_071611.1 coordinate 24,394,561, forward strand.
AAATAAAATCTATTCAGAGTTTCAAGTCTGTGACCATTCTTATTTAGTGTTTTTAAATACTGCTTGTGCATATGTGCACATAAAAGAATCCTTCTCTTTGCTAGATTGCACCTCGTATGAGGTGTCAACAAGTGCATCTCAAACTTCTTATGAATATTAGACATCTTCACTGAGGACTGTGATGAGAATTCCATACAGAGCAAAACTCAACATATGTGCAAGTAACCCCTGCTGAATGTTCTGTAGGTGAGGAGTGATGTTAACATTGACATTTAAAACTTACGGTACTAGACACTGATGCACCCATTAGTTACAATTTTCAATATTTGTTGATTCTTTCACAATTTTGGTGGGGAGTCTTCAGAAAAAAAAAATTGTTAAAAAATAAAAATACTTAAGTAAACATGGAAACCCATTCTAGTCAGTCATTGACTAGGTAAATAACACAGTGACAGAACTTCAACAAGAGGATGTGTATGAGTCATAAATTCCATATTATAGGATGAGTAATTTGGAAAATAGTTTGAATGATTTTTCTCACGTTGCTAAAATTTTGGATCATCTGAAGAGTTGGTGAACAGATGTAAAACTAGACCAAAGGACCCTTAGAAGACTCACATGTAGTAAACATGTTCTCTCTGGCTTCCACAGGCAGAGAGGCAGAGAGGAGTAAATAATGCTATGAGGGCAATAACAGGAGTGAGATACTGTCATTCATCAACAACCTTTCCTCATCTCAAACCAGTCAAGGATGGGGTAGAATGATTACCACCAAAGCATAGGCCTCCAGCTCACACTGCAGACTACAGCAAGTCTGAGAACATTGCTAAGTGGTTTGCAATTAAATGAAACGAAACCACAAAGAAAAGGGTTTTTTCCCCCTTCCTTCAAAAATCCCCTAAGCGTTAGGTACTACCCCTAACATAAGCAGGACTTCCTGTGCCTGGTTAAGCTGAGTTACTGCTGAAGTGATGTGACAAATCTCTCTTCCTCAGCACCAACATTTCATAGTGGCAGTAAACAGCATAATTTTCATTAATATTTAATGAGAAAATAAAATGACAAACAAACTTTAAAATATATGATTTTTCCTATTAAAAATAGAGGGGTATGAAAGAAATAAATCTTGGAATGTTTTGACAATTTCAGGGAAATATTTTTATTAAAGAAATGTAAGTACACAACAAAAAGAAGTGCTCAATTTCACAGTGCACAAAGAAAGTGGGCTGGCTGATCTCTCTAGCATAAATCAGAAATAGCATCATTTAAAATAATGGCATTTCACCACTAAAAAAAAAACGCTTGCAAGACCTGAGTTCAAAGACTATAACAGAAGGCTCCATTTTTCCTTTCACAAAGGAAAAAGCTATTAAAAACAAACAAACAAACAAAAAAAAACCAAAAACACAAACAAAAACCCCAAACAAACAAACAAAAAAAAAAAACCACAAACCAAACCAAACCAAAAAACCCAACAATTCATCCCTCTGAAATACCTTTGACAACCTCTCCCCCCAGTGTCTACCCCCCCATGTATAGCACTTTACATGTAAGTTTGTAGACTTACATGTAAAAATTAGAAAATACTAAATCACCTTGAAGGCCCTAGCAAGCCATGACTCACATCTATGACTAAATGCTATCAAATTGCTTAAGTAAGACAGGATGATTCTACTTTTCAGATGAGAAGAAAGGAAATAAAATAACATCTAACACTTTGTATTTGGCTCTATTACAAATCCAGTTACTCCTCATGGGTTAATCTCAGACTCAAAATGGTATTCACTGTGTTGAAAACCAAGCAACGAGAATTGCATGGCAGTTAAATTAAGGAAAGGGTCATAGGGCTCCATGGAGGGATCTGAACAGGCTGGATCATGGGCCAAGGCCAGTGGTGTGAGGTCTACTCTTGGGCCAAGGCCAGTTCTGGGTCCTGCCCTGGGGTCACAACAACCCCAGGCAGTGCCACAGGCTGGGGCAGAGTGGCTGCAGAGCTGCCCACAGGAAAAGGCCCTGGGGGTGCTGGTGACAGCAGCTGAACATGAGCCAGCAGTGCCCAGGTGGCCAAGAGGGCCAATGGCATCCTGGCCCGTACCAGCAATAGTGTGGCCAGCAGGAGCAGGGCAGGGACTGACCTCCCATACTCAGTATAGGTGAGGCTGCACCTTAAATCCTGTATGCATTTCTGAGCCGCTCACTCCAAGAAGGATATGGAAGTGTTGGAGTGTGCCCAGAGAAGGGCAACAGAGATTTCCTCTAATGTGGAAGCATTTCCTCTAATGTGGATGTATGTATTCAATACAGACACCCTGGCAACGGAAGGATGGTGTGGAGACACCCAAATTTGCTTTAGGAGAAGCACAAATTAATTTTCGGCATGGTGGCTTTGATATTCATTATGCCTGCAGAAGTGAGAACCTGTTGAGAACTAAAGGGAGAATATTCTGTGCAGACTCAGCTGTTGTTACAGCTCAGAAACACAGTAATTACTAATGGTTTTTGTCAAAAGCAGACCTTTAGACACTGTGAGACTGCACATTGGAATTGACAATTACTGGGGCCAGACAATGAGTAGAAAAGTTAAAATTCTGTCTTATTTTTTCATTAAATTAAAAAAAAAAGGCATCTTTGCTCACATTCATTTACATTTCCACTTTCAATTCTATAAAAACTACTTTCCCTATAGAAATGTCTGCATTAAAGTTCTACCACCATCCAATTCTATCTTTGATACACAGAAAAGAAGTGCATTTTACTGTACTGGTGCTGTGAGCTGCCCTCGGAAGATTGAATACCACTGAATTGCGGCAGAGCCCAGGAGTAACTCCTCCAAAACTTCTAATGAGGCTACAGCCAAACTGGCTTACTTATTTCCTGCTGACACCACACTGCAAGTTGTTACTGTAAGATAAGATTTGCCACTTCCTCTTTTTGCTTTCCTTTAAAGCTGAGACACAAATCCAGGTGTCACCAGCGCCAAACAGATCTCTAGTTTACTGTGAAGGTGTGGATCATCTCCCCAGAACAAATTAGTTTGCCATGGTGCAGTTCTGAGTTGTACAGAACCACAAGTCTGTACAAGTCCTTCTCTCCTCCTGGGTTGGGTCAGCGGTTGGCTCTTTGCTAATTCCCACTGCAAGAAATGAGTAAGCTTTACATCGATAGATAGATAGATAGATAGATAGATAGATAGATAGATAGATAGATGCTAAATCAATGACAATTGTTAAAGGAGATTTTTTTTTAATGTTACAGAAAATTTTTCAAAAGACAGCACAATTAGATCAGTAAACACATTATGGAATATCATGCAGGTATTTTATCTTGTAATGGCTAGGAAGATTAAATCATCAGCCCAACACATTGTCTTTAGCATTTAAAAAAATATTTTTTGTTTCTACTTCTGAAAAAGAATCTGAATCATATTTTTCAAATAAATGTTAAAAATATATGCTATTTCTTACCTATAAATGGTGTGGGGAACATACACTTCTCTAATTGGGAATTCCAAAATCTCTTTGAGAGGGCGATTACGGTTTTCTGAAAATGGCTTCACTGGGAGTAGTTCTGGTGTCAGACAATAACCAATGTTTTCTGGAGCTGGGGAAATCTCCACTTTAAGTGTTCCTTTAAAATTAAATCACAAAATCTTAACAAAAATTTAAAACTGATCAATCTATAATAAAAAAAAATTAACACAATATGTAAGGTTACATAGCAACAGTGCAGAAAAAAGAACTGGTTCTTGAGCTGCATGAGAAGGAAATTATAGGTACACAAGAAGGATACAGAGTAAGTAGCCTACACACATCCCTTCACAATCAGGGCAACACATAGCTCCTTAAGTCTACCCTGTACTGTTTCAAAGGAAATACAAAAAAAGAAGGAATATTATATGCTGGCTGATGTTCTAGTGTCTTTCACACACAAATAATAGAACTGGGAGACAAACAAAAGGTATGCTGTCTAATACAGTTCTCTCTTACTCCCCCTCCCCCTCAGATTCTGCTCAGACTAATCTCTGACAAAACAGGCACCACCCACCAGGAAAGCTAGGCTTTCTGTGGTGAGCAGTTACACAGTTAATACTGATAACATTTACCCCATTATAAACAGACTTCAAATTTAAATTCTCTGCTGTGGTAATTTAAAACCGTTTGTGGAGCTCAGAGTTGTCATTTCTGGCAATCAGCTAAAACGGAAAAACAGCTTTGCCCTCAGTTCATATTTTTTAAGGTTCCTCCACAATGCAGAAGAGGTTGAACTGTAATTTACTTAAAAAGAAAAATTAAGCTGGTCAGGTGTTAGACAGTAGCTAAACACTGCCTATACTTCTCTACTTTGTTAACTAATGCTGAGTCTAATATCAAGCTAAGATGAAATGTGTACATATTTTAATCTCTCTCTATAAAATATGAACAGTTTCAAAGCATTGCAGGGAAGTAGCAAGGATCCTAGAAATTTGCTTTAAAGAACTGTCTTCAAATTGTTTGAATAATAACAAAAGATATCCAGTAGGTACACTGTAAATTAGGGAGAAAAACAAATAATTAAAAAATATCAAGTTAGATCTAAATCTCCATACTCATTCATGCAGAAAAAAAAAAATCAAAAGCATCTGTGTTCAGGTAGACACCAGAAACCCAGGAAGTTCCATAATGGCACATATTATAGGTTTTAAACCCAAGTCAAATACATTTTGGGTTTGAAATTTACAGAATAGTTTAGGGGAGAAAAATGCATATAACACCTTCCATCCAAAATTAATTATGTACCTGGTAAAGTCTTAATTCTTCTTTGCAAGGAAGATGATCTTTTGAAATCAGCTAAAAATTTAAACAGATCTTCATCACTGAGCCTGTCTCCTTCCTTCCAAGAGAAAGACAAAAATCAGTACCTATACTTCATAGAATGGACAAAAGGTTCAGAAGTGAACCATGTCCTTGAGGCATACAAAGCAAGTGGGTTACTGTTTACTTGACTGCAGTTGTCCTCTGTCCTCACACAAATATAACTGGTAGCTTTCCCCAACACAATTCACATTACACAGATAAAAAATATCTTATGAAATCAGGACTAAAGAGAATCCAGTACCTGTTTATAGAAGGTGTAAAGGGTCAGAGAGATTGTTTTGAAGTTTGATGCTGGATCCTCTGAGTTGAAACTTCTTTCAGAAAGCCTTCTTGCCTGTAGCAGTGTTGCCTTCTTGTCACTACTGGAATCTTTCCCTTCAAAGGGAAATTAACTGTATCATCATCTTGTTTTTTGCTTTTTGCTGCAGTACAAAGATTCTCAGAATACACTAGAAAATCACAGAAAAATCTCACAAACATCAGAGGATAGAGCACGTAAAACATTCTGCTTCTTTTATTTCAGACTGTGTGAAATAGTGGAACACTAGGACATTGAAGTTACATTATTGCTGCTGCAGAGCAAAAGTTTTTAAAATTTTTAGTTCATGGGTTGTAAAGCATATTGAACAATGGGCCTGCCTACCAAACTGATATGTTTGTTATCTTGGTTCCTCAGTATTGCTAGCTAACTCCATAGGCAAAGGGAATTTTACTTCTACAAAGCCAGTGTTCAGTGAAAATTGGGCCTAAACCATGAAAGAATATTTAGCAGACATAAAAATAAATATGCAGAGACAACATGGTGAGCACAATTGAATTTGTATGTGTTTGAGGACTGAAAAGGAAAGCTGACAAGACATAACTTTGAATCTGTGATTCACTTTTGATGCCAGAATGAATAACATTGTTTCCTATAGCCAGTCCTACTGAAGAGTCATTTTGCCTTAGAAAAGTTAGACAAGTACCGTTTAAACCTTCAGCTTCTTGTATTTCTCGTTCAAGTGTTGAAAGGTTGAAGAAATTACTTAGGCTTATGGGAATCCAGGCAAATGGCATTCTGTATTTCCCTAACCTCTGACAAAAGGATTCAGCTTGTGCTTTCAGTTTTTCAATCTTTTCTTTTGTCTGAAACAGAGGAAATATCAGCTGTTTCAAAAGCAATTAGTTATTGCAATGCTATCATAGACAAAAATGTAAATTACATATTTACAGTTCAGTAAATAATTTGTACTGGTATCTCATATTTTCTTGGTACATCACAGACAGAATGGTAGCTGTTTTGATTTGTACATTCACTTCAATTTCTTTTCAATGTCATTTGCATTATAGAAATGTAGAAAGTCAGTCTTTTTGTAGTAATATTCAAATCCAGAGTGAACAATCACCATGAAACGTTAGCAGATTCTACTTCTTTCATCAGATACAGAAAAAACATTCTATTGAAAGTAATATTCTAAAGGTGAGACGTGTGGAAGCCCAGCAAATACTGTCAGTCTGTTCCAGGGAGGTAAATGACTGTAAATTCCTTGAACAGAACTTGCATTATCTATGGACAACAGTACTGAATGGGACAGCTGCACACTACAACAGGCCATCTGCCCATCCAAATCAATAGCATGTCTCTGAGGTACAAGTATTTCTGCTAATTCTACATTTCAATCGTTTCCTTTGCTCACCCCTGTCTGCTTCATGACACCAGATTGTCAGTATTGATTTCCAAAGGGGTCAGAAACAATAATGCCTTCTCCTGATTTCTTTCTGTCAGCCACAGACATCAAACTGCTTTCACCATGGATAATCTAACCAGCTTTTTCTCCAGTGTATTTGGTATTTAATCTTATTTCAAGGGGTCTGGTCGTTCTGTGTTGTTTTTGTTTGCTTGTTTGTTTGTTTTTAGCATACTTTTTTGATCTAAATATTCTTTACAGTTATTTACTTACCTTGCCAGCATCACTTTCTTTAAGAACCATGTAGGGTTCTGCACAGTCTCCAATTTCTCCTTGCTGAAGCACTTTTTCTATCTACAAAAAGCAATACAATAAGACAATTAAAGAAAAAATGTCATCCAAATAGTAACATGTTGCTTCTCTAGCAATTTGAAAGAGCTCGCCTAGATATATAGTTGTATATAATGTCTTAAAACTTTCTTTATGGAGTAACTGATACTAAACCTTCTAGTTTTCCATCTGTTAGAAAGCAGAAAATATATATGTGACAACACAGTCAATCACTTACTCTGCATTTTCACTGAAACCAGGATAATTAACACATTCCAAATTAAGTTTGGTTCAGGCTAACTCAGTTTCAGAATTAAGCAAACAAAATGATGTAAAGTGCACTAAACCAATGCCAAAAAAAACCCACAGAATGTAAACAAAATTTTTAAAAGTGCCTTATTTCACTATATTTTTGACATCCCTTAGGCAGATATAGGAAATTCTATGTACTTAGTAGAACTAGTACACAGGATACTAATATAACTTCATAGTTTGAGAATGAGAGATACCACTGGACACCTGCTCACGTACTACTATTAAAAATTGTCATAATTCATCTCATCTAGACAAAAGCCATGTTTGTCAGACAACAGGAACAGCTGGGAACAGGCACAATGGTGTCAAAGTACCTCTGTAACGTACCTTTATTACCAGGTATATATCTGATGAGGGATAAGTGACAGAAAATACTGCTGATCTTGCCTGAGTAGACAAGTCAATGGAAGGTGTATGAGAACGTAAGAATCCTCTTAATGAATCAGAATTGAGGTCACAATGAAAATTTTCTGAGATCTTGAAAAGAAAAAAGGGGTTAAAATATGTTGTAAAGCAAAAATGTTTAAAATTTTATTTTAAAACAAGTCAAAAGTTATAAAATAAATATATAAAATAAATAATTGCAAGCATGTGACTGTCTGAATAACAAGAATCCTGAATCAGACTGCATGTGTAAAAAAGTAGCAATTTTTTTGTAAGTTTTCCTAAGTTATTACTCTGAAGATAAAAACTCAGGCGAAGTGAACAAAATATTGTGTGTACACTTACCTTTTTTCTTTCCTTTATGTCATAGAGAGCTATGCATGCGAACAAAGGTTCTATCTCTATATCAAACCTGTTAGGGAAAGACATACAAGACACTGATTGATACTGCAGTCATATGGCCATGTATTAAAAAAAAAAGAGGAATTATATTTTGACTGGCACTTTCATTAAAAAATGCAGATAAATATTTAGCTCCAGACCTCAGCTCTCTCAAAGTCTTGAGGATTTTTTTATTAGTGCATTATATTAGATGATTTTGAGAGGAAGAGAAGTAGACTGCTTACAACGTATTTTCTAAATTTGACAGAAAGGTGGTCTCAAAGATCAGTTAAAATTATCATATTTTTTCCTGTTTATGAAGTTGTGCTGGCTTTGGTTGGGGAGAATTAATTTTCTTCAGAGTGGGGCTAGGGTTTTGGATTTGTGCTGAACACATGGTTGATAATATAAAGATGTTTTTGCTGTTGCTGAGCAGGGCTTGCCCAAAACTAAGGCCTTTTCTGCTTTTGGTACTCCTCCCGCTGGTGAGGAAATTGTGCTGTGTGGGAGACTGGGAGGAGACATAGATAGGTCACATGACCCCAAATAACCAAAGGGATATCCAGATCATGTGGCACCATGCTCAGAGTACAAATGGGGGGGGGTAAAAGGAGCAAGGGGGTGGAATCTGAACTGATGGTGTTTGTCTTCCTGAGTCATGTTATGTGTGGATTTTCTCTCCTGGAGATGGATGAACACTTGCCTACCATTGGGAACCTGCAAGTTAATTCCTTGTTTTCCTTTGCTTATCTATGTGCCACTTGCTTTCCCTATTAAAATGTCCATGTCTCAACCCATGACTTCTCCAGATTTACTCTTCTGATTCTCTCCCTGATCTCGTTGGTGGAAGAGTGAGCGAATGACTGTGTGGGGCTTGGATGCTGGTTGGTGTTAAACCACAATGGAAGTCCAGCAGTGCATAGGACACCAGAGCAGTGCATAGGACACCAGTCGCCTTTTTTTTTTTTTTTTTTTTAATATTTAATCTGTGTTCACTCCCAACTCCTTTTCATCCCGGCACGTTAAAGACTTTTGTAAAGATAGATAGAAAAAATTCTCTGCTACACTAAGAAAGAACACTTGAGCAGTGAATGCAGTTGTAGGGGACAACTGTGGTGGTGCAACAAGGCGTGCTGCTGCACACTGTTGTGAACTTAGAAATGGTGAGCAATGATTGTGAAGGATTACTTACTTCAGAGTCTGCAGCTTCACCAAAATCCTGTTGCCCAGATGTTCCTTTGGGCAATCTGGCACTGGCCGTATCTCCACTGCATCTTCCTATCATTAAACAGTCATACTCAATTAAAACAACTGTAAATTTACACACTTGCATAAAACATGTATGTGACAGTAGCTGAGCTACTGCTACAGAGTAACATCTTCCCCCCTCAGTGGGCAGTTAATGTCTCCAGAGATGAAAGAAAATAGATTTATTATTTCTTAATATTTACATTTCTGACCCCTAACTGGCATTTACACCAAATATTTACAGTTGTGGACCCCAAGTACAAGCTACTACGAAAGGTCACAATCTGACATAGCCATATCACCAGCATGTGGCTTGGCCACTGAGAGCAGTGTAGTGTTTATCTACTGTGGTGCAGCTTTAACCTCAGGTGCGCTGGGACAGATGAGCAGGACAGCTGGCCTCCGGCTCACCTCATCCACGGAAGGATAGAGGGCAAGGAGCTCAGGGTGCCTGTTGGTGCGGCGTGCCTCCTCGTTCAGCCTCTCGAACTCCTCCACACTGACGTGCCGCAGCAGGTGCTCCAGCCGTGGGTCTGGCTGCAGGCTGCGCAGCTCCAGGTCTGAGCAGGCCAGGCTCGTCCTTGAAGTCTCCTCCGGAAGAGCAGGCACATGTTGGGGTCCCACCTGTTGGAAAACAGGAAAATGGCAAGGTGTGGCTTGGGCACCAGAGTATCACAGAATGGCTCTTGCTGAGCTGGCAGAGGGGACCTTAATGCCTCTTAATCCTCTGCCATGAAGCCTAATGGTGAGCATGGTGCTCTGCTTGATGCCATCACAGATCACAGAATCACAGAATATGCTGAGCTGGAAGGGACCCACTAGGATCACAGAGTCCAGCTCCTGGCCCTGCACAGGACACCCCAAGAATCACACCATGTGCCTGACAGCGCTGTCCAAAGGCTTCTTGAACTCCGTCAGGCTGGTGCTGTGACCACTTCCCTGGGGAGCCTCTTCCAGTGCCCAGCCACCTTCTGGGGTGAAGAGCCTTTCCCTAATATCCAACCCAAACCTCCCCTGACACAACTTCAGTCCATTCCCTTGGGTCCTGTCACTCTTCACACAGAGCAGAGATCAGTGCCTGCCCCTCCTCTTCCCCTCACAGGGCAAATGTGAACTGCAATGAGGTCTCCCCTCTGTGTCCTCTTCTTCAGGCTGAACAGACCAGGCAACCTCAGGCACTTCTCACACAGTTTCATCACAAGGCCCTTCACCATCTTTGTGTCCCTTCTTTGGATGCTCTCCAATAGCTTTATATCTCTCTTATATTTCAATGACCAAAACTGCACACAATATTCAGGGGGAGGTCACACCAGATGCTTCTTTTGAGGGAAGCTGCTGTATTTGATCACTTTTCCCAAAGCGAAGAAAATGTACCTGAAGAGTTGCATCGCCAGAATCCAACGTTTCTGATTCAAATGTTTGTTTTTGAAGTGTTTTGTGAAAATCTTTTCGGGATCCCTTGTTTTTCAGGCTACAAGCATCTGAATTCCCTTGGTTTCTTTTATGGAGAAGCCCCAGAAAGTCAGGATAACATGAAGAGGTATTAAGGGAAAATAAAACAGAAAAGACAAATAAAAAATTATTTAAAAACTGAGAAGATTGTTCTGCAAAAAGCAGTATAGCACAGCTTTTATGTAGAAATGTGACATTTCACAACTTTAATGTGTTTTAATGCAGCATTCCAACTCTACAATGTATATTAAGAACAGTTTAAAAGGAAAAAAAGATAATTCAGATAATTTTTCCCAGAGTATAAGTCTGAGACAGCAGGAAAACCTGACTTAGGTACAAAATCTGCTCTGATCTCCTCATCAGACATGGTGGTTATTTCAGTGACCTTAAGAACACAAATCAGGATCACTTATCTCTTGGCTGGCTTCTACAGTTATATACATCAAAACTCTTACTGCTCTTATCCTGGACCTAGCTAGTATCCCAAGTTGCAAGTAACAATCTACAGCTTCCAAAAAAAGGCCTGGTTTTGAAGAGGGCTATTTCTATGCCACAACGTAACCCTCCAGGTTGGCAGCTTTCCAGAAATTCTCCTGAAATTTCAAGTTACATTTTTGAGGCAGATGGAAAAAAACAGCAGGTACCCTGAAAGAAAGGTGTTGGATACATCCAGAGCTCTGTTTCTTTCACTTTAGTATGCAATTTGCTAAATCTTGTGATGGTCTTTTTGCAATCAATCTCCTTATTTACAACATTCTACTTCATTTATGTTCCTTTCTGTGACACTCCTAAAGAAATGACTAAGAATCTGAATACTTTCATCAAGAAGACACAATAAGCAATTATTGATCAGGGAGACACCTTTTTATTACATTTTGGGAGTAACTGAATTATATGCTCTGATGTGTTTTAATTTTAATTGTTTGAATTTTAATCGTTTGCCAGTTCACTGCAATGAAAACTGGTCATAAAAAGACAATCCAAGCTCTCCTTGGATGTGACCTTGTTTTGGAACCACTGTAATTATCCAGAATGGAAGACAGAAATTTTGCATGACTTTAAGACATTTAAGAATCCAAAAGAGGTTGTATAGATTATTTTTCCCTACCTCTGATGGCAAACAAATAATTAATGGAGAAATGTATGTACCCGAGTTCACATTTTCCCTGTGGTGTGAAAACTACACTAAAGATGCCTTTTCCCTAAACTATTCCTGGAAGATTTATTTGTATTGTTCATTTATTTAGAAAAGCATTATAGCAATTAAAATTCACCAAGTGGCAAACCATGGTTTTAATACATATGTCAATTTAATGGACATACACTGAATTAAGAAAATGAGATGAGAAAAAAAACCCCAAAGGACAACTGAAAGGAGATATAGGCACAGGAACAAGCTACCCATTCAGCCTCCAGCAAGTCCACATAGACTCTGCCCAGCTTTTCTGCCACATACCTCGCTATCCTGGGGCCCGAGGATGACCTCTGCTCATGCCACCCACTGGAGACTCCTCAATCTCCTGTTCTGAGCCTTCACATTCATGAGTGGATCAAAGTCACTCACACACTTCTCTCACTCATAGCTCACCAGACAATATATTCAGCAACTTGTTCTATAACATCTGTCAAGTAGGCAGCTACAGTTTTTCTACCCTTCCTCAAAACAATGGAAAACCTTCTACAGTTACTTTTTTCTCATTTCTCTCTTGATAATTTTTCTTCCTCTCATGCTTGTTTTGAAAAAAAAAAAGCTGTCCAAGCATAACATGAGATTCCCAATAACAATCTATCAGTATCAATCTACGGATTATGTGACACTGCAGCATATTTGGTAGTGTTTTGTTCTTTGCAGTTTTTAATAACTTGCTTGCATTGTTAGCCACAGATGCCAAAGCTCAGCTCTCTGGCAGAGTCCACCATAATGCTTACCACAGAGTCAACTGCTCAATAAAGATTTTGAATGCAAATTTACCTCACTTGACTGAATGAAATAGTAAAACACTCAGCAAAACTTTCCACATATGCGTGTTTCTATGGCTCCATTCACACTTCTACCAGCACACATAAATGCAAAAATAGCTATGTTCTGTTTTTCACTTCACCTACTTTACTGCTTACTCCCTTCTCCTGTGCACAAACAAAGCTGCACACTGGCTCTTTACAGCATACAGAACAGCACTGTGTGAAAGGGCTAGTGCCTCTGCTCTGAGTGGTGAGGGAGGAGAGCCAACAAAACCCACTAGCATACTTTTAGTGACTCATTGTGGAGCAGTTCTGAGAATTCAATCAATTTCATCAGCACCCCTGGAGGAAGTCTGTTAATAACCCCCAGCAGCTGCTCCACTGAGGAGCACAAGCTGCACAGTTAAAGAGTGCAAATTCCTCTACAATCAACATTGTAAACCCATAAGGCACTGGCTGCTGATGTACATCAGAACAACTCAGAGTAACAAGGGCAAGTGAAGAGGTACAACAAAATGGCAGCAAATGTGTCAGCACTCAACCACCTGCTGCTCCTTCTGCTTTTCAAGAGCTGGGCACAAGTGTAGGAGTGGATGAAGAGGAAGTGCTACAGACAAAACACAGCTCCAAAAATCTCTTTCTGAAGAAAAGGATGAGGTGATAGGGAAGGAGGCAAGACATCCCACAAGACTCCCCTAAGAGTCTGGAAACAGACGTTGCTGCAACAGAGAGCACTGACTGAGAGTCCCCTTCACATTTTACATATGAAACAGAATAGGACAGAATAAAAGAAAATAAAATTAAAATATAATGAACTAAAGGAAATTAAGCACTTATAATGACTACAGGCCCAGCTCTGTGTGTTGAATTACACTGCGCTCAAGTGTAGAAATAATTTATTGATATAAAATAGTCAATTTGGGTATAACATGGATAATCCCATGAATACACTCAATCACTGCTGGGAAAACCCATAATCCTTGAGTTTTCAAACACATTTGGAAATCAAATCATGTTGAATTTTCAGGGCATGAATAGGAGAAAAGCATGCAAATATAATCTTTATCCCTGTTATCTTTCCTTTTATTGGGATCAAACAGTACTAGTTTTCCTGATTAAGATAAATCATCACTACAGAGGGTTGATGTGAATTTCTTCCCATCAACTTCTTATCCATTCCCAGCGTGCCTGATAATTAAGAAGGAGATGCAACACTATTTGGCAATGCACACCATCTCAAACAAAACAATATGGTTATTTATACTACTGAAAAGTCAGTTCTTATCTTCAATCAATGACTAAAATCATTATAATTTAGGATTACTTATAACAGCAAACATCTCCTCTCTGATAAGTAAGACGCAGTGTAATTTTTATTACAATTAGTTTTATGTTGCTTACTTTCGATTCACAATCAGCCACTCACGGATGTAAGTCTGAACACAGTCTTTGACGTGTGAGTCCAGTTCAACCCTGTGGAAAAATATTTCAGCTCCTAAGTCATACTTTCAGGACAAACAAATTTATCTAAACATGCTAATCAGATAAAGGCCTCTCTGTTAGTCCTCTCCCATGTATTTATTTTACTGATAAACTATTGTTTGAGGTTTTAAAAAAATCCTCTGTACTGCATGAATTCCCTTATGCAGGTTTTTGGTACTGTGCTGATAAACATACATTTAACAGAGGTAACCACTTGCCACACTACCTATTTATAAATATAAGAGTGACATTGTTATAAAATATAGTAAAATTAAATAAATTATACAACATAACCAACCTTCTGATTTTCAAAACTTGATAACAAGTCTCAAGATATAGAAATATTCTTTTAGAGGCCTCAGCTCCTTACCCAGTTTTTATGTAAGTGCAATTTTCTTTTCTCACAGAAACAAAGAAAAACTTAAAAAGGGACCCTAAGCTTTTAATCAGATAGCGTAATAAAACTTTAAGTTCTAAGAATACATTGTAATATCATTTTATCTTTTTCAAATAAGTCTCCTTTAATGAAGGGGGTTGTCAGTGCTCCTTGATAGCCTGGATACTATTTGGAACTACAGGTCTTTTGGCCAAAGAAAATGTCCCGTGAACTTTACATCATGATGCTGTGGCATAATTCTCCTATGCCCATTCTTAAAATTTTTAATGACCTGTTCCAAAATAATTTCTAGCATTCTCCAATCCAAGTGAGTAAAAGAGTAGGTAGGATGCACATTCATATAGAAACAGGTGAAAGGTATGATAATTTTTAGCACTTTCCACATAGAACTCCTATGAGATTTGCAACTGGTCAGTGAGGCTGGCTAACAGTTTGTTCGGGTTTGTGTGTGCACGGTGGGACAGAGCCTTGGCTGATGCCAGGCTGTCAAGTGCCCCTGCCTCTGGTGGTTCCTGCCTCTGGGTCAGGTGGGAGGTGTGTTTGCTGGCAGGCAGCACATTAACCCAGTTTGATCAGTGGTACCTGTTTCCTGCTCTCGGTGCACAGAGACATCAAAGACTACATTGCGTGCAGGCCCATCCTTGGTGCATGCCCCTCCTAAATTCTCAACCTCCCTAACACATCCTGGCACCCTTGATCAGGATTTTCTATAAAAGCACTGATATTAATGATATTGATGTGAATGGCTAAGCGGCAAGCTGCTGTGTAAAAAAATCTGCTGAAAGCACATTTGTTGGTATTGACTATTTGAGCTTTGTCACAGACTTGTTATAGAGTCTTAATTATTTTGTGGTGCAAATCAGGCTTAAAATTGATTGTACAGCATGAGCCTGCATGGTCTTCTACTGGAAAAACAAAAAGGTAACTGATGTTTTAAACATCAAGCATGGTGGGAAGAGTGCCTATTTCTTTCCTTGAAAATTGGTAAGAAATGGCCTTATTTTAGATGTAATTTCAAAAGTTGAATAATTATTTTGATATTTTTGTCCATCATTTAAATAAAAGATTACTTAAAGTAAAAAAACCCCATTCATTGTGTCCTACATCCATTCTCTCTCTCAAATCCACAGAAAAAACAAGAATACCTTGTAAAGATTGGGACTTTTCTATGAGTAACTTCAAGTGAGAATCACATATTGTGCAAATATTAGAAAATCCCTTAGAAGCTGTGTGATTCTTAGAGTTCTCAGGTAACCTAGCATGGCATCTCATCTCTACATATCTCTTTGTTCTCCTGAACTTCTTGAGAGAAGCACTGGCCAAGAAGAAACTTGCAGACTGAAACCTTGCTTAGAGAGAGGATTCTCAACTAATCTACAGCTGGCAAAAATCACACAAACTGTGTTTCCCGCTTAGCCTCATTGTATTTGGTGTGTCAGGCAGAAAACACTGAACAAATACTGCTGTTATATTGGGCTCTAGTTTGAACAACTGTCTGGTAAAAACTAGAGCAGCGTGTAGCAACTTTTGCAGGAACAGAGAGGGATGCAGGTCTACCCTGTGAGCCAAGACAATGTGAACTAAGCCTATTCGTCCCTCAGTGTGGCAGTTCAGCACAGCACTGAATATAGCCTGTGCTGTTCATTTCCTGGATACACTGCAAGGAGTCAGCCCCCATCCCAAACACACTGTATAGTTAGCCATCTCTGCTGATATAGCAGTTTGGGGCTAAATGGTGCTGACTTCACATTTATCTCACCGTTACTGCTTGCAAAATTCAACAGGCCTTTGGAGTTCTACTTAAAGGTACCATTTACAGTGATATAGTCCCTGAAGAGTATTTTGTATACAATGCACAGACTTTCTTATACCACATCCGAAAACTCCCTGATGGATTTTCTAATTCTGAAAAATTCTTTTGCTCAAAGCATGCCTGTTTTTCAAACCACCCTATATATTTGCAGGACCATTGAGCACCAGTGTCACCACAAGCTACCTATAGAAGCTGTTTAAAACAGGGTAATTATTTCAGCAATGCCAACCTGAAACTACATGTGACTTCTACAAGAGAAATTAACACTCGCTCCCCTTCCCAAACCTTGTAAAGTATGAACCATTTCCTCCCATTTAAGCAAGACAGATACAGAGAAAGAGATTCTTAGTGATCTGATCAATGCCACGTGACACACAGCTGGCAAAAAAATCCAAAAAACTCAATACTGTGCTTGTTACATGGTCAGAGTAAACTTTTATCTCTGGCATCACAGCTGCAAAAATAATTTTTGGTACCATCCTCCTGTCCTTCTTTACTCTTCTTCCTGGTTGATGCCTACCCCACTTGTGCCGCTACCAAGGAAGTTGTGTAAACACTTGAATAATTTTAAGTGTGCAAAGAAGCCTAACAGAGCCAGTGGCAAAGTTCAAACATTTGAAGTTCAGGAACTGTGTACTGGCTGGATGGGTGGAAGAGTGATGTTGGATCAGCATCTTTAAAACTATTTTTAACTATTCAAAACTAACTTTAATTATTTTTGCAGCATTTTGGAGGGAGAGAAACTTTCCTTACCCATCTTCTGGCATAGAGGGTTGCAAAGTCCTGCACTCTTTGGGTGTAAAGACAACATCCAGATCATCTTCAGGAAAGTCCCCAAGTTCTTGTGCTAGATCTAAGTCCAAGTTGTTCAGCTGTGTCATCAGGAAGCCTTCAAAATCTACTGGGTCTACTGCATCATAAAAGGAAGGCTAATGAGAAATAAAGAAGCATTTATTTTAGCAACAGAAGGTTCTTCTTGATAGTGTAATTTAGGCTTATTTATTTAACTGTTGTAATTGTCCCATTCTTTATTACACATTAGAAACAAACATCTAAACTTCTAACCTAGAAACAAGAAAGGACATAAGGGAGATGACCAAAATGGCAGTGACAGGCAATGCCAATGAGCAGGAGACAGCAGACAAAACACATTAGGAATAACAAGGCCAAGTCTTGGAAGTTACTCCAAGTAACAGAGCTAAGGATCAACTGTAAGCACCATGGCTGCTGCTGTCATGAAGAAAGACTCATTTGAGGTGCTGTGCCTGAAATACACTAATAGAAATGCTCTGTGTTTTCGACTGCAAGCAAAATTGAGGACAATATATACTCAAAATCAGGAAAAAAAATTACTATTTTTCATTTCTGAATGTTACTGGGTTTTTTATTATTTGAGTTCCTAATTTATCGTATTTTTCAAGGGTTTGTACCGTGCTTTTGCAAAAGATTACATGGAACTACTAAAGTTATTCCTGCAAACCTTAGATATTCCCCAATTCTACAGCTCACAGCATTGCACCTTGATAGACAGCAGTTGTATCTCATTACATTTAATTAGCCATTCTTAAACAGAAGGTCCCCTCAGAACAAAGTTAAACAACTACAAGCTCTATGACTCATGCATGCCATTAAACTGTCTGCTTTTTATCTGTTTAGTGTCAAAAACAGAGGAAGAAACTCTTGTTTTATTTGGTACCTAGAGATGTTCTACATAAAAATAAACGTGACTTGATGTATTAAAAGTGTATGTATAGACAAAACTGAAAATTATTTTATTTGCTATGTAGCAAATAAAAATACCCTGTATATCTTTAGGAAATACAATATTTGTCCAGTTGAGGACAGAGACTAGAATCTCTTATAATTGATTTTCTTGACAAGTAAAAAGTAGATCTAAAAACTACAGCATTAGAATATCTCTAGTGTATTTTCTGTGTGTTCCAGAAAGGCTGATGACACCTCATCACTGTAAAAGTGAAGAAACTCATTTGCAGCATTAGAATAACAGGACTGGAATAACTTATTTACTGTGAGGAAGAATTCTAGCAAAATAGCTAGAATTCCAGCTAATAAATCCTCCTTTCTGTAAAGAGTGAGGATTGTATTGCACTGATTTGCCCAGATATCCTTCACAAGGCTTTCTTCTGAAGCTGCCAGCAAAAAAAAACCAAAAAAACCCAAACCTCTGTGGTGCTGTTGATGTGTTGTGGGGAAAAGAAGGCTTCCAATGTCCCTCATATCAACACATCTTTATATTCCATGTTATTCTGCCTATTGTCTCATCCAATGTGTTCTTAAGCTATCCTCATTATACTCCACTGTTCTTCTGCACAGAAAAAATCTGTGTGTCAAAATCAGCAAGTCATCCCTCATTAATACTGAAGCGCGCTCATGCAAGGCTTTCATGGAAGTCAACAGGAATTTCATCAGAGCATGAAGTGACACCAGTGACACCATTGTTCTATCTACAACATCAGGAATTTTAGCTCAATGGGACAATGAGAAATTTCTTAATTTATGACACATGCATAGAGACTCGACAATGGCAAAGCTCCAGCAACTTTGAACTAAAATGGCTCTGAGTTTAATATGCCACATTAGCCACAGTAGGGAAAAAAAAAGTGTTAAAAACAATTAATAGTAAATGCAAGGTTTGGAACCATTTTTGTGTTCTGGGAATATAGTTGAGGAAGTTTTTCAGATAACAAAAATCCAGAAATATCTTGCAGAAAGTAAAGCATATTTGGAAGAAATGTGCTGGAAGCATCTAGGGGAAGCAAACTAATTTAATCTTCTGAAAAAAAAAAAACCCAGATGTGGTAAATACTCCTGCAAATATTTTAGTAGAGACCTTTGAACCCAACCAAGTACCACCTCCTACCTCAGGTTCCCCTTTTAAAGGGAAACTATATTGGTTTCTGCACAAACACAGTCTCTGAACTCATTCCTCTGCCTTTACATTTAAGGCATCGACTAAATTATCAAAAATGTCTCTGGGAAAAATCTTTCCCTCTCTTTGCTCATTTTAGCCAAAAGGAAAACTTAACATTACCAGCAAGTCCATCAAATTATGAGGCAGTCAGCCAAAGAAAAATACTCTGCTGGTTTTTAGTTTACGCACTATCTCTGGTTTGCACCCAGTGTAGTGCTGAACATGCTGGATCAATAGTTATGAGTAAATAGTAAACCTTATTTGCTGTTGTTTTTTATTAATTATCAGCATAATATGGTTGAAGCTCACATACTGTACCATCAGTAGGTAAAGCATAGCATGTTAATACATAGATATGTAAATAGGTCTATATAGAGACTTTTAGATCTAAAAATATATTTATAAATAAATAAATAATGTATAATAACTATAACTAATAACTATAACTATAAATATATAAATACATATAACACATATTTAGATCTAATAAAAAAAGCCATTCACAGAAGATTAAAGTAAAACACAGCTTAAAGTATAAAAGGTGTACTACATCTTTTTAGTTGCTGAAGATACAATGTTTTGCATGCAAAATAGTTTTGCTTAATACAATCTAATTTTTGATTAACCATTGCACTTCCTTTCAGAAGTCACACTTTTCCATTCTGTCAGGTCAAATCCATTGCATTTCGTTGTATCCTCTTTTTCTAGTTCAAGTCTTAACAATAATCTTTAATCACTAGAAATATGCACTTTTGACTATTGTAAATTAGACACAAATGTAAAAAAAGATAGAGTAAAAAGAAAATGCAGGTGGAGGGACATTAACTCCCTAACAACTGGTGCAACTTTTCAAAGGAAACACAGAAAATGGCTTAAATAAGAAGCCGGCACTCCTTTTCACATATCATAAAAACGTGCAAAACAATTTTCTACAGAAAATGCCACAAACCATTACTGCAAACATACCTTTTTAAGGATGATGAATTAGAGGCGTGTAGATTGTGACAGCACACACAAAATGGCAGCTACGGCGTAATACTTGGTAAATGAAATGCTACGAAGTATTTTTGTAGCACAAGCGGTTTTCTGCGTGCAGAAGAAGGGACTTGGCCGCGTCAGGCCAAGTAACCACAAGGAACAAGTTAAAAGATCACAGCGCCTCAGATTAAGGAAGTGAGTAGTGGCAGGAGGCCCTGACACAGGAAGCACCCACTTGCATCTAGATTTTCACAATCACTGGTGCACAAAGCCTCTTCCTGCTTCTACTTATCAGGCCTCACAAAAAGAATCAGAAATTAAAAGGATAGGGACCAGAATCATAATCAGATTCTTTTATGGCATAGTATGTTTGCAGAACACTCATCTTCCCGAAAGGCAATAAAAAGATCTAGCATTTTTTCCCTTTGTCATAAGGGCACTGTCATATGACCTGCCTTCTTTAGAGGGTGATTAACGTGGAAGGCTGAAGATGATTTGGAGACACATAACGGTTGACTCAATTTTGTCTATGTCAATTGGATATGCTTCAACATTTCTCACTTAACATGCACATTCTACAGCACTGAAAAACAGTCAGCATGTTGCCCCTGCTACTGGTTCTGGAAACTATATTAAGTTGAGCTTTTTGAGCCTCTACCTTTCTGATTTTTTTTCTTTATTCATTGATCTGTGCTGGTTTTGGCACGGATACAGTTGATTTTTCTTCATTGTAAATATTATGGAGCTATGTTTTGGATTTGTGCTGGAAACAGTGTTGATAGTAAAATTTGTTTTCATTATTGCTGGGCAGTGCTTACAAGGAAGCAAGGCTTTTTCTGCTCCTCATACCATCCCACCAGCAAGGAGATGGGAGGCACAAGAAGCTGGGAGAGAACACAGCCAGGACAGGTGACCCCAGCTGACTACAGAATATTCCAGACCACATGGAATCATGCTTAGTATATAAAACTGGGGGAAGAAGGACTACCACTCAAAGCATTTATCTGAAGAAGTTGTTGAATGTTTCCATCAGGGAAAGAATGTACTCCAACACTTACTAATTAACTTTGATTCATAGTAATATGTAGAGGGACTGTCTATTCCAGGCTCTAAGGAACAGTCTCATATTTCTCAAAGGCATCATTTCCGCAGCTCACTAGAGAGTATTTTTTAACAGTTTCAGGTAGAAGCCAGTGGAATGCAAGACAACTTAGAAGATAATTTAATTTACCCTAAAATGATTAAGCAATGTACATGCCAAACCTGTGTAAAGAAAATAAACCCAGAACTTACCAGATGAAATGTAGAAAAGCCAGGGGTGCTTAAGCTTCGTTGACAGAACTGTGCAAAGCCTGGTTGAAGAGTAAATTGTTTTCTTATTTCTGCAGATGAGTGCCTTTAATTAAGCAGAGAAAAATCCTTATAATTACAATCATCCCTTTACAAATTCCAAATGCCAGCATTTAGCTGATTTAGTCTCCAGTCTCAGTGTTTAGAAATATATTTTTATAATGATCTAGACTCCTCTTGGTTTGTAGTTAATGCAAATCTTATAAAACATTTGCAGTCCTATATAACTAAGACTCTGTCACTCTTCCAACAGATTTTTATCATTATTTTGCAGCCGTCACAACTGGAAAATGCTATGCAAGAAAGAATAACCTTGGCCTTAAGTAAAGTGTGACTGCAACCTTCATAGCAATACTTGCAGATTCACTTCTGCAAAGCAAAAATACATTAATAAAGCAGAGAAAGAAAAATGAACATCACATAAGCAAATATTTTAATTGATCAAGGGATAAAAACAAGACCACTCATTAAACAGTGTAAGCCCAGACTTACACTACTAATGCAATTTGCTGTAAAAAGCCCAAGGCAAACCAAAGAAGGAATTAAAAAATCTGCCTATTGTATCAGCTAAACATTTGAGGAAAAAACTTCTGAAGTGCTAAGCAACTGAGGTAGAGAGACCCCAGGACTGAATTCTTCAGAAGTCCCAGGGTGATAATGTACACAGTCTGAAAAGATAGCAGAGTAGTGTGGTGATTTTTCATGGAAACAAATCAATTAATATTTATAATTTAGAATAATCAGTTTAAGAATAATCAGCCATGAAATGTAGCAAAACACCTACACTATATTTCACCATAAGAATGCAGGACAAGATTTTTAAAACAAGATGCAGTTAAGCAGATTGCAAGCAAAAATAATAGTTTGCAGCTCACCAGAGCAGTCAAATGGGAAAAAATAAAACACAGAGGTAAGAAGACACTCCCTTCCACATGAGATTCTTTCAGCTTCAGCAAGCATTAATAGGCATTTTAGAATTACCAGATGCCACAGGACAGTTTTGCCTGTACTTTTTCTCCTTTGTGGCCTCTTGATTCCTATGACCACTGTACCTATTCTGTGACACTTACTACAGCTTTTTTGAACATGATGAAACCCTGAATTTCACTTAATACATTTCTGTTCATGTGAAGCAACAGCCACCTGGCAGAAGGCATTCAACGTATTAGAGGTATTAGGCCTGATTTAGAAAATAAAAGTTGCATAAATGAGATGTTTTTAGGTCAAAAGGCCATGACAGATGTGAGTGTAATGCTGCTGCAATTTGAAGTCAACAGCAATCACAGACAGAACAAAGCCAGAATTATAGAGAAAGTAAAGAGATCCATTTGGAAGAGGATTTCCTACTCATCAGTGGTATTCCAAAACTCAAAACCAAGACCTTTTAAAGGTTAGTCAATGATTACATAAGCAAGAAGCCATGTAGGGAAAATGACAAAGTCTGTGCATTCCGTAGATTATCGTTGACATATTTTATAAAGAAAACCTTCTTGTATATCAGGGTTATTGTTACTCAATTTCCCATTACAAATAATCTCTGATAATGAATGTATGTACAAAACTCAAATTATTCAAAATTATTATTTTACTGCAAACTGAGTCAGTTTCTACCCTATGCCAAAGTATCTATTACCAATGGAAATAGTAGAGGTAGCAGCAGAGGTAGACTGTTGCAGTCTATAGCAGAAGTTGCTGCTGTAAACAATGATGTAAGACATCTTTAAATTACATCCAATATGAGGCTATCAGATGCTTCAAAGAGGAAATTATAGGAATTTTCAGTACAAGAGGAAGCACACATATGTATGAAGGACCAAATTTGCTGTCTGGTAAAAACCTGGGCAAATGTAGCTAAGTGAGAGCAAATACAGTTCTCAAGAGCACTGTCATCAATTAGTTCCTTTCTATTGTCTCACCAATAGAAAGAACTTGCAAACTAAATCAGTCCAATGGATGACAAACCTTGTAATCTGTAATGGCAACTTTCAGATAAGAATAGTTCATTTGACTGACTTCACAGTTTTGCAATGACTAAAGAAAGAAAGTACAGTAAGAATAAGAGAAGACAGCAAAATTTGTTTGAACTAACTCAGAAATTATTGCCTAGATTTGCTAGGATTAGATAAAGGAAAGTTCCGATTGCTAAAAGAACCAAAAGCAAAAGTTAATCACACCAACATGGAGGAAAGGTGGGTGTAACAGTCAGGGATCTGCATGGAAACTTTTGAAAACTTGTGGAATTGTGGAAACAGAGGTCCTACTAGATGGCTCTTTGATAATGCCAGAATGACTGCTGTCTGTGACATGCCTGTTTCCTGATCAAAGAGCTGCCTTGGGCACTATTGGTGTACCCTTAGGAAAATGGTAGTTCACAGTCATTTAGTGCATGTCATGTCTTAGCTTTCATGGAGGCTGCAGTTGATCTATGCCTGGCTATACTTTTGCCCTCCTTGTCTGTACAAAGGCCTGTCTGATTCTGAGGAGAGCTTTACAGTCATACTTGACAGCAACAATGGTCTATCTATGTGTTAAAAAAGAAGGAAAGAAGGCAAGTGGTTAAGGATAAATGCAAAGCAGTCACTGAAAAATATGAGAAAAAGTTCTGTGGTTTCCATTCAGTTGAAGCAAGGGGACCATGAAGTTGGACTTAACTTTAAAATGTACATCACATTAGACATGCCTGCTTATTAATAGTCTGATGATGAAGTATATGGTGGACAACTAGAAAATATGGACTGCAGTAAATTCTGGTTCAAAACGTTTCACAATTATTGGTATATTATTGGCAATTATTATTAGATGATGAACAGACAATATGGATTTATCTAAGGGCAGTCACATAAAACCTATCTAATGCTCTTCTGTGACAGTTTAACTGGCTCAGTGAGGCTCTTGATACTGTCCCTTATGACATTCCTATAAGCAGAGAGAGCGGCTGGATGGAATCATCACAGCTGGTTCCAAAAGAGCTCACAGCTGGTTAATTAAACATATTCAAGGCATAGTCATTATTGGTTCAAAAGACAATTGCAAGGAAATGTTACTATAAGAAGCAATTTAATTTTTCCTCAATCTAATTCCAGTCTATATTTTATTTTACAACATGGATGATGATATAGGCAACATAGGACTGAAGTCTGGGGATCATATCAACCCAGGAGGAATTGTGAGTATTTTAGAAACAGTCTGAAATCAGCACAGTTAGAGTCAATAAAAATGAATGTAAATCTCTAAACATAGGAAGAAAAAAGCCAACTGCAGAAATACAAAAAGTAAATTAACTGTAAAAAAAAAAATATAGGCACATCACAGAAGAAACACTGAGAGAGTATACTGGGACACTTACCAATACAACTACCACAGTGAGGAGAAACTGATGCTATTTCTGTTTATAGAAGACAATGAGACATACTTGGGCTGATGAACACACTTATTACAACACAGAGCAAGATGCAATCAATTTTAAAAGGCTTCAAAAAAGAGCAGTCAGAAGGCTAAAAATTTTGGCAAGGATGACCCAGGAGGAAAGACTGAAAAAACCAGTTGTGTCACAAAAAAGGAGACTGACAGGAGACAGCAGTTGTCCTTGACTATGTAGAAGACAGCAAAAAGTAAAGAAAATGGTGAACAGTTCATGTCCTTAGAGGGAAGAAGAATAACTAATGCGCTTAAATTGAAAAAAGTAAGCTCTAGTAAAGCATTTTGAAGAAAGTTCCCACTGCAACAGCAGCAGGACACTAAAAGTGGCCAGAGGAAGCTAGTTGGTGTTGTGGCCAAGCCATTCTCCATTATATTTGAAAAGTCCTGGTGGTCAGGTAAAATCCTGGTTGACTGAAAAAAGGAAAACATTGCTCCCATTGCAAAAGGGAGAAAGAAGGAACACAGAGGCAACTACAGACTGGTAAGCCTCACCTCTGTGCCTGGGAAATCATGGGGCAGATCCTCATGGAAGCAGTGTTAAGGCACATGGAGGTGATCCAAGGCAGCTAGCACGGCTTTACTAAAGACAAATTTTGCCTGACCAGCCTGGTGGCCCTGTATGAGGGAGTGTCTGCAAAGGTCAACAACAAAAGACTTACTGATGTTGTGTAGCTAGGTTTTTGTGACATTATCCCATGTGACAGCTTATCTCCAAATTGGAGAGGCATGGCTATGATGGATTTACTATTTAGTGAATAAGGAATTGGCTGGATGAACACAGCCAGTGAGTTGTTGTCAATGGCTCTTGTGAGCCCTCCAGGTGGAGGCTGGTGAGGAGTGGTGCCCCTCAGGGCTCTGTCTGGGGACTGGTGGTCTTCCATATCTTCACCAGAGACATTAACAGTGACATAGAGTGCACCCTCAGCAGGTTTGCAGATGACACAAAGCTGAGCAGTTCAGGTTACACAACAGAAGAAAGGGATGCCATCCAGAGGAACCTGGACAAACTTAACCAGTGGGCCCATGGGAATCTCTTGAGGTTCAACAAGTCCAAGTGTAAAGTGCTATCCCTGGGCTAGGGCAGTCCCAGATGTGAGTACAGACTGGGAGAAGTACTCATTGAGAGTGGCTCTGTGGAGAAGGGCCTGGGTATTCTCCTGGATGAAAAGCTGGACATGACCCAGCAGTGTGTGCTCACAGCATAAAAAATCACCTGCATTCTGGGCTGCATCCAAAGAACTGTGGCCAGTAGGCTGAGGGAGGGGGATTTGGCCTCTCTACTCTGCTCTTCTGCAACCTGCCTGGGATACTGAGTCCAGGTCTGGGGTCCTTAGGACATGATAAACATGGACCTGTTGTAGCAGGTCCAAAGGAGGGTCACAAGGATCAGAGGACTGCAGGATCTCTCCTGCAAAGGCTGAGAGACCTGGAGTTGTTCAGCTTGGAGAAGTCTCTGGGGAGGCCTCATCACAGCCTTTTACTACCTAAATGGAACATGTCAAAAACAGGGAGTGTGACTTTTTCTACAGGCAAATACTGATACGACAAAGGAGCAATGGTTGTAAACTTAGAGAAGAGAGATTTAGATTAGATTTTAGGCAGAAATTCTTTACTCAGAGGATGGTGAGGTACTGAAACAGGTTGCCCAAAGCAGTTGTGGGTGCCCTGACCTTGGAAGTGTTCAATGACACATTGGATGGGGCTTTGAGCAACCTTGCCTATTGAAAGGTGTCCGTGCCCATAAAGGGGACAGTTAGATCTGGATGACCTTTAAGGTTCTTACTGGCCCAAACCATTCTGTGATTCTAAGCAGCCATCTCATGATTGCCTAGTGTGAAGAGCCCATTTGCGATGTCCCTGAACTACCTGGAAAATGTCATCTGGGCAACTGCAACCCTTTCAAAGACCAGTGGGACACAGCAGTGTTAATAGCTCTATGGATCACTTATATTGATAGCTGCTCTTTTTCACTAGCTGAAAAAAAAAAGTGAAGACTTTTCCACAAGGGTCACTGCTAAATTCAGTTTGTCAACATGCATGTAGAAAGATAGTATAAACCTGTACAAAGATGGCAGATGACAGCATACTAAGGATTTTCTGGATTTTAGGTCCTTGGCTGAACCACAGCATCAGAGCAAAATAACATAAATTGGAACTGATTTTTCCACTCTGTGATGTCTTGGGCCGTGAATGATGATGGCATACAATCATACAATCTGGTGAATTCTTGAAAAAGCTGGAATTCACCAGATTTCCTGATCGACCCACACAGGACTGGAGGGTAGCCAAATAAAAACAACCAACCAAAACAGAACTCAAACCCCAAATTGGTGCTTCTCAATCTCAATTTTACCAGTGTCTGTCCCACAGGTAGATATAAACCTCCAGTAATTACTAACAAACAGCTGAGACACAGTCTATATTTCACAAATACTCTCCAATGCAAAACACTGAGTTTGCATAATATATTAACAGTGTAACCAAAGTTACAGACTACACCTGGAGGTTCTTAAAAGTAAATTAATCTTGGAGGTCAAATTCTGGAATGTTCCTCAGGACAGAGTGTTGCAACAGAGCCCATTGAAGGATTGTAAACTTGGAGATTTGGGTTATTAGTTGGGCCCAGATGAGGTATCAGGAAAGGAAGATAAAACAGCCATATATTTTCTTCCTGTAACATATGTGAGATCTACGGCCGAACATTGCTGGTTCTATGATTAAAATTATATGAATGCTTATAATGCATAAAGCAGGTTTTGCAGTTTCACTGTAAATTCTGCATGTCATATTTAAATGACATATGTCTTTGAAATGTGTAATTTAAAATCAGGCACAATAGGTATTTTTTTAGTATGCATATAATATGAAAATTTAAACAGAGAAAAACAATTTAAAAATAAAAGTGAAAGAGAACAACGTTTAAGATCACCTATTAACTGAAAATCAGAAACTTCAGAAGAAAAGATCTGATTTTAAAAGTATGCTTCACATGCCTACTGGATGAAGTTCTCCAGAGTTACTTACTATTAGAGGAGAGGCAGAAAGGGTAATCCTTAACAACCTCACAACCCCTTCCAGGAGACTGAAGTCTTCTGCAAGAGCTGCATATGCAATTAGATAGCAAGGCAATATGAAAATAAATAAATAAATAAATAGAAAGTACAAGAACTGTCCCCAAAGACAGACACATTCATACTAAAACGTATACGGTTGGCAGAATAAAAAAAAAAAAAAAAAAAAAGCTAAAACTTTTACTTAACAGGTAAAATATTCAGTCTTAGATACCCTGAAGAGTAATCCTTTTCATCTGACACTGACAAAGAAAATTAATGACCAGCTTTTGTTCTTTTCTGAGTCTAAGATGAAACTTCTCTACTTACAACTGAAAATGAGCAACTAAAAAGCTCTAGAAGAGAAAAAAGTAACAATTACCTACCGCTCTCTTTCACTCCCACACGCAAACACACACAAAGTTTTGGGCAATGATCCAGATCTTTAACTAGCAAATATGGGAATCTCACTTAGATCTCCTGTTCTTACTGCCAGTGGCACTGCCTGTTTTTCTTCTAAGTTTCTAATTAGTCCTTAAGGCACCAGAGCTCGACAGTGTTAGTCACTGTTTACAGCAGTGGTCGATCTGAACTGATGCTGTTTCCTTGTTGGCTCAGGTAGGCTGTACACTCTCTGGCATACACCCACTTTGGGGTCTAACACATTAAGACTCTATATCAGTTAAAGCAATAAAGATCCTATTCAAGATGGTACAACAATCTTCTTACAAGGAATGGTGTGGGAAGAAAGAAAAAAAATTTAGAAGAGGAAACTGTTGACTTAATTATGCTGTCAGCTTGTTACAAAGTAAAATGGGCAAGAGCTCAATTTTTATTTCTTTCCCAGGTCATGTATGATATTTATTCAGAGAAGATTTTTCTCTGCCTTTCTGTTTTGCTGTTTCTCCCTCGGGAAGAGACATGAGCACGGATAAAAATAATTTTCTAATCCTGGCCAAGCAAAGAAACCAACAACCTATGATTTGCTCCTGATGAACAATGTTTTTTTTGTGCAGTTTTTAATCACTGTATGGATAATAGGAATAGCTATAAAATAACATTTGAGAAGACAATGTGCATACATTGTTGACTGCTGGTGTTTGCAATTAAAGTAGTTTTAGGTGTGATAGTTTAGTGGTGCCTCCTGGAAAGCAGAAAGTGTCAATGTCATCTGCCATCCTATTACAGACTTAGACTGGTTGTGATAGTTTATATATGCAATAGAAAATTTGTAATTAATATCTCATTTGATGCTAATTACTGATGCTAACAAAAGATAAATATGTGTGTAAACACCAGAATTCTTTTGTTGTCTCCATTGACTTAATATCCACCAGCACACAGCAATATGTACACAAAGCTTTCATTCTGAATGGATTAACCTCAGTTTATCTAAGGACAATTTTCTGTGTTTGGCTCAGAAGCCTCTCTGCTTCAAAAGCACTAAAGCTCACCTTATTATTTTCTGTAAACTGAGATGTCTGAAGAAATACTTTTTAACAAATATGTCCTACAGCCTCCAGGAGACACACAGGTCTATATTCCATTGCAAAACTGTAGTTATGGCATAGCTTCTTTTTTTTTTTTTTTTTTTTTTTTTTTTTTTTTTTTTTTTCTTTCCTAAACTGTTTTAAAGTCTCCCAAAAGCTTACATTCTTTACAATAAAAATGATAATTGTAATTTCAAGGCCAGTAATGATTGCATGTGCCACCCTCTCCTTATACTGTGATTTGAAAGTAATAAAATAATGTTAGTTTACTCTTCTAGATTTTTGTTTTGTCTGCATTGTTCCTGCAATTCATAACAAAGTGATTATGAAATAAGTGCAAAGATTTATATTCCAGCTAATGTGTATTATCTGAGTATCCAAAAGGCTTCACTAAGAAGGTGCTATGGTAATACTGACAATTTTGTAAATCCTATACCAAGTTTAATAGTTCTTGTGCTTTGTTTTCACTTTTTTACTAAGAAACAATTATTGATACTAAGTGGAAAAAGTCAGACATTAACAACAATAATAAATAATATTAAAATAAAGACTATGTACATGTTATTCAAGGGAATTTTTTTTTTTTGCTCCTATAGGGTTGTTTTTATTTTCTTTATGAAGATCAAAATCTGTATTTTATCAACCAGCAAAAAATGTTGCTGTCAATTTCAAATAAATTCATAATATATTCTTAAAGGGTACAGGAAAGGCCAGAGGAGGAAAGAAGGTAAATGGGACAGAACTGGAAAAATAATTTTTGTTAATATTTTGGCCCCTCATTTCTTAAGAACACAGATTTGTGGGGCTTCAGTGTGACTTTTCTGATATGGAAAAAACATGAGAGTTTTTTTCCCAGTCACTTCTTAGAGCAACATTTTTTTCTTTAGAGCTAAGTTGAACTAGAAAAGCTAGGATCATTTACTAAAATGCTTAAAAAAAAATTGGCCCACTTTCAAGCACATGAAGGGGTACTGCTATTTCTAGAACAGGGAATTTTGATTCAACTTCAGCAGGAGCCAAAGTCATAATATCTAAGATACATTTGAAATCAGGATCTTTTGCTCACACTCTTAAAAATAAAGTGTTCACAGAATTTGGCAAACATTAAAAGCTATTGTTAAAAATAATATATTTTTGTATCTGCTGGCTGTCTTTACATGTACAAATTTCACTATTATACACTGTTACAAACATATGTGGATTATGCAAGACATTTTATATCATAAGTTACAAACTGAAATATCTGGAAAATTTCAAGCTGGAGAAATGTTACATTTTGCTCAGTGTTCTAAATATGAGATCTTGATACTATTATCTTTGTAAGGCTCAGATCATGTAACAACTGAAATAATATATGCTTTTATCTAACTCAGTTTGCTTGACTTTAGGGAAAAATACTAATATTGAGTCTAGGTGTGCTGACTCCCTTATAAAAGATCTCCATTATTAACAAGGCTCAGAAAACTGTGATTCATCATGTGCAAGTATAATTCTACAAAACTCATGAGGAACTGATAGGGACTTTTTGTGTGAACTTGGTCCAAGAGCTGGTTAAGCCTTGGCCTATTTTTCTGTAATTGCATTTACGATGGCATACTTTTAGTGTAATTGTGTTACACTAATAACACATTCACAGACTACCCTTTTTTCTACTGCTACAGACAACGGTAAAGTCTGGTATGAGTTTCTCAAATCAAATTTAAAAAATAGTCAAGTCAGAATAAGAAAAAAGGACAACCATATAGACTTGTGTTCATTAACTGTAATTTTTAATGACCATAAAACCTGAAAATGGTAGAAGGTATAAAATATTTCTTTCTTGCTGGTTTTCACTTCATGTTTGAAAATGAGAACTGTTTGGAACAATGAATAAGAAATATTCATACACAGGGCTTAGTGGATGTAAAAATGTTTCTTATTTGCACCTACATTTTCCTTTGGTAAGGTTAGGATTTCCTTGACTATATATAAAAAAAAAAAAAAAAAAGAAAAGAAGAAAGAAAGAACCTCATCATAAATTGCAGGCCAGGCTTCACCATGCACATAGATGTCTGAAGTCTTGAGGGACATAAGATCTTAAAAAATAATGTTAAAATGCTTTCCTGAGCTTTTCTGCTCAAAGCTTAAAGTCTCTTTCAAGCTCAGCAGTCATCTCCCAGAGAAAAAGCAAAAATCCCATTACTCTAATCCTGTAACAGGGATTATTACACCTGAGTTCAATGATTGCACATATGTAAGTGTTGTATAACACTATGCTGAAGCAACCGTAACAGAAAATAGATGGCCATATTTTAAACTCTATTTGAGTATCAAGTCTGCAGTTAGAGAGCTTTCTAGCTGTCAATAACATCTGTCTCAACTGTAACAACAGTATCCTGCTTGTATGACCAACTGTTCTTTAAAGACACAGTTTCTACAGCTGCCTACCAGCTGATAAAGTGTACCCTTGTATTATGGAGCCTATCTTTCCTGCACTTGTAATTTTTCACAGAGATATGGCTGGGTGGGCCTGTGTTTGTCATCAACCTCCTACTTAAGTGGCTACTATCACCTTCATTGTATGGCAGGCAGATGACTCCAGAAAGGGTAATCAATAAAAACCAAAAGTAAGTCACTATGAATAACCCAGGCACCAGTACCCTCTGACAAGTAGTTATGAGGACATTCTCTTGCTATTTCTTTTCTACTTCCTAAAAGTTACATATATTTTAGTCATTAAATGTTGCAATTTTTGCAGAGTATGACAGAGGAAAGGGCTTTTAGTCTTTGTGATAGACACTATGATACCAAATGTAGTAAAGGCATCATCCTGAATAATCTTACTTTTAAAAAAATGGGGAGATGCTCACAGGAAATTTAAACAAAAATATAAATTATTACCCTATGGCACAATCTAGACCTATGATGCTGCTTTTTTCTTCAGCTTACTCCCATAACTGATTTACAATCCACTTTTGCTAATTTATGTCTCTCCCTTATAGTGGAGGAGTACTTGTTAAAAATGTCCCAGAATATGACACACAGGTCAATATGCCTAGAGGAAGAACCATCTGAGGCTTTTAATAACTATTTAGTTGTTCACATACTGTGAGCACTTGTAACTGATAGAACAGGGATGAAACCATGGTATTGAGTCCTTTTTATCTTTTCTGTTCCCTCATACTGCCTTGATTTCAAGCAGTGGGAAGGTGGAAGGTAAAGCATCTATGTGCAGAGGCTGCAGTGGGGACTGGTCTTTATGAGTAGTATATGCAGTTGCAGAGCACCCAGTCTTCTTTCCCCTCTCTTCACCTGCTTTAGAGCCATGTACAATCTATTCCTTATGCTGAATACAAATCCAGAAGACACCAAGACAATGATGTCACAAACTGGGAAAAAACAGCTTGGAGTAAAGAGATGTGGTTCTTCATTTGTCTAAAAGAATAATGTCTAAAGGTGATGAAGTATAAGTTGGATGAAAAGACAGTGAGTTGGACTGAAAACTTCCTGAACAGTTGGTGATGATCAGGGGCAAGAAGTCTAGGTGGAGGGTATAAACTAGCAGTAAAACTCAGGGGTCAGTACTCGATCCAATCCTGATTAACATCTTCATTAATGATATGGATGACAGGGCAGAGTGTACCCTCAGCAAGTTTACTGATGACACAGAAGTGGGAGGACAGTGCAGCATTACCTTCTTGATGCACCAGAGGGTCATGCTGCCATTCAGAGGGAACTCAATGGGCTTGAGAAATGGACTGATGGAAAACTTGTGTAGTTCAAAAAGTGCAAAGCCCTGCACCTGGATCATCTTCATGCACCTATATATGCTGGAAGGCACTTAGCTGGAGAACAGCTTTGCAGGAAAGCATCAGAGGTCCTAGAGGACCATGACTACATTTGTTGTAGGAGACTGAGACTTCCACAAAGTTGAACATGAGCCAGCAATATGTCCTGGTTGCAAAAAAGACAGATGTTATGCCAGGGTGCACTGGGCAGAGTATTGCCAGTGGGTTGGAGGAGCTGATCCTTGCCCTCTGCTTGATGCTGGTAAGACATACCTAAGTTCTCTACCCAAGACTGGGCTCCTCAGTACAAGAGAAGCACAGAGATACTGGAGAAACACTTGCCAAGGGTGACTAAGGTGACAAAGAGACCAGAGTGTCTCTCCAGTGGGGAAAGACTGAGACAGCTGGGACTGTTCAGAAAAGGGAAGGCTTGGGGGCATCTTATCAATTTATACAAATATCTAAAGGGAGAGAGTAAAGAAGACAGAGCCAGACTTTTCTCAGTGGTTTTCAGTGACAGCACTAGGGGCAATGGGCCTGCCCCAAAACTTGGGAGATTCCATATGAAACATCTTTTTCCCATGAGGGTGACTGAGCCCTGGCACAGGTTGCTCAAAGAAATTGTGGAGTCTGTCTCCTTGGAGGCCTTCAAAATCCAGCTGGATGTGATCATATGCAGCTAGGTCTAAATGGCCCTGGAGGCCATAACCTCCAGAGGTCCTTTCCAGCCTTAACTATTGTGTGATTCTGTGAAAGAATTGAGCAGATACTTTGGTCAGTTTATAATCTATCCCTGTAAACCAGAAATTGGAGAAAAATGCTGTGGACAATTGGAAGGAAACACATGTTGTAATCAGCTGAAAAAAAATGGAAAAAAATTGAATGAAAGATGAAAAAAGTATGGTGATATTCCTGTATACTCCAGTATTTATTTCCTATAGCCAGATTAAATGATTTACAAACAAAACCAGTATCCGGGAACAGTGCTAGTCAGCCTTTCCTCAGTGCTTGGTAAGATCGTGCAACAGATTCTCCTGAAAGCTATAATGAAGCACATGGAATACAAATAGGTGATTAAAGACAGCCAACATGACTTCACCTAGGGCAGATTATGCTGTACTCATCTAGAGGCCTTCTACAATGAAGCAACTGCATCAGTGGACATGGGTAGAGCAACTGGTGTTACCCAACTGAATTTCTGTATGGTGTCCTACAACTTTCTTACTATAAATTGGAGAGACATGTATTTAA
Organism: Vidua macroura; assembly: GCF_024509145.1. Lineage (NCBI taxonomy): Eukaryota > Metazoa > Chordata > Aves > Passeriformes > Viduidae > Vidua > Vidua macroura. Next base: position 24,429,083 of record NC_071611.1, read on the forward strand.
TGGATGGACTCGTAGCTGGAAAAGGAACTAGCTTGATAGCTTTCTTGCTTGATCTCCAGTGAATGTGCAATGTCCAGAGAACAGAAATAAGTAATAAGAGCTGTTCCTCAAGGGGAAGTGGAGGGAGCAATTCTATTTAATAACTTCATTAATGACATACATGGTGGGACTGAGTGCACCATCAAGCTGAGTAGTTCACTTGATTGACTTGATGGAAGGGATCTGTCCAGAGGGAAGGGACCCTGACAGATTTGAGAAGGCTCATATGAACCTGATGAAGTTCAAAAAGGCCAGGCGCAAGGCATTGAACATGTTCAGGGCAACCAAGACCTGTATATGAGAAATGAATTCATTGAGAATAGTTGTCCAAAGAAGGAATTGAAGGTACTGATGAATGAAAAGCTGGATATGACCCAGCAATGCGTGCTTAAGGCCCAGAAAACCACACGTTTCCTGGGCTGCATCCAGAGCAGTGTGGGCAGCAGGGCCAGGGAGGGGATTCTGCCCCTCTGCTCTGCTGAGACCTCACCTGCAGTGCTGCATCAGCTCTGGGGTCCCCAGCACAGGAAGGAAACAGATCCCTCGGACTGAGTCCAGAGGAGAGCTGAAGCACCTCTCCTGTAGGGATGGACAGCCTGGAGAAGTTGGATTTGTTCAGCCTGAAGAAGAGAAGGCACTGGAAAGGCCTAATATCAGCCTTCCAGTACCTAAAGGTGACCTGCAAGAACTATGGGGAGGGACTTTTTAAAAGAGCCCATAGTGACAGTACAAGGGAGAAAGTGACTCCTCTCACTTTAAAGTGAAAGAGGATAGGTTAGGTTAGATATTAAGAAGAATTTCTTTACTGTGAAGGTGGTGACACATTGGAACAATTTGTACAGAGAAACTGTGGATGTCCCATCAATGGAAATGTTCAAGGCCAGGTTTGTTGGGGCTCTGAAGAGCCTGACTTGGTGAAAGATATCTCTGCCAATAACAGGGGGTTTGGAACTACATGATCATTGTAGGAACCTTCCAATGCAAACTTTTTTAGGGATCTAAGATGCAAACTTGATCTGTATACCCCGTGCATGTGAACTCCATGTAATTGTCCCAAGTATTTAGAAGAATAATCTCATTTATTTTTGTGGAAGTCTTAGAAAAATGCCCATTTATTATAAATTGTTATCTTACATTGCTATACCTAACATATGAAACATGTTCATCTTACTTTTTTTCTCTTTTCTGTGTACCAAGTACCAAACCATTACCATTTCACACATGTATGCGTGTATACACTAGATTTTTATATTTACTACATAAACTTAATGTACATACAAAAGACTGAGGTCCTCTATGGAGCTTCTTTTATATATTTAGAGTTTGAAAATAAAAAAATGAAAATAAATAGCTTAGTATATACAATGGAGTCTGGTCAATGCTTTTAAGTAGTTAAAATCTTACTATACCATATAACAATGGTTTTATTGAAATTCAATCAAAAGATGTTAGTCTCAGTCCGATGAAGGGGTTGCATTGAACAGCAATCTGCTATCAGAGTATGTAGGAAATGAAAACAATTTTTGCACTGTGCTTAACTCTTCTACAACAGCCTTTGTCATTTAGGCTAAATTCTTGTGAATCTTCAGACCCAACACTCTTTACAATTTTTTTAAGCTGATAGTTTCATTTCAGGTAAAAAAAAATCATAATTAATGTAAAATGGAATTCTTGATACAATTGGAGAATTTTACATGAGTATGACTTTTAATGTAAGCTTTTAAAAAATTGAAATCTTTAGTTGTTGCCTTTAATATTGATAGTGTGAGTTTGTTATTGTTTAATATAAGTCTATGTATGTAAACACATCCTTAAGTACACATCTTAAAACTAGAACAGGAAAAGCTAAGTTTGTTGCACAACTGGGCAATTTCAGGGACAAGGAAATGAAATTACAGAAATGGATGTTGAAAATTTCTTATGTAATACTTGTGAAATTCAGACAACAGTTGTCTGTAGAGGCAGTTGAGGAGTATGTCTATTGGGAGGGTTTTTAATTGCAAGAGACAAATTACTGAAAGCTAGGTGATTTGTTAGGGACCTGTATTGCTGTTCTTGATAACCTTCTGTTTTGTAATTTGTGTGTTGAAATGTTTTTAATGTAGAGCATTGGTGACCAGTGCCCCAGCTACGTGCTTGAAGCACAATTTTCTTCACTTGAAGTTAAAGCAAACAATTACTGCTGCAAGACCTATGTGAAAGATAAGACAGTAAATTACACTAGCTAAACAAAAATAATAAAAATAGAATATATCTTCTGTTAATGTTGCATTTATCCTAACACACTGCCATGACAAACTGATTAAAAGTCAGATTTTCTGGTCTCTCAAACCTACAATGCTCAGCTGGTACATATTAGAGCCCACATTTCTAGCCATGATGAGTTGTTTTCTCCTCAGTGGTTTACAAAATTATTTTTTAACTTCCTTGATTCCTAGGTATAAATACTGTGATGGGAAAGTAGACACAGTTACTTTGCACAATCCAAATATCTTCTAATTATTATCTTGAATTAAGCTCAGCAAGGATGATCTAGCTTTTTGTGTCCCATGCTGATTTCTAGCTGCCTGACTTGAGGGACACTAAAAATTTGTTCCTTCACTTCTACATAGGAATGAACATCATTATTCATAAAACCTATCCTATTAATGCAGAAGGAACTATTTACATACATGCATTAAAAGCATATGTGCAAGTCTTTGCAGGATTAAAAAAGGCAGGAAGCAACAGGTTGGGGCAACAGACCCCAGATGGGTGGAAGGAAGAATAAAGTGATAGGAAAACATGGTTATGTAGGCAGGTTGCATACAAGAGTTTGAAGGCATTTGAAGACCTGTTTTTAAAGTTTGACCTAGCTTTAAACAAATATGTTGCTTGTCATGTAATAGCTGTTCCTGAAACATCTGCAACTCCAGTGCTCATGAACTTGCACTAAATTTAAATCCTAATGAGACCACTAAGATATTTTGTATCATGTTATTTCTGATTTTTTACAGAACAGATTTCATAGGTTGGTCAGATATCTGTCATGGCTCACCAAACACACCAGGGTTAGCAGGGAGGTGGCTGAAGTTTAGGCAGAATAGAACCTAAAATTCTGCTGGTCCTCATAAAAACAGTGTATGGCTTACATAAATCACTGGCAAAAGAAGGAGTGAACAAAAAAGCATGCAAATTTGTAGTGAATGCAAAGTAATTATAGAGTCAATGTACTAACTCCTGAAAATGTTGCCCTGTCAGTAATGTTCAACTTTCAATACAAGTTGTATTTTGAAGAAGTCACAAACTCTGAAAAGAAAGAAAATTTTACAGCTGTAAATTAACCTTTTGTGTACAGTCAAGAATCCCACTAACCTATTATTCCTCTTATTTTAAAAATTACTTTAAAAAATCCAAACTACCACATTAAAAATGCTTCTTGCAAAGATCACTCTTCTGTCAGCAGTACAAACGGCATTGGAGGCATGTAAAAATGTCCTGCTGCTTTTGAAGAAAGGGAAACAAAATATCCTTCTAAAAATATCTACTATACTGATAAAAGAGAATAAAGTGTAAGTGTAAAAGAGAATATCCATGTTCACAAAATAAAAGGGCACACACTTAAATAGGAATAATATTCAGAATATTTTTATAATATATTTCAACATTTAACTTGCTATGAAAAATACTATTTCACTATTGATTCAAAAGAAAAAGAAAATTTAAAAAAATATAGCTAATTTAATTTCAGAACAGTTCTTACTAACAGAACTTCTGTGAATCTTCGTGAAATGAAGTGGAACTAATTGCTATGATTCTGCTACTTTCTGCTGCTTTAGTCATAGAGATGAAGAGTGACCATCACCAAAGCTAGGAAAAGCTGCCAAAAAGCTGACCCTAAAAATAGGAAGAAAGAAAATAAACTCTGTAACCATCGGCTAGTTATGATTTCTGTTCAAGCAAGTCTCCAAATGATCAGGAATTGTGGCCTGCTCCTCTCATGAGCTGCTCATCTGATGGCTTCTAAATATGGTGTCTCACTCTTGTGAATATTCCACCATAAATTTAAAATAAATTCCCAACGGATACAGAAAGGTACGCTGATGCATATTCTGCCATGAGAAAGGCACATCACAGAGGAGCTAATTTTATCCTCCCTGACTGCAAACCCCATGTCTTCCAAAAAACTGCTGAGGAGGTGGAGTTTCTCTGCATACTTTTCTCTCTGGCACAGAGACTTATCCTTAGTTTATATTACCATTATGCTATTTGTTCTTTTATGTGTCAGCAAACTCAGGTGCCTGTTACTTACATCAACACCCTGGAAACAGTTTTTGTCTCAGATGACAAGACTCTTGAAAAGGAGGCCTGTTTTTTTCTTTAACCTAACAATATGAAAATAATTGTCTTGGTTTCTTATTGCCACCACAGAGCACAGACAAGCTGAGAGTCAGGACTTCCCTGGGAAAAGACACCAAAGTCTATCAGACAGCAAGTTTAGTCTCAAGAGTATGGTGTTCCAACAGCCGAACTCATATTAATATATTTGGTTGAGGGAGGGAATGTGGGAGGTAGATATATTTTCAGTCATCGGGGCACTTTTCCTTTTCATAGACGAAAGAATGAAAAAAGAATCCAGTTGATGTATGCCATTGCAGTATTGATGCTCTACATGAACTCCTCATTTGTCAGGAGCGCTAATTTAGAGGGATCAAGTAATTTTGCCACTTCTTGTGAAGGGGAACCCAAATCCCCCGCCCCATCGCCAGCGAGCAGCCCCTCCAAAGAACTCGGAACTTCTTCGAACAGAACAGATAGGGAACGAACTCCTGGGGTGAGACTGGACGTCTCCTTCCTTCCAGAGGACATGGACCCACGGCCGGCTTCGTCTGAGTACCCTTCATCAAAGCAAACCCTACAGCAGAAGTGCAGCCAGGTCCGCAACTCCCGCAGGAGCAGCGGGCGGCGCGGAGCAGCGCCCGTCGAAGGCTGGCCAGCCCGGCTATCTGGAGCTGTCAGATGGCTCCCCGCCCCGGGGGTCTCCGGGGGAGGAGCCGTCCCGCCGTGCTCTCGCCGCCCGCCCGCTTGTCTTGGCCAGGCGAGGGGTAATTGCCGGGTACGAGGAAAGCCGCTTACCTGTTGATTTTCAGGGCGAACGCCCTCCTGTCTGCGGCAGGTAACGTCGCCATACGGGCGAGCAGCCGTGGGTGTCGGCTGCCGACGAGGACCGAGACTGGCTGTACGCACGAAGGGCGGCTTTATTTCATTTATTTGTTTTTCTTAATTGCGTGCCCCGGGCTAAAAACCCGACGATCCACTGACAGTTCTGGGTGGCAACTTCCGCATTTTACCTTCCTCACTGAAATTGGCCGGAGTGGGAGGGATCTGCCCTAGTGCACGGCAGACTGCTCACCCTGCCGCGTGTTCCCCACCGCCAGCAGCGTCCAGCCCGGCGTCCCGGGCGTCCTGCGCCTTCCCGGCGGCTTTCACCAGCCGTCCGCCTCGGCCAGGGCGCCCATAGGCACTGGGGGAGAGCAGGAATTTCCCTCCCTCTTTTACAGAGGCTAACCCTGAGCCCTCCGGGGGGCATTTTGGAGGGAAGCAGCGGGGAAGGCAAGCGCTTAGGCATGGACAGGAACGGAAGGCACCGTGTACATCTGAACACGCATAGTTGCGGGAATCCACGCGCGCCCCGCATGACCCTTTTTCTTTTGGAAACTGCAGTGCGAGTGTCAGACGCCTCCGCCCTACCACACCACACCCACACACATATGCACGCCCGCCGGGGGTCAAACGCTGCTCTGCGGGGGCGGGCGAAGAAGCAGCGGGCACTGCTGCGCACCGCTGGCCATTGCCGTAGCTGGGCCGGCCCCGGGAGCCGAGGCTCCAGCATGTCCTGCCAGGCGGAGCAGGCAGGATCGGGCGGAGCAGGCCGGAGTAGGGCTGCTCGGAGCGGGGCAGAACCACGCCCACTGCCCCACAGGGATAAGAGATAGCCAGGTACCTTCCTTCGGCCCCAACGGCGCATAGATGGAGCTGTTTGGGCAAGTAGGGACAGCAAGTTGTGAAAGGTAAATACATGTCAACTCTTTACCTGGGACAATATTTTGCCAGTACACCTGTGCACCCAGGATCTTTGTTTCTCTTACATCTAAACAGTATGTGTAAGAAAAACTCAGAGGTAACAAAACCAGATACCAGCTCAGCTTGGCACAAAGCTTGGCACTGCTGTTCTGTTCACCAGTACTTACTGCTCAGCTTTTTAAAAAGGCCATTTTTATTAAGTATCTTGTGGTTGTGTTACAAAATTATGTTTCCTGACTGGTGTTTTTCTTTCTGCCTTGATGTAGTTTTCACTGCTGCTGCAGATAAGGAGAACTCACCCTTCATTTGAAAGGGGAAACAAAAGCCAAATATGGTTTCTACAGATGAATTTTGAGGTAGTAGAAGCAGTTCAGTTTTAGATTGTCTTGTTTTTATTAAACCTGTGCTTTGATGGCAACAACATTAGGATTCACCCATTGAAGGCAGTCATAGTTTATCTCTCCATTCTTAGTAACCTGGAGGGAGTCTAGAGGAAAAAAGTGGGATAGGAGGCATGGAACAGAAGATTGTCAAACAGTGAGGGCCTAAAATGTTCTACTAACAATTACCTTTTTCTGAATCTCTGTAGGATTCACCATTCTTTGAAGTACTGTTAAGTATGCATGGTCTCAAATATGAATGTTAATCTCTAGGTTAACCTCTGGCTAAGGGCCCCTAGGGAAATCTAGAAATGCCAAAGAGGTTTAAGAAAACAGAGGTAAATAAAAATTCAGCAATTGAAACAAATATGGGTATGTTTTTGGGAAGAAAACCCACAAGGATCTACAGCAGAACAAGATCTGAAATAGTTCAGAGAAACTTATGAGTGAAAATATTAAAATCTATTATTAATAGGATGTTGTTACCTAACAAATATTTGCTTTGGGAAGAATAAATTGGACACTTTATTGCTTGGAATTTACCCACCACACCCATCCTGTCTTTACCTCACCAAGATAAAGCTAAAGCCACTTACCTACATGTAACTTGAACTTAAATATCACTTAATTACAAATCACTGATATCTAGCTGTAGTTCAACATGTATTGGTGACGAGAAAAACTTTTGAATGCCATAGATACTGGGTCTGGCAAGACACTACCTCACTGAAGGTACAAAAAAGAATCCAGGCTTCATTTTAATAGCTCATGTGGCATGAAGTAGAGACCTTCCTTGATTACTAAATCTTGCTATAGTAATAGAGCAGAAATGCAGATAACATACCAAATGAGCACAAATACATCCATTTATTAATGATACAACTGTTTATATTGCACCTTCATATAGTCTAGGTAAGCATGGACAAAAGGATTGCTCTAAAATGTTTAGCCACATGCAGGAAAAAAATGCCTGAGAAGACACACAAAATTAAAGTTTCCAGAACTTTAAAGTTTTGGCAAGTATGTATATACATTGAGAGAGAGGATGCTGCCATGGTTTAACCCCAGCTGGCAACTATGTCTCACACTCTCATCCAGTGGAAAGGGAAGAGAGAATTGGAAGGATAAAAGTGAGAAAACTCGTGGTTCTAGACAAAGCCGGTTTAATAGGGAAAACAAAGGCTGTGCACACAAGCAAAACAAAACAAGGAATTCAGTCACTTTTTCCCATGGGCAGGTGGGTGTTTAGCCATCCCTAGGAAAGCAGGGCTCCACTATGGGTAATGTGACTTGGGAAAGCAAATGTCATCAGTCTGAAAAGCCCCTGTTCTTTCTTCTTCCCCCCAGCTTTCTATGCTGAGCATGATGCCATGTGGTCTGGGATATTTGGGGTCAGTTGTCCTGGCTGTGTCCCCTCACAACTCCATGTGCCCCCTCAGCCTCCTCACTGGTGGTCTGGGGTGAGAGGCAGAAAAGGCCTTGATGCTATGGAAGAGCAGCTCAGCAGTAACAAGAACGTCCCTGTGTTATCAACACTTCTTCCAGTACAAATCCAAAACACAGCCCCATACCAACTACCATGAAGAAAATTTATTCTACTGAAACGCAACCAAACCAGTCAAAACCAGGATATATATTCAGCAGACACAGGACAAATACTTAGATAATTTAAAGTTCTCCTCTTTTTCAATGAACTAAATTATTGGAAACCCTACTTTGGCATAGAAGCAGCAAAACTCATCAAATACTCATTTAATCTATTATGTCAGCAGTTACATTGCCTTTTTTGAAGGGGGGGGGGGGGGGAAGAAGAAAAAAGTACTTTTTTTCCTTACAAAAAGGACTTCTATTAAGAAAGTTTACATGATTTTAACTCATTGGAACACTACCAGATGAGAAGCTGGTGAAGTTATTTTTTTAAGTTATCTTATCCAATTCAATACTGTCAGTATGAGTGCATGCTCCAGTTTTTTGCTAAACAAACAGTATTGTTTGAATTCCTGCAACAAACCAACCTACCAATACAAAGCAATGAAGTCTAAACACTCCTTTATAACACGAAGTAGAACAAGATCTTTCCAGTCAGAGGATTAAAAAAATTTCATCAAACCAAGTTCCTGTGAAGGCATCAAAAAATCAAAATTAAAGAAAACAGTGCAATTCAGAACAGACCATCGTTTTCCAAAACTAGCTTGTTTGGGTGTCAGTAGCTGCTATTAGGTGTATTAGATTAGTGGAAATCATGCCTGCATTCCCCACCTCATTGCTTCACCACCTCACCCCTAGAATCAGTCAAAACCTATGCTTTCCTGTAATTTTTCTTGGGTTTCAAATGCTCAACTTGGTCTTCCTCCTGCACCTGACTAGGAGGTGTTGGGTCCATGGCTGGCTGGATACTGTACCTGGGCAGGCTAAGGAGATGCAGGCCCAGCCACAAAGAACAGCTGAGTGGTGGTAATGTCAGCACCAGTTCTGTATAGGTGCCTGGGAAGAATGGATACTGCTGCAAATTGTTTTGAAGGGGTTTGAAAGTTGGGATTAAAGAAACACTGGAAGAAACAATGATTGGCATGATGGCATGTCTACATGTCACCTACCAAGGATTTTTTTTTCCTTGTAAGGTACACCTTTTCAAATTTCTTCATTGGCAGCAGTATCCCTGTGAGGAATGCTACTGCATGATTGAGTATCAGGGCACCATGAATATTGCTAACACAACTTTGTATCTTACCACAAACATGGCCTGTATCCCAACAAAGCCCTGCTTAAGTGTCACCTGTTTATTTGTAGAGGATGTACCTTTGCTGATTGACCAGCAATTGAGTTAGATCCATGGGAGTTTCCTCAATATCTTTTATAATGTTAAGTTTGCATCCTTGGCAAAAAACACCAGTGGTATGGTGAATTCACTAATGAATAAATGTGATTTGATGAGCCCGTAAGAATATCTGGAGGTTCACACCAAGAGGAAAACTGTAATGATCTCAGTTTGCAACCTGCCAGGAACACACAATGCCTGCTAACATTTGCTCATATTCGACCTTCCTACCGCATCAGAAGAGTGTAATGTAGCCAGTGAAGCTAGACACTCTTTCCTTAAAGGAAGCTGCCATCAAGTTCAGTGGTTTTTCTGTCACAGATCTCAACTGTATCCAGTAAAATCTAAGTAACTTAGTCAAAAGTGCTTTAAACAAAAAATGTTATATGAAATTTAGTAGACTAACCCTCAGAAAAATGAGTTTAATTTTCCATTATTTCTTTTAATGTTTTAAATAGATTGACAAGGAAATACTGAATTCCCGTAAAAAAATAAATTTAAAGTTACTCCCTAGGTTTAAGTTTCAGTTTTGTGTTGGTGAAGCAGAACAAAGGGAACTTAGATCACTTTGCAGCCTTTTTTTTTTTTTTTTTATAAAACACTTGAGTCTAAAAGAAGAAAACCAGTCTATGTGAAAACATATCCTCTTTTTCCACTTGTCTGTGCAAATTCTTCTAGAGAAATACAAATTCTACTGGCCAAATTCACATCTGAGTTTCTCAAACAGAAATGTTTGCTCACCTTCACAGTGAACAAAACTCTAGCAGAAACAACACTCACAAAATTTTCCCTTACTGACATAATTTTCTTACATACAATGAGGCAACTTGCTAGATGATGTCTGATATTTAAATTCTGATTGTAAACCATATCTTTTTTCTAATGTTCCCAGTTTCACTAAGTTTCAGATTATATCAGCATATTGAGAACATAAGCCATAAAAAGTAGCAGGGTTAAAAAGCAGGTGCACTAGCTGAAGTAAGATCTTCCTTGTCTTAAATGACATGTGAATAACCTGCATTCTTCAAAGAAAAACGAAGTCTTGTTATCAGGAGAAACTGTCAATGCAAGTACAGATAAGAAAATAAAAATAACTTAATATAGGAATAGTTTAACAGGTAACAGACAAGAAAGGAGTAAATGTACCCTGGGGAATATGCAAATCATACTGACTGAAGTTATGCATCTGCATACCAGCTTATATTTTGTGATTACAAAACTGAACTTAATATCCATTTCCTTATTGTTTTGCAGGTTAACTGGTATCATTGTATGAATTTGCAATTCCTTTCTCCGAGTTGCTGAACTATATTCAGTTCTATACTGACTAGTAGGAACATGCAGGAACCTCCTTCTCACAGGGCTATTGTGCTTTAAGACTCATATTCAACATAATACTGAAATACCAATTATTTTCTTCTCCTGCTGTTTTGCTCAGATCATGCTCCCCTTGCTACTGTATCAGGAATTAGCAAGTTGCAATGGTCTTCCTTATTCTCCTGTTATAGTCTCCTTCCCTAATTCTATGCTAAAGCCTTAAACACTTTAGTCCATCATTAAAACCAGTCTTTGGTCCATCATTAAAATGCCTTGGCTTGCACTGAGATCTTCAGTATTAGGAAAGGGAGTAAGTTATTTCAAGTGCAGCCAACTAAAGTAATAATTAAACACAACTTCCTGGTACCCAGAGACACTTTGCTTTCTGATGTTGTATGTTTTATCTACAAATATGTTAGAATAAAACGCTTCAACTGTGCCACCCAGATTTAAGTTTGCAATGCTCATTTGGCTGCTACCAAACTAAAATACACAGGTTTTACATCTGTCTTTACAAAGTAGACTTTATTACATGGTTCAGCAGAAAAGAAAGGACAGCGAATATAGCAAAATTCTAGTATTTGAATACAAACTTTAAAGAAACCAAAAGAAAACCCAGAAACCATAGTATTTGTTTTAGTTAATTTTGTTCAAAAGAAAAAAAGTAATAAGCAGTGTTATGTGAGCTGATGAAAAGCAGAACCAGTTAAGGAACCATGACACTGGTTTAATCACCTTTCTTTCCCAATACCAGATGTCTCACTGACATGTAATTGAAATTTTGGTATTACAAATCGTCTAATTTTGAAAGACAACTACACCCCTTTTTTAGTATGCACTGCAATGCAAAACTGCTTATTCCCAATGCATTTCTGACCTTCTCCTCTTTTACACAATCTTGTAATTTTTTTAAATCAATGTCTTAATAATAACATTTTATAAAGCTGTGCAGTTCCAGGACAGCAAAAACATCTACCACCAGGCAGGGTTCTAGCAGATACAGCTTTGAAAAGCTGATCAGATTTTTCCTGTAAAATAGGATGCATCATACAAGGTGATCTGAGTCACTGAAAAAAGAATGCAAAAAGATGCATTTTATAATGCATTGGTGCTAAAATTCTAGAAGTCAACAGCGTGCATACTGTGGGTATTTCTGTTGGAATAAATATGGTTGTATCTCCATGGACAGGCTGAATCAATGTATTAAATGAATTATTTTATCATTTCTTAAACCAGGTTTTCACATGCTTGGTAAAATTAGAATGATGAAAGGAGATGCCAACTATTTAGAGTGGAATACCATCAAATATTATCAGTATTAAATATTTTAACCTAGGAAGAGTCAAGAATAAATACCAAGTACATTTATTACAAGCCATATAAGATGGACAAACAAGATGAAGCCTAGCATATTTTGCCATAACAGCACTCAAACTAGTGCTACTGAACCTTATTTTGAGAGCAGAGAACCCCACCTAGGTTTTGGGCATGTGCATGTATAAGCATGCATCAGGCCAATCCCCTCTCTGTGCCTCCCTGATACTGTTGCATTTACACCTTCTGACATGGAGAAATGTGTTACCTATTTGCTAAACCTCTGGCCCACAAAAAGCCGGGGAGCACATAACACTGTTAAAATTAACTGTAGTTGTTTCTTACACATGGTGTGTGCCCCCTCGCAGTCCCTAATGGAGAGCAGAGAAAGCCAACATTCATCTTGCTGATTATTTGATTATAGATAGATGACAGCACATGCATCCTTCACTGTGTTTGTTATTCACACTGGGGTTCCTTCAGTGCTCCTGTGTGTCTGAACCAGGCTTGTGGCTGACCTGCTGGGGAGCAGCTCTGCAGAGAAGGACCTGGGGGTCTGGTGGACAACAAGCTGTCACTGAGTCAGCAGCGTGTCCTTGTGGCCGAGAAGGCCAATGGTATCCTGGGGGGCATTAGGAAGAGCACTGCCAGCTGGTCATGGAGGGTGATTCTGCCCTTGTACTCAGCCCTGCTGAGGCCACACCTGGAGTGCTGTGTCCAGTTCTGGCTCCTCAGGACAAGAGAAACATGGAGCTCCTGGAGTGGGTCCAACAGAGAGCAAGAGAGGTGATTAAAGGACAGCGTTTCTCTTACAAGGAAAGGCTGAGGGAGCTGGGCCTGTTCAGACTCAGGAAGAAACAACGCCTTGAGAAGAGGGGACTTCATCGGTGACTACCAGCGCATGAAAGACGGCGTCAAGAGGGTGGAGCCAGGACAGCACGCCTCTCAGCAGTGCCGGGCAATAGGACAAGAAGCAACAGGCAGAAACGGATCAAGTTCCACCTGAACCTGAGGAAGAACTTTTACTGTGCAGGTGACTGAGCACCGGAACAGATTGCCCCGAGAGGGTGCGGAGTCTCCCCCACTGGAGATTTTCAAGAACCGTCTGACACACTCCTGTGCCACGTGCTCTGCGATGTCCCTGCTGGAGCAAGGAGGCTGCCGCACACAGGCACTGCGGTCCGCTCCAGCCCGCGCCGACACGCCGCGAACCAAAATTCCCTTTACTGAGAGCGCCCCGCCCCGCCCCGCTCCCCGAGCTGCGCCTGCGCAGAACCCCGCGCGGGGGAGGTGCCCTGGGGGCCGAGGCGCGGCGGTGCGTGACACCACCTGGTGACGTCACTCCGATGACGCCACCCGAACGACGTCAGGAGTGTGACGCCAGGGGGGCGCCGGTGGTGGGGGTGGCTGGGCTGGGCCGGGCCGGGGCCGTCAGCGCTTATGGAGGACGAGGACTGCCCTGACCTGGTCCCGATAGGCGCCGACGGCACGGAGCAGACCGATGGCGGCCCCGGCAGGAAGATCCCCGTGACGATCATCACGGGGTACTTAGGTGAGCAGCGGGAGCGGCGCGCGGCAGGGACTGCGTGCAGACAGGCAAGGCCCGGGCGGGCGGCCGGGCGGCCGCGGGGCCAGGGCTGCCGGGCGGGGGGCCTCCGCCTCACGGGCCGGGTGTGCAGCGCGGGGCCCTCCGGCCGCTCCAGTGGATTTGCAGGGCCACTCTGAGCAGCGGTGTAGGCACCCGTTGCTGCTTTCACCACCCTGCTTTCAGAGGCCGCTTCGTTCAGGTCGCGATTGACAAACGGCTCTTGGTCACTTTGCGTCAGAATAGCGCAACGTGTTTGGCTCAGTTAAATGCACACTGCGTTGCGGTCTGAAAAAGGTGAAGTTGGACGTTTTTCCCGTACTCCTCGACCAGCAGAGTTACTGTGTGCTACACACAGTTATGGACTGTAAGAATCTGGTTAAATTTAGGATCTCCATCACTCTTCTAAAAGTTGTAACTTTGTTCTGCATCACACTGTTGCAGAGAAAAACCTCTTAAGGACAAGTAAGAAAGGTTCCCTAGTTGTAGTGGTCACCTGCTTTGGATTAGATGATCTCCAGAGATCCCTCCCAGCCTTGACAATTCTGTGATCTTGTGCATGGGATGAAACTGCTCCTAAGGTGGTGTCGCAGGGGTTGTGAACATGTTTTTTAACAACGCCCCGTTTAAAGGCAGTTAGTAGCACATCCATGGTTACTGATGGCAGAACTGGTCAGAAAAGGCAGTAAGAGGGAGAAGATTAAGTTTGCCTTTTGTAAAGAGAAGCATAGAAGTTAGTTTTGTAGGAAAAAACCGCCCAGCTAGTAGGGAACTTATAAGTTTACCAAGTACTGACATTTAATGAATGGAAAATCTGTGAGTCATTTAAGACTGAGATTTAATGTCCTGATAGTTCTATGGGTTGAAATATATCTACAAATTAATTTCTACATCATTAGAATAGAATGTAGGATAATAGAATGAAAACTTCTGTTTAGAATTGCTTGAAGTGTACATGTGCATGCATAATAGTATTTAGTTTTTATTTGAAACTTTATGGGTTTTTTTTTTACATTTTAATAGAAATATGGTCTGTGTTCTAGGAGCTGGAAAAACAACTCTTCTAAATTACATACTCACAGAACAGCACAATAAAAGAATAGCAGTTATTCTGAATGAATTCGGAGAAGGTATGTAAACATGCAGAAATCTTTCTTTTTGCCACAAAATGACAAGTATATAAAACTGCTGGAAACCAAGACTGTTGCAATTTTAAATCCATTACTGAAATTATTAACATATCTCATAGTCTTCAGAAGGGCAGAGAGTCTTTTTGCTGGTTTTCATAAAATAGTGACATGCATTAATCTATTTTGCACATAAATGTAGGCCCTCAGAGTAAAGTGAGTAAATACATCACCCTGTTGGAAAGTGCTATACCTCCATTTGTCCCACTCAGTTTCAAGCAAATGGAAATTAAAATAATATGTTGGTACATAATATTTTCTTTTGTTTGCTTTCCCCTAGCTATTTGCAAATCACCAAGAAAATGGGGAGATGTATGCTTGATGGCTATGGTTCTTTGAACTCTTTGCTTTCAGGATTTTTAATTGCTCTAGCTGTAATTTCATATCTGTACCATAGTGAGAAGCTTACATTGTTTACAGTTTATCCTGTGTTGGTGGGGGCTTTTTGTTGGTTTGTTTTCATCAATAAAGATACACGTAGCTTTTCTGGTCACAGAGCCTAAAATAAAATGTGCAGACAGAGCCTTTATTTGATAGGCAGGCATAGGCTGGCATCCCTTTCTTTTAGCAAAGTTTGTGGCACTTAGGATGTACCATCATCCAATGGGGTTTGATCTTTGTGGAATAAGCTTTGTCTTAGCTTTTAAATTTCTCAGAAAATACAAATTTCTTAAGAACATGTCAGAAACGTGGTCTCAGGAGAAAAGAATGTAATCCACATATCTCTCTCTTACAGGCATTGTTATGCAAGATTGTAGATTAAAAATATAGCACTACTTGTGTTTTCAGGAAGTGCCTTGGAGAAATCTCTGGCAATCAGTCAAGGGGGAGAGCTCTATGAAGAATGGCTGGAGCTCAGAAATGGCTGCTTGTGCTGTTCAGTAAAGTGAGTAAGGGCTATTGTCCAAGTTCTTACAGTGGATATTGTGGGGAATTGAAGAAGGGAGAAGACCTCCAGAATTTCATTCCTTTGTTGGATAAAACAATTGGAATTTGGGAGGTAGAAATTTATTTCCTATTGCTGCCTTACTGGATTTGGAATTAGTGTCTTTCAGAAAAGTAATCTAAATACCAACTTATACACCATGGGGCTATTGTTGAGTAGGGATCTGTCCCTCTACTGTTAGTATAATATACTTCCATATAGAGAGCTGAATATTCAGGTAGGCTGGAACTAGGACTCAGGTTTCCGAATTTCCTCACGAAACACTTAGTCTGCTTCTTTCTTTGTACATTGGTTCCTACTTCAATATTGTATTCATCAAAAAGGATGAATGGAAAACCTTTTGTGACCTAATGAGACACGGTATCCAAATCTGTAAGCTGATGGTCATGGTAAAAAGCAAGAGAGTATTTGTTCCTTTGACATGTTTTTTTTTACCCTGTTTTTTTCAGTGCTGAATTGTTTGTGCTAAGTTTGTAAATAAGGGTCATGGCCTGTTTGTCCTGAAAATTTGGGAGAACTGATCTTTTGTCTTAAATAGTAATAGGTAGTAAGTGGAAAATGGAGGATCTTAGTGGATTCTGTTTTTCTGGGGTGGAAGGGATGCTGTCTTAAGAGAAGCATAAAAGTTTTATATACACTGGTTTTTTTATTGTTTTTACATGCTGCTATGTTTTATGTACATTGGTTTCTTATGTAAATGCTATACATTTCTGCTTCAGGCTGACTTCATCAGCTCTAATTTAAGTAAATGGCATGTTAATCTTGGTGTAGATGAGGTAGAAAGGCAGGGCAGCATGCTTCATTTCTACCTCACCCCTTATTTCTGTATCTATGAGCTGCCAAACCAAATAGTTACATATCTACACAGCCTTACTGTCCTTTACAGGTTGTTCAGTGTTTGAAAACAAATCTTTAAGTCGCCTGGTGGGATTAGGCAAATGCTATTTTCAGACCAAAATGAAACAGAAAACTAAAATTTGCCTAATAATATACCAGCAGATAACTAAATTTTCATTGAAAACTGTAAGTCTGCAAATGTCCTGACTCAAAACCTTTTTCTTTGATGATACTGACACTGTGTTCTGCATCAGAAGATACATTTAAATACATGTTTTAGCTTGTTTTTTCTGTTCTCAGGTTTAATTGTTTCTTCTTACAGGGACAATGGTGTGAAAGCAATTGAGAACCTGATGCAAAGGAGAGGAAAATTTGACTATATATTGTTAGAAACAACTGGTTTGGCAGATCCAGGTAGTTCATATTACAATTTTCATAACCATGATAATTATTCTGTTTTTATGAAGTGCTTATTTGCTCACCAGTTAGTTCACTTCGACAGTGGTAATATAAAGTGGTGAGTTGTCAGGTGCCTATGCTTTGGTAGAGACACTAATGAATTGATTCAAGGTGCAGATATGAGGTTGTGTTTGTTTGGGTTCTGTTTGCTGAACGTGCTCTAAATTGATTCTAAAGCTTGGTAGAAATACAGCTACAATGTATTTCCATTTAGAGAAAGCACTGGGCTTAGCAAAGAGAAGCATACTCTGAAAGTAGTAGTTTTCAGTACACTTTTGATGTTCTACATTCCTCCTTTTAAAGTCTAAATAGTTAGCATCTGTTGTATTGTTACACTGGTTGTGATAGGCCTCATATTTTGTGGAGTCGTAAAATATACTGTGAAACAGACCAGTACATTCTTCTTAAAGAGCAATAATACATTTTACAAAATCCTTCTGTGCTCTTTAGTAGTATTTATTATTAAAAAAGTGTTTAAACTTGAGCTCATGTTAGAAATAGCCATCCAAAACAGTTTTCTCTAAATCATCCACATTAAAAATCTGTTGTAGATGGAGAGGGAAGGAAATTCTTATCAGAAATTCAATTGTTTCCCCTTTAGGAGACTGGTGCTTTCCAGCTCAAAGCTAAATAGTTGTCATTATAAAGTAATTTTCTTAAAAAGACAGGACATTGATTTGGCCTCTGTTACACACAAATTCTGTCTGAGTCAAATTGGAAAACTATTAAGCTTTTTGGAAAAAAAATCAATAGATACCAGAAAACGATTTCATGTTGTGATCCCTGCTATATCTTGCCTGAGTAAGCACTAGAACAGCTGACAGGTATTTGAGTCTGATACAGAGTGGTGTTTGAAGGACTGCATCGTATCACTTCAGGTAGATAGTTTCAGGTGCTGGAATTACTTTAGTCACTGATCTTATTGTTAGCACTGCAAATACAATTTTTCTATGAAATACCTCAATGTTGGTAGTTTACTGGGAAAATCTCAGTTTTGCAACTGTATGTATACTACACTTCTTAGGAGCTGTGGCCTCCATGTTTTGGGTTGATTCTGAGCTGGGAAGTGACATCTATCTTGATGGTAAGAAGTGCAAGCTTATTTTCCTGTGTTGGCATTTCATATCTGGATTTGGAGTAATGTATTATTGGTGTTTTAAGGCAAGGTTTCAGAAAATGTTTGAAATTTATGAACTTGGTTTTCACGTTGCCAGATTTGATCACAGAGATATCCCTGTTTATTTACTTGGTGAGGTGCTCAATCTTGCTAAATCCAGAAAAAGTTGTGTAATGATTTTCTAAGGGATCAGATATGGACAGCTCTTGATAGTGATGTATGCAGAAAATCCCATTAGCTATATGTTATAAAACCTCATTTAGGAGTAATATTACAGCATACTTTTTTTTTTCTTTCTTCCTTCCCCCACTTCTCCTGAAATGCAGTGTTTCCTAAAGGGTTTCCTATTTTTCTGAATTTATAACTTCTCAACACCTGGATGTTTCTACCTTTTGTTTTTTGCTTTCTTTGCCTATTGTACTCATTGGCTTTAATATTTGCTGTGTTCTAATAAAAACATGAGATTACTGAAAGATAAGTCATCACTATATGTAGTTAAAGAGCAATTTTTTAATGTAGGAAAAAAAGTTTAATTTTGGCTTAAAAAAATGCCCTACTAACATTTTGGTCAGTCTGTGAAATACCCATCTAACCAAGGAAGGAAACATTGAGTTCAACATGAAGGAGCTTCCTAAGTTTCTGGCAGAGACTTGGAAATTCCTGGTCATTTACCATCAGAATGGCTGCATACATCAGTCAGTCCCTTAATTTGTTTCAATATTCTGTAAAAGCATACCTCAGACAATTTCCTCTTGTGGAAGATGAGTCATCTACTTTGTGAGAATTTATCTCACATGGTTCTGTAGACATTTTACTACTGCAGATGTGACAATGAATAAAAAAATACTTAGATAACAAGTTTAATGTTCACATACTTTCAGTGCTTCCAGTTTATTATAACTAGTTGTAAATGTGCTGATATTGTTTCCTTTGTACAGGAGGTTTGCAAGTTATTAAACTGTCAACTGCTTTCAGCACATTTCTATTCCATTTTAATATTTTAGGTATTGTGTCTGTTGTTGATGCAAAGCACGGATTACAGGTAAGTTACTAGATTTGTTACATGGTTTAAAACTGCAGCATTAGAACAACTATTGCAGTAATGTTCATGTGGATTAATTAATTTTAACAATAGCTGTAATTCTTAGGTTGAATTATTACTATCTTTTGATTGGGCACAAGGAATTACTGATTTTTGCAGGAATTCAGATTCATACAGACACAGCAACAGGAGTGACAAGAGTTGCCAGGTTGCTAAGTTCTTGGTTTCTTCTAGATCTATCTCTTCACTCAGGAATGTTGCTTTTAATCCAATTGCTGTAAAAACAATGGAGAAATTGGTCAGTGCTCTGTGTTTCTTGAAAGGAGAGTACTAAGAACAGATGTCTTATACAGTGTGGTAACTGTAGGGCTCGGTCTGGGAAGGGTACTAATGTAATGGTAGCTGTGGCAGGGATAAATGAGAGCACAGAGTGTCCTGGTACTGCTTCACATGAAAATATTATATGGAAGCAGACAAAAAGAGCAGGTATTAGAGTAATCTGTATATAAAATATAATGTAAGAACAGGCATATAGAACAGTAAGCTTGGGTCAGCAAAAATTGTGATTAATTCAAATAGTTCAGCTTTTTTTTCCCTTTTTTTTGGTAATAGGTGGGTGTAAATATAACTATCTGCAACTTAATAACTTAGGAGGTTACTGCTTTGATTGGGTATTGATTTTGCAGGATTCAAAAAAAGGTGACCATATGAAAAAATGCCTTCATCATTGTGAGAAATGCCGCTCACTTTTAAAATTTCAACAGTTTATTAAACCGTAACAAAATAGAACAAAAGGACTGAATAAGAAGAAAGACCATACAAGGGGGAAAGGGGGACTCTAGCGAGAAGAGAGGGCATCCAAACAACAAATCACAATAACGTAACTATACATTAATGAAACTTCTCTTAACATACATAAAATATTAATCTCTTAATTGCGAGAGCCAACCATTGCATTAATCATCTATACCAAACCCCCCTATTTCTTTTCTGTAAGTCATTTGGCTCGAGCAATTAATTCCCATTTTTAATTTTGATTATCTACTCTTATTTCTCTTGAGTCAGATTTTATTTTGGTTGAGTCATAATAGTATCTGTTGATGTGAGTGAGGACAGTGGGATAAGGGGAAAAAATAAAACCTCAGGTTTTGCTTAAGCAGAATGATTGGTGGAGTTGATGACATGAATTGGTTGGGGCAGACAAAAGGGAATCACGGAGGTCTGGTATAGCTTTTTACCCTCATCTACCCTGCCCATGGGATTGCTACCCATAGCAGGTGTATCTTGGGGGGTGAGTATAGAGGCCAGCTTGAGTTGGCCCTCTAGTCCCTATTGTACTCTATTTGTCAATTGTACCTGTATTGGATTCTGTAGGGAAAAGACAACTGAGGAATGATAGAGGTCTGGTGTAGCTTCTGCCCCCACCTTACTATGCTTACGGGGTTGCTGCCCGCAGCAGGGCTATATAATCTTCTTGGTGGCGAGCACAGGGGCCAGCCTGGTCTTGCCCTCTAGTTCCTGTCTTACTTGTCAATGCCCAAGTGAACTACCCCAGCACCTCTCACTGTTCCCTGTGTACTTCCCCTCAACAGACACTTGCAATCCCCACCCATTAAGATAGGACAATTACATCAATAACTGATACAATTCAAATTCCCCACCCAAAGTGTTACTTAAAACAGTCCTCAAGCTGGCTGGTGGAAGTGTGACTCTACTTTTTGGACATCCTAGTGCTTCTCTGGTTATCTCTCAGTCTCTGCTTAAGAGTCAATCTTGTCTTACGTGGTCTGGATGTTATAGTCCATTCTTTGGGTTCTTCCATCATGCCTTTAATTCTGTTGACATGAGTCCATTGCTGCTCTGTGGTTTGCACAGCTGATTCAGTGGTTAGTACCTGAAAAGGGACCTCCCCACTGAGGGGTAATGCTTTCAAACCTTTCCCCATTTGCGCCCACTACTTGCATGGTATTTTGACTTTTCTTGCATCCCTTTTGAATTTTACAAACACAAGTGTTTTCAGCTCTCTCTTGTCTATCAAAAATTCAAATTCTTCAGTTTGGGGACTTATTTTAAGATTACCAAGGGCTCCTGATACTCTGTTCCCAATAGGCAGAGCCCTTGACACCTCTAGTCTTCCGTCTCCCCTCTTCACTCATTCTCGTAAACCTTCAGGTCCCTTTCCCTTTGGCAGCAATTTCTCTTGATATGTCCATTTTTCTTACAATAAAAAAAAATCTGTTCTTCTGTAATGGCAGTTAACATTACTCTGGCCTTTTCCTTTGCTTTCTCTTCATCCCTCCTGACGTATGCTTTCTGTGCCTCTCTTAAGAGATCCTCCAATCCCCTTTCTTGCCAACTGTCCAACTTCCCTAATTCTCTCCATATATTTGGCCATGCATGGGTGATGAAATATATCTTTAGCAAGGTCTATCTGGCTGCTGTATCAGGGTTGATAACTGAATACTACCTCATATTTTTCCTCAGTCTTTCTAGCTACTCTGTTGAGGTTTCTTTCCTCTCTTGTTCTTCATCAAAAGCCTTACAAGCATTCTGGCTTTGCGGGGCTGCCTCTTATATCCCTTAATATCCCTTACAATTAAAGTTCTATAATCTTTCCTCCATGTTTTGCCTTCCCCTGAGGTTGTTGTGGTCTCAAATAGGGCATATAGTGGGCATCTTCAGATCCCCAGGGGGTCCTTGCATGTGCTCCCTTTCCTATATCTGCATCCCAGCCATCCAGATCATCTCTCTTTCCTCTGGTGTAAATAACATGGTTTCTTAATAATCATTATTGATTGCATTTCATCCCACATATAAATGCTGGCCTTAAAAATTGATCTAACTGTTCCGCTAATCTAATGGGGTCTTCTAGTAATCTTTTTAACTCTTTCTTGAACATACATTAGAGGAATTGAGTGGTACAGTTAGAAATCTAATTGCCCCCTATGCCCACTCAGTGGTACTTCCCTCAGAGGAGATAATGTCACTCCCTGGTTCTCATTCCTTTAACTGTCGTCTTCTTGCTGTGCCATTCTGTTTCTAGTATTTTAGAGTAGGCCCATGAAAGGACAAGGGAGGTGCAGTTGGTGCCAGTGGAAGTGTAGGGGGCAAATAGTGTAATGGGTCCCATTCTTTACTCTTTGTTACTTTAAACACGCCCACCCTTGAAGGCGAGATTTCTTCTTCCCAACAAGCAGTGTAGTCACTCCCTGATTAAATGGTTTCTTAGCCCTTACATAGATGTTTAAAGCCCGATATATCCACTCTTTTTTCCGACCCATATCTCAGCCAAAGTACATGATCGGGCCTAACTTCTCCTATAGTCCACTCTGTCATAGAGTACTCTGTCATCTTAGCCTCGTCCTTATCTTTGGTGTTGGGGTCATATTTCGACTGGGCTAGTTTTCTTCCCAGGGGACTATTTGAGGGTATACCTGTTGATATCTCTTCACTTCCTACTTCCTTTAGGGATTCCCTACTTGCTCCTAGTCCTATCCTGACAGCCAATCACAGGCCCTCCTAACAAGGCCCGCTTTCCCAATCAGTCAACCAAAAATCCTACCGCAAGGCCCGCCTTCCCAATTGGCCAGCCACAGGGCCTCCCAACAAGGCCCACTTTCCCAATCAGCCAATTACAGGTTCTAGCCCGCTTTCCAAACAGTGAGAAGAAGGAAAAAAAAAGGAAAGGAAAGGAAATAAACCCTTAACCTTCTTCCTGGAAAGCAAAAGCAAACAAACTACCCGCTTGTAGTCCCATGTAACCAAGTTGTCACTGCCGCAGTCTCACACCCTGGTGCCTTCTGGCATAGCGCAGGGCAACTGCCAAAAGCCACCCAGGTGGCCTCCTGCAGTGCCATGGCTTTATGCTGGCAGATACCGTAGGGAAGCTGGCATGGTCCAGTGCTCTGGTGCCTTCCAGTGCAGTGCAGGGCAACTGCTGAAAGCTACCCTTCTGGGCTCCTGGAGTCGCGCAGCCTTATGCTGGCAGATCACAGGGAAGCTGCCACAGCCCAGTGCCCTCCAGAGCACCAGTGTGGGGCAACCACTGGGAGCCACTCACATGTGCTCCCACAGCTGCGTGGCCCCCAGATCACTGACTTAGCTCCCGATTGTCAGCAGTGCTGCATGCAAACTTTGTTCAGCAGACTCCACTGGGTCAGCAAGTGCAGAAATTTGGCAGTGCTGTACGCAATCACACCTAGCATGCTCTAACTTGCCACCGCCCCCCCTCATCTGGGTTGGCAGCACTGGAAGCGTATCATGCCGAGTGCACACTGGAAGCGCATTGCACCGTGTGCTGCTGTCCCATGTGGTACCCCTGTGGTCCCACACTCTGTCAGGTGGTCCACACTGTTCAGCTGTTCCTGCTGCTGGTGGCCCCGCGCACCTGGAACCTTCCCTTCCAGTCTACCTGTGTGGCCCCACCTGCGGGATCATCACACGGATCCGATTGGCAGTTCCCGCAGTTGGTGACTCCCACCACCAGTGGCTGTATGTGCCTGGAACCTTCCAGTACATTCGTGGCTGCCGCTGACTGACAGTTCCTACTGATCTAATACCCACTAAATCTGGTAACTCTCACCTTGGCCTCCCCAGGTGCTCTTGAGTTCCCCCTCCTGCTTGTGGTTCTCTCCTAAGTCTCACACACACTCCAAGCACACTCCCAGACTCCATCTCACACACACACAATATGCACTTTTTTCTGCATTTTTTTTCAGGGGGCTTTATCTTCACCCTCTTCCTTTTTGTTATTCAGTCTTCTGTTGTCTCCAGGGTGTCAACCTGCAATCACCAATGGTCCCAGGAGAGGTCAAACTCGGCAACTCTGTTAAACCCGGCAGAGGCATGCCTGTCGTCCAAAATCCCCTAGGGCCACAGAGATGAGGTTTTATATCCCGGACCAAGCCCTCATTTGTGAGAAACAATGCTCATTTTTCAAAGGTTTATTAAAACGCCCTCCTTCCACATGTCCCAACTACCAAAGCCATCTCTTTGCAACCATACAGGGGGGAAAGGGGGACTGTGGGGAGAACAGAGGACATCCAAACAAGAAATCACAATAATGTAACTATACATTAATAGAACTTCTCTTAATATACACATAATATTCATCCTTTAATTGCAGGAGCCAGCCACTGCATTACCCATCTATAACAATCATTTAAAATTCCATGCTGTGGAAGTGTTTTTAATATTTCTGCATTTAAAATGGCTGCAAGTGGCTCAGAGAACTGAAGAATAATGTTTTAAAAATAAGAGAGTAATCTTCCTTTGTAAGATTTTTTTTGTTTGGATTACTTTGGTTTCTCCTTTCATTTGTGCTTATCTAATAGGTGACTTACGAAAAGGGTAAATCAGCAGTCCTGTCCTCTCATTAATTTGTGTTGGACTGGAAGAGAGCAAATCTAACCTCATAGCAGTTTGGCAAGTTAACTTCATTGTGTTCTGCAAGAACTTTTGTGGAGGAGTTGGTAGAAGAGTGAGGGGAAGGGGGTGATTTGCCCTTAAGTAGTCACTATCTTTCTAAATCAGCTCAACTATCACAAGAAATCATATGTTTTAGGTCAGCCCCTTTTCAGCTGGGTTCCCTCATACTAATTCAGATGTGTTTTATTGCTTGCAAAAATGTTGTTCTGTTTATCTTTTTTCCATGCAGTGCTGAATTACTGTCTTAGATGAAATATAATTGTGTTGCACACAGCAGCGGTAAATTATTACTGAAAATTAGTTTTTCAAATGCTAGACTTTCAAGTAATATAACAGAAACAACACAAAAATGTTTTGAAACATTCAAATTTTCCATCTACTATTACCTTTGGCACCTCAATGAAAACATATATTATCTAATCAGTAAACCTGTATAACCTTGACATCTACTCAGAATAGCAGGAACTTCAGACTTTCTCAGTTGTGTACTAAGTAAACTTTGGTATAGAAGGATTTGCTAACTTGTTTAGTTCCTCTGAGTGCAAAGCCTGACCTCAACAGCTGCTTATTATTCTAAGAACTTTAAAAGCCATACAGGTAATGACATTGAGATAATGGGCAGCAATTTAAGTATGCTATGCTTCAAAGAACCAACCCATTGCAAGAAAAGCTGACAAACATCCCCTGTGGCCAACCATACCACCATCTTTGTGCTAATTGATGCCATGGGTTATCAATCTAACAGGTTTGTCACATAGCAATCTGAAATACTAATTTCTTTAATCGATGGCAAACGGTTGGACAGCTTGAAGTTGCAGTCCTCAACTTCCAGGACCTGACATCTGGACTACTGACATTTGTTCTTTTCAGGGCAACAAACCTAAACATTAAGTGAATAGAATCAATACACAGAGGATTACAAAGAAAAGGTTAGAGGAGAGGTTCTTGAGAGTAATCTTGTTGTTGTTCTCTGCTTAGGTTGTGCACAATCAGGAAATAGTTCTGTTTCTTTTTACATGATAGACTCACAGTATGCAATAACCTATTTTTGCTTTTCTACAAGTAAAATGCTGTTAGATGCCTGATAATTCCAATAAAGAAAAAAGTTTTCTAGGTTTTAAAAAAGCTATATATTTCCCATGACAATTGATTCCACTTTTAATTAGGTATTTCTGTAACTTGAAACTGAGATTTTAAAGTAATATTCCTGGTACATTTAGAGCTGATGAAGGAGTGCACAGGACTCTTAACTTTCCTGGCGATGTAAGCATAAGTGCCAAGTTCTTACTAATATTACAGCATCAGTTAGAAGTTTTACTTCCCTCAGATGTCTGTGACATTTCTCTCCTAGAGATTGCTACCTCCATGGCAGAATGGGCAGAAAATAACTTGTACCTAGAACTTTGCTGCTTCAGTGTAGTCTGTTGCTGTGCCTAAGTTAAGTAAGCCTTTTTCTTGCTAAATGTTATGCTGCTGCTTGGGGTGCAGGTATTTTCTTCCCTTTCACTAATTCTTCTGTGAAGACAGTAGCTTGGGCAGACAAGTGGAGATGATACTGAAACTCCTGTAGCTTCTGATTTTGGACAGACTTGCCAAAGAGCAGTGATTTATTCATACGCACCTGAAAAAAGTTACCAGTTTTACTATCAAAGTACAGTTTGCCTTGTACAATCTTCCAGAGAAAAAGAGTGTGAAGTTGCATATATGAAATGCTGTGTTGCAAGCCTAGCCTGTGTTTTGTTAGTTAGTTGAGTTCACACTCATTTGTAAAATAGCTGAGCCTTCATTTTCTTCCAGGTACATTTTTTCATTGTTACTGTATGTCATGGTAAATTTTTAACTTCATTTTAAAGCTGAAAAGTAATTAAAATAAATATTAGAAAGTTTTCCAACTCTTTAGCATTCTAATAATAATACTAAAGAGTTAGAAGAGTTAGACAAGTTTAGAAGAGTTTGCTTTAAGCTAATTATAAATCTCTGTGATGGTGAATGTATAAATGTACTTTTTCATTATCATTTAACAGAAAGATTCTAGATGCCATCTTCCTCAATACGTGATCGAAAAACAGACCTCAACTGAATTGGATTTGGCTTTCTTCAATTGCAAATGAATTTAAATTTAATTTGAATATGATTAATCCAATTCTTTTAATTTTTGTTTAGCACTTGACAGAGGAGAAACCAGAAGGCCTTATTAATGAAGCATCTCGGTATGGATGTAGAAATTAATTTTATATATCAAGTTGGGAATTGCACTGTATAAAAGTTCATTGGAAATGGGTTTTTTATAGGTTTTTTTTTCTCCTGCTTTGCTTAAACTGAGGTAGATTGGTGTAATGAAGTAAAATGTTTATAAATGCTTCATTTGATCTTTCTGCCACTATAATTAAGGGTTATTGTAACAGTTGAAGTCTTCATAAAATAAAGGGACTTCAAGTATTGTATTACAAGGACCACATGCAAGGCAAATAGGGATTTGTAAAGTTGTTAAATCACTAACCACTTTGGATTAGATGACATAAAAAATCCAAACAAGCAAACAAACAAAACAACCCTGAAATAAAAGAATCTAGCAAGCCTTGATTTGATCTGTTAGGGTACAGAAGAACATATTGAGGAGAAGTCAGTTGTACTTTAATCATTCTCCATGATGTTCTAGTTTGATTAATGCTTGCCCTTCTGTACTAACAATGTTCATACTATCTTTTGGGGCCATGGGAGAGGTGATGTTTCTGCCTTACAGATAAAGTATTTGTTTGTAAGTGATGTCTTTTTCTCTCATTTTTTTTTTCTTAATACATAGGCAGGTTGCATTAGCTGATCTTATAATCATCAATAAAACAGATTTGGTTTCAGAAGAAGAATTGAATAAAGTCAGAACATCTGTGAGGTATGAAACTTTTGGAATGACTAATGCCAGCACTACTTCATCAAAAATTAGTAGTAAAACTACTTCATCAAAAATTAATTTAAACATAGTTACTTCTTTACTGGTGTTAGAATAGAAATTAGATCTCATTGGATTGGCAAAAATTGGTAAGCTTATAAGAGAAAAGAGACTGCCTCTTGCTAAAGATATATCAGTCCTTCTATGTACTTACACAATCTTATCATTTTGTCTATCTAGGTAATATTTGATGTTATTCACAAGGACAGGCCTTTGTCTTAAGTGTTTATATTTTTACATTTCTGAACAGCTGTTGCCATCTTTGAGAATTAGCAGAAGTGGAAAAAAATCTGCTGATAAATACGAGTTCACTAGCAAATGCAAAGATATATAGAGGAAGTCTCAAACAATTGTCATGGGAGCAGAAGAACCAATGGTCTGAATCAAATTAATGATCGAAGACATTACTCTTTACTATCAATACCATGATAACCCAAATTAAACATTAACATTTTTAAATACTTTACAACTATATTAGTATTTTTAAATATGAAAATAAAAATGCTTAGACTGAGAAGAATGTATTGTGAATAGCTTTGGATAGGAAAACGCTGTTCTCACTGGTGGTATCATGTTGTCAGAACTTGTGAAGTTCCCCAGCTGTTAGTGGAAACCAAATATCTCAGCCCATATCTGATAGTTATTTAACAAGCTAATAATATAGTTGGGATGCTATTTCACATGATGCTGTCCATTGTTAACATATTCAAGCAATATATCATAGCTATATTTTCATCTAACTTAATGATTTTTCTGTTTTATTTTAGGTCAATAAATGGACTTGTTAAAATTCTAGAGACACAAAGATCAAGGTATTAAATGGCCACTATTACTAGGTACTAGATCCTGCTTATTTAGTGACACTTTAAAGTGTTCTATTAAATCAGCTTTATTAAAGGAAAATTATTGAATTAGAAATCCAATATTTATTTTATGAATAAGCATCTAGAAAAAAAATTTTGAGGAAGTAAAAATGTATTTTTAATTTGTATTTTTCTTTGTTAGTGTTCATATCTCAAAATGCCAGAATGAGTGAGGTTGGAAGAGAGCACAGTGGGTCATCTTGTCCAACCCTTTTGCCTAGCAGGGTCATCCCAGAGCACATGGCACAGGATTGTGTCCAGATGGTTCTTGAATATCCCCCATGAAGGAGACCCCACAGCCTCTCTGGGCAATCTGTTCCAGTGCTTGGTCATCCACGCAGTAAAGTAGTTCTTGCTCACGTTCAAGTGGAACTTACTGTGTGTCAGTTTCTGCCTGTTGCCTGGCAGCACTGAAAACCTGGTCCATCCTCTGGCACCCTCCCTTCAGATACTTCTATACACTGAGGAGATCCCCTCTCAGTCATCTTTTTGAGTCTGAACAGGCCCAGTTCCCTCAGAGTGAGGTGCTCCAGTTCTTTAAACATCTTTGTTGCCCTCCCCTGGATTCCCTCCAGGAGCTCCATGTCTCCCCTGTGCTGAGGAGCCCATAACTGGGTACAGAACTCCAGGCACAGCCTTACTAGAGCTGACTTGGAGGGGCAGGATTGCCTTCCATGAACTGCTGGCAATGCTCTTCCTTAATGCACCTCAGGACACCCTTGACCTTCTTGGCCACAAAGTTATACTGTGAAACAACCTTGTGATTGAAGAGCAGCTTGCATGGCCAGGTTGGTTTTGAGCTAATAATTGGGCATGTGCACTACAGTGTTTTCCTTTGTGTCACCTTAAATATTATTCTCATTGCTGCTGCAAATAAGTTGTTACTACAAAATTACTTTGAAAGCAGTGGAAGGAAGTTACAAGAACAAAAAAAAAAAAAAAATAAAAAATCATTGCACTGTTTTTTGCTATTTTTAATTGAAATTCTGACTGAGATTTCTTCTTTAATAAGGACTTAAACAGATACTGTATTCCCAGGAGCATTAGGAGTGCAGTATATCTTCCAGACTGGTGGGACTGATTTGTGCACTTTTACATCAATTATTGTGGTCAAAGTTCATAAAATACAGGTTTTTGATTTAAACAAATTTAAAGGGAAGATAATAGTCATAACCTTAATAGAGTGTACTTGCTTTTTAAAGGTATTGTCAAATGTCATTGGAAATTGTAAAGAAAAATACTTGCTGTTGTTGGGTGATCAGATAGGACCAATTTTGAAGAAGATACTGAACTACATTATTTGTGTTTTAAATGTCCATTAGGGGGAGATTCAACTTGTGATCTCTTCACATATTGTATGGTGTCTGATGCCAGTTAGCACTATGTTTTGAATATGAGATAAAGTGGGCCTCAGATTCAGTCCTCCATGACAACTTTTTGTTACTTGTAAATATTCTTCTGTAAATGATACATGTGGTCTCTTCCATTATTAAACATTCCAAATGTGAAATAAGCACAAAATTAATTTATTGGCATGTTATTTGAGGACATACCCCTTTTAAGAGGGGTTTGTCCCTCAAAAGCCCACATTTAAAAGGGAGGGTTACTACGTGATTTTTTAGAACACTGCTGAGAACTGAGCTGGTAATGAATTTTACGCAGGAATTGTTTGTGTATTCCATTATACGTCTTTCATCTTAGAAATTGCTTGGTACAACTGCTGTTGAATGCAAAACTTTAATGATTCTGGTTGTATTCAAGAGGTGGGTGTTTTTTTACCTGTTCTTTTTATTTAGCCACATTTCATTAACTGCATCTGAAAATCTGTCAGTTGCTATTAGCAGTGAAATCTGTAGTCTGTATTGCTTTGTGAAGAAAAATTTCTTATGTAAGTTTATAGGTAGCCATTCTTGTAAGCAGATATGATTGGTACTGCCTATTCTGTATTACATTTTTCTTTTGTATGTTTCAAGTTGTAGAGTTGAAATTCCTAGTAGTAGTGCTTCCCTCATAAAGTTGTTTTCAGTTTTGTTTGCTAACAGTGTGTCAGTATAAGCTACATGTATTCCAGGTGTTTGTATCTGTCTTGAGAGGCTCAAGGTTCCTTTTCCCATTCAGGGAAAATAATTTATTATTCAGGCATCCAGTATAAGGGATTTTATCATATTTTTGGAAATACCTTGTATTTTACTGTAAAACAGTAAAATTTTAAAAATTTTGTTTCTGTGCTTACATGTTATTGTGTAATCGAACACAGCATTTCCTTGTAGGAGACAGTACCAGCCACTGATACCCAAATATAAGGCTAAGTATTCGTGGCATTAGTCTGATAGACAAGACAAGAAAACAAATATTTGCTTCAGTAAACACCTTTAAAACCTGACATTTAAATACATGAAAAATACAAAGCTTTCATTTTCCCTCTCTCTTTAGAGTTGATCTCTCTAATGTCTTGGACCTACATGCTTTTGACAGTTTATCTGGAGTAAGGTATGGTGATAATTTTGTTGTCTTCTATTAGATAAAAATACCTGTGTATGAAACAGACTCACTGAAATCCTGGCTCAAATTTGCATCTGAGTTTCTGTTAGAAATTCTAGTTTTAGTCTGTCCTGTCTAGACCAGGACAGCCACATTTTAAAAAATATTGCTTTATAAGTGGTAATATCAGATGGAATTCCTTTCTTCTTCAAATACCTGCAAAAACCTTTTTGACCTTATGAAGTTAAATGAGCCAGAGTGTGTGTGGTTGTTTCGGTTTTTTCCCCAAAATGCAAGTTTTGGTATAGTATCAGAGTAGATTTGTACACTTCTCTGGTTCTTTTAAAGCATTTCAAAATTTTTCTCCTTTGCATCGTGATGAAATGGAGGCCTCTGTAGATTACACACAAAAGAATGAGGGACTGATGTTCTACAGCAAACAAAGGCTCTACAAATTCTGATAACTGTGTTTGTCATTCCGGGCGTTTTTAAATGCTGAATGCATGATTCAGCATCCTGGATGGGTGCAGAAATAAAATGGGAAGGAAGGGGGGAAGGTCTTTCTGTTCATTGTGTGTGCTGAAGCACAGCAAAGAGAGTCAGGAGTACTGGAGCAATCATAAAAGAAAGGAGGGAAAAGGAGGGCAGTATCAGCTTCATTCTTCTTCCTGGATACAAACTTTTCACTTCAGATAATGGAATGGAGCAAATTTCTTATTCGCAGTAGGGAGAAATTGCAGGACATGCAAATTAGTAACCTCTATTAGATTACATGTGCTTGTGAGATTTCCCTCTGAACTGGTACAGTACTATCAAAATGATAGGTTTTGTCTTTTTTTTTTTTTTTTTCTCCTGGCACTGGCTTTTGTCTAATCAGTGAAATACTGTAGTGTTTGTTTCAAGATTTCTACCAATGGCAGCATCAGGGAGATACCAAACTAGGCATCCAAAACAAAGTTAAGGAAGGAGGGAGAGTGATACATCCTTTAGAGGCAATAGATAACTATTAGTTTGTAAGCCAGATCATAAACCCATGTTCCAAGTTCTTATAATGGATCAGCTAACTGAATTGACTCATGCTGGAGCCTCACAACAGAGATAAAGCAGTAAAAATATGTGAACCAGAAAAAGATTCCTGTTCCTGTTAACAGCAGTTCACAGATCTGATTACTTGTAACATTAAGTGGTGTTCTGTGTAGTTTACTAGTTTGCTGCACTCCACAGATCTGAGAAAGTTCTTAAGGAACTGGCAAAAAAAAATCTTTATTGCTTTCCTCAGGCTAGTCTTCTCTCTTTTCTCACTCAGTTACTTAGAGCTTCTCAATATTTGGTATTAAAACAGAGGAAACACTCTAAAATGCAGCATTTAAAGACAAATTCTAAATTGCCAAGAAGATTGTAGACTACTTAAATAAAGTTCGGTTTATTTTGTTTATGTTTGAACTCAGTACAGCAAAATTGCTTACCCTGTTTTTAGTCCCCAGACACAGAAATTCTTACATAAAATATTAGTGGTAGTTTCAGTGCCATCACCTGAGCAGAAAAACTCTTTGCATCCAGCACCACAGTACATTCATAAATATTTTCTTTTAATGGCATATTGCGGGAAGGATTTCTGTCAGCAGACAGATACAACATCTGTTTAGTGTGACTGTGTGATAGAACCTTGTAATCTGTATATACCCTGAAGTCACAGGAAACACATCATGAATTCTGCATTCTGTGAAGGGCAGTATGAGAAGAAGACAGCAAAGCAAAGGAAATAGGAGAAGTAGGAATGTGAAATGTTACTTCTGTCGTGGACAGTGCCTTTTTTCCCCACCACAAAGGCTTCTTAAAATTTTACAGTTATCAAATTAGGAGGAGGGATTTTTATGGGCAGTCTTCTCTGAAGTGGCAGAGGGCTTCATAGTAACTTGTGCTACAGTATTTCTTTGTGTGTTATTCACAATATAGAGAGAAAACAGAAACAGTACAGAAGATGGTATTTGAAGAAATTTAGCTGTCTTGATTAATTGAGACAGATATGGACGTGAAATCTAAAGCTGCAGTACAATTTTCTGTTGTCACACAAAAAGATGCAGTATGACCCTAAATATTAGTTTACAAAAGAAGTTCCCAAGTAGAGCTTGAACTTAGGGTCTTATTGAGTAGAGAGTATCTGTTTTAAGTTAGCAGGCACACTGCATAGTAGACGTGAGCTGTACAGCTGAGAAGTGGAAGCTGGTATACAGTATCTCAATTCGTGTTACAGATTTCCTTCTCTCAAGCAACAGCTTTGTAAATTATTTTCTTCTTGATTTTCAAATAATTGTGAAATTTTCTAAAAAAACCAACATCTATTAACTGGATAAATTCTAGTGGTTTATTTTTTCTTGCTTGTTTTTATGAAGTAGTTTGCCGTTTTTGCAGAAAGGAGTATCAAGGGTTTGTGTTCATTGAAGTATAAATGTTTTTAATGCTGAAGATATTGCAAATCAGGACTATAATTCTCTTTATGTTTTAAAAAGTCTAATTTTCTAACACAAACAATTAACTATATCAAACAAATATAATTAAACA
This sequence comes from Vidua macroura, assembly GCF_024509145.1. NCBI lineage: Eukaryota > Metazoa > Chordata > Aves > Passeriformes > Viduidae > Vidua > Vidua macroura. The sequence goes on from NC_071611.1 coordinate 24,462,467, forward strand.
TTTCTATTTTGAGGTTAAAAATGAATTAACCGTTGAAGCTTATTCTGAATATATGGTCTATCTTTGATATTTCAGCTTTGCTCTGCAATACTGGAATTTTAAATTTTGAAATGAAGACATTTTGCCAACTCTACTCAAATAAGACATTTAACTTCACTTATTTTCAGTTTGCAGAAAAAGCTTGAGCATGTAAAGACAACACATGCACATCTAGATAAGGTAATTACCAAAAATACTGCTTTGATGTTTTTGCAACAGGGCTGTTCAATATTGCATGCTGATTTTGTTTCAGAAGGTTCTAGTTAGGGAGTAATGTGTTCTAAGGTATTTGAAAGATGACCTAGATTACACAAAAGGAATGTGCTTTGTTGTAGATAGATTCTAAATGGCTATATTATATTATCACTTTCAAAAATAGCTTATAAGCTTCCAGTGCTCCACTCAGTCATGTCATTTGTTGAGTCCCATGGAGCGTATTAGTGAACCAAATAGACCTACTTTTTTTTTTAGCTATTTGCAGAAACAAGTCCTAAATTTGCAGCCAGTCTGTCCTGTAGGTTTTCTGTCCAAAAGAAAATCTCTCTGGTTCAATTGTGGTGACAGTCCTCCTTGGAGTGTCCCTAGGTGGGTGGGGTTCACCCATAGGCCACCAGTCCCCTCAGTACTGCAAAAAAGTAAAAACTTCTATCTCGTTAAGGTGTCTTAGAAAAGTGAGCTTTCTGCAGGAGGTTTCTATGATTAAATTTAATTTTCAGGTTAAAATATGATGCATACACTGTCTGTGTTTTGCTTTTTAAGCTGCATATTTTAACTGTGAAGTTGCTGGTCTTGAAAACAGGAAAAGGCAATTATAATTTAATTTTGGAACTAAAGATTAAATACAAAATCAGTTCATGCTTAATTATAATTACAATGACAATGTTGATAGTTTTTGTTTAATCAAAATTCTAAAATATGCTCAGTTATAGCATCATAATAGACCCCTAAAGTAGATGGAAAGGTTAAATAGTATCCTTCCTGAATGTTATGAGTTATAGTATCCTTGTATTATCAAGGAGATTATTGTTAGTTTTGTAGTGTGGAGCCATTTGACAGAATTTATTGTTAGTATCTGTGTTTAGTTTAACACCCACATATTTAAGATGATTGTTGAGACATTTGAGGCGTCATGAGGGCAGAACACTTCTCACAGTAGGCTGCAAGTCCTTGTTGTAACACAAAGTGTGCTTATTATCTTCGTGTTGAAGGTCAACTAAAACAAACTGCACTGTGCTTGGAGCACAGTGAACTTAGGTCTGACATGTTTTGAAGCTGCTCAGAATGTTAGCTCTTGATTGTTTAGATAAGTTTACTTGGTTTACTTAGACAAACATTTGCTGCTTGTTACTTTATTTTTTTTCCCTTAACTTGGACTAGTCATCAGAAGGTAGTCACTTGAAAGCATTACAGGAAGTAATTCTCTCTCTGTTCTTCCATACCATTGAGCAGTTATAGTGCTAAAAATAAGATGCATTATTTAGTCTTTACATAAATTGTTAATTTTAAATTACATGTTTCTTTTTTTTTTTTTTTTTTTTGATAATTGATCCTGAGCAGTTAGCTGGTAGTTGCTTTGGCACAAAACTTAACTTCAGACATCTTGATTTTCTGAATCTATTCCTACATAATCTGTTTATAAACAGCTTTTCTTATGAGGCAAGTACAGGTTGCGTTTTATGAAAACTATGTTGATTATTTTTTGTCTGATAGAATTGTCAAGATTGGAAGCCAAAAAAATAGCATTGTTAACCATATTTGAAAGCTTGATCATAATAGTCTCTACAGCAAAGAATTACATGGTAGCAGCTTAATGGCATTAAACTGTTCAAAGCATTGTGTATGCCCTATAAGTGTACACCAAACAGAAACAAAAAATAGAGCTTAATTTAGCAAATTAGAGCAGAACAGAAATAGAGATTTTTTTTTTTTTTGTAATTTGATGTTGTCATATACTTGCCTTTTTATGAGGCCAAGTTATAAAGAACTGTTTTTGAAGTTACTGTTATGGGATGGTAATAATAAGTGTATCTTGCTGTTTGCAGGCTATAATTACAGTAACATTTGACGTTCCAGGAAATATAAAAGAAGAAAACTTAAATCTCTTTATTCAGGTAAGTAATACATCACTGTCAACTCAAAAAATCATTGTAGCTTTTTATAGAAACTTGCCACTTTGTTTATTGAAACAACTTTTTCTTTTCATAGAATCTTCTATGGGAGAAGAATGTGAAAGATAAGACTGGATGCACCATGGATGTCATAAGACTGAAGGTTAGTCAGAAATTATCAGCTTCTTTGTTTTGTACTTTTCGTCTTTACACCTAAAAAACTGCATTATGCTGTCAACACAGTGGCAGTACAATGAAAGACCTATCAGAGGTGCTGCTGATCACTGTAGCAGAGCAGATGAAATGGAGAGTAGCAAGTTGTCATTCCATGAATGACTCAGAAAGAGATAGCTGGCAGAGGAGCAAACATTGATTGTACTTATTTTGAATGGGGAGGGCAGATGTACAGTCCCCAAACATCAGTGGCAGGGTTAAAAATCAAGCCATAGTTAAATCACTTTTAATTTTCTACCTCCATTGCTTTGAAAGATACCATCCATCTCACATATCTAGGGTTAGGATACTGTAGATTGGATCCTACAGATTGCTAGGTGTACTTAAAATTGTTGCCATAATATGCAGAAATTCAATTTGGCGTAACATAGGAATGCAATAATAGTTGTGGTCTACAATTAACAGCTTTATACAGTATTGTCAGGCTGTAGTTTTAAAGATGCAGCTCATAAGAATTCATCTTCATGGGCACTTCATATGTTTTTCAGTTGCTTGGTTTTGAAAGGAGTAGAGGTGACAGTTCAGGATCTGCTTTCACTTACATTATACCAAGCAGCCAAGTAAATAATGAGAATCCAGTCATTTGTCAGGCTGTAAGAAATATAAGAAAGTAAAGCTCTGGTTTGTTTCCTGAGAACACTTGACCATCATAAATAGCAATATAATTATTCTATTTTATTGGAAGGAAAGTTGTTTTCTTGCTTTCTCAGCAACAAAATTAGAATATCCTGGTCTTCTTGTTCCTGACAAATAGAAGAGACTAGCCACTGATGTATCTGAAGCTGCCTGAAAAGCAGTAATGCCATGCACAAGCACATTTCTGGTGTATTGAGCATTGTAATCAAATTAATCCTTTATGACATGTGAAGCCTGTAATAATACATGTGACATCCCTCAGTCACAGAAAAGTAGATCAAAGCAAATGAACTCCAGGCAACTAATTACATAACAGGTTCCAGAGTTTGTTGCTTTTATATTTATATTTTATCTGCAGTCATAACCTTTTTGGCAGTAATAGTCATAGAATTCCAACTAGTAGGTCAAATGGAGACCTATTTTATGAAATATTTTAACTGTTCCTTTCTTTAGGGAAGTGTCCTGGTTTAGGGCAAATTCTGGGAGGAACTTCCCGGAAGTATAAGACATGTTTTACAGAATGTGTTCCACTAAAATATTTTAGAACATTGTGCTATGAAGTGATGAAAACTGTTTTATTAGAGCTTTTGATATGTGGGTTAATGGACTCACGCTGACTGTGATCCCTTCTAAGTCTGTTGCTTTTGTTTTACTTCACAAATGTTTATTCTTTCTCCAGTATTCAGAGATTTTGTTTCAGAAAAGTAAATATACTGAGCATAAGAGCTTATTTGGACTAACCTGAAATCAAACATTTTTGTTCATTTTACATCATTTTGTTGGTAGGCAGGCTTTCATGGACTCCCATGTCAAACACCATGTATTCAAAAAGGCATAGTAGATCACAGAATCACAGAATAATGAGGTTGGAAGAGACCTCTAACATCATCAAGTCCAACCTATGCCCTAACACCTCAACTAGACTATAGCACTAAGTGCCATGTCCAGTCTTTTTTTAAACACATCCAGAGATGGTGATTCTACCACCTCCCTGGGAAGACAATTCCACTACTTTATTATTCTTTCGGTGAAAATTTTCTTCTTAATATCCAACCTGTACCTTCACTGATGTAGCTTGAGACTGTGTCCTCTTGTTCTGTCAGCTGCTGCCCGATGGAAGAGACTGACCCCCACCTGTCTACAACCTCCCTTCAGGAAGTTGTAGAGAGCAATAAGGTCACCTCTGAGTCTCCTCTTCTCCAGGCTCCTTCAAACGTTGCTCACAGGGCTTGTGTTCCAAGCCCCTCACCAGCCTCGTTGCCTCCTCTGGACGCGCTCAAGCGTCTCAACATCCTTCTTAAACCGAGGGGCCCAGAACTGGACACAGTACTCACGATGCAGTCTCCCCAGCACCGAGTACAGGGGCAGAATGACCTCCCTGCTCCTGCTGGTCACACAATTCTTAATGCAGGCCAGGATGCCACTGGCTTTCTTGGCCACCAAGGCACATTTCTGGCTCATATTCAACCGGCTGTCGACCAGCACCCCCAGGTCCCTTTCTGCCTGAACACTGTCCAGCCACACTGTCCCCAGCTTGTAACATTGTAGGGGATTTTTGTGGCCAAAATGTAGAACTCGGCACTTAGACTTATTAAACTTCATGCTGTTGGACTCTGCCCATCCATCCAACCGATCTAAGTCTCTCTGCAGAGCCCTCCTTCCTTGCAATAGATCAACACAAACTCCCAGCTTAGTGTTGTCTGCAAATTTACTAATGAAGGACTCAATGCCCTCATCCATGTCGTCTATAAAAATATTAAATAGAACTGGTCCCAGCACAGAGCCCTGAGGAACACCACTGGTGACTGGCCCCAGCTGGATGCAGCACCGTTCACCACCACCCTCTGGGCCTGGCCATCCAGCCAGTTCCTAACCCAGCGAAGAGTGCTCCTGTCCAGGCCGTGGGCTGCCAGCTTTTCCAGGAGTGTGCTGTGGGAGACAGTGTCAAAGGCCTTCCTGAAGTCCAAATAGACAATATCCACAGTCTTTCCTGCATCCACCAGGCAAGTCACCTGGTCATAAAAGGAGACCAGGTTGGTCAGACATGATCTACCCTTCATAAACCCATGCTGGCTGGGTCTGATATCCTGGCCATCCTGTAAGTGCTGTGTGATAGCACTCAGTATGAACTGTTCCATTATCTTACCTGGTACTGAGGTCAGGCTAACTGGCCTGTAATTACCAGGATCCTCCTTCCTACCTTTTTTGTAAACGGGTGTCACATCGGCCAGTTTCCAATCATCTGGAACCTCGCCAGTGAGCCACGACTCCTGATAAATGATGGAGAGCAGCTTCACAAGCTTGTCTGCCAGCTCCCTCATCACTCTAGGGTGGATCCCATCTGGTCCCATTGATTTATAAATATCCAAGTGTCCCAGCATTTCTCTGACTGCTTCCTCCTGGATAACAGGAGGACCATTCTGCTCCCTGGCATCACCTACCAACCCCTGAGGACAGTTGTCTTGAGGACATGCTGTCTTACCACTAAAGACTGAGGTGAAGAAGGCATTAAGCATTTCTGCCCTTTCCTCATCTTTAGTTACTAGGTTACCTGCCTCATCCAATAAGGAACAGAGGTCGGTTATACCCTTCCTTTTACTATTAATATATTTGAAAAAACTTTTTTTATTATTTTTAACAGAAGTTGTCAAGTTAAGTTCAAACTGAGCTTTGGCCTCCCTAATTTTTTTTCTACATGCCCTGGCAGCTCCCTTAAATACTTCCTGAGAAATCAGTCCCTCCTTAAAAAGATGATTCATCTTTTTTTTATTTCTAAGTTCCTTCAAAACCTTGTTGCTCATTCAGACTGGATGTTTGCCACGTTGACTCATCTTTCGGCACACAGGGACAGTCTGTTCTTGTGCCCTCAAGATCTCTGCTTTGAAGCACACCCATCTCTCCTGGACTCCTTTGTTTTCAAGGGCTGTTGACCAAGGAACTCTCTGAATAAGTCTCTTAAATAGGCCAAAGTCTGCCCTCCAGAAGTCCAACGTAGAGATCTTATTGATATTCCTCCTTATTTCTCCAATTATTGAGAATTCTATAATTTCATGATCACTGTGCCCCAAGCAGCCTCCAACCTCCACATCACCCACCAGTCCGTCTCTATTTGTGAACAACAGGTCCAACATAGTCCCTCCCCTGGTGGGCTGGCCCACCAATTGTGGCAAAATCCTCCACACACTCTAAAAACTTTCTAGACCACTGTTTTCCTGCTGTATTAAGTTCCCAGCAGATGTCTGGTAGGTTGAAGTCACCTATAAGAACAAGGGCTGATGATCCTGAAACATTGTTCAGTGGCTTATAGAATAAGTTGTCCACCTCTTCATCCTGGTTGGGTGGACGATAGCCGACTCCCAGTAGGATGTCAGCCTTGTTGGCCTTCTCCTTAATTCTTGCCCACAGGGACTCAACTTCATCGTCATTAGTTTCAATACCTATGACATCCAAAACTTCCTAATATAAAGGGCCACCCCTCCACCTCTTCTCCCTTTCCTGTCTCTTCTGAAGAGCTTGTAGCCATCCAGTGCAGTGCTCCAACTATGTGACTCATCGCACCATGTTTCTGTGATGGCGACTATATAATAGTTCTGCTGTTGCACCATGGCCTCCAGCTCTCCCTGTTTGTTGCCCATGCTGCGTGCATTGGTATACATGCACCTCAGCTGGGCTACTGATTTCTCCCCTAACACAGTCTTACCATCCTTGGGCCTGCTTCCAGACAGCCCAGATGCATCCCCTTCCCCCTTCAGACCTACTTTAAAGCCCTCTCAATAAGGTCTGCCAGGTCATGAGCTAAAAACCTCCTGCCCTTAACAGAGGGCATCCCATCTGATTCCAGTAGAGCAGGTGCTGTAAGGGTTGCCCCATGATCAAAGAATCCAAAATTTTGCCGATGACACCAACCCTTGAGCCACTTGTTAATGATGTGAGTTCTCTTATTTCTTTCATTATTTTTTTTCTGCCACCAAAGGGACTGAGCAGAACACTACCTGTGCACCTGACCTGTCAACCACTTGACCCAGTGCCCTGAACTCTCTTTTAATCGCCTTGACACTCCTCTTTTCAATCTCATCACTGCCAGCCTAGAGTACCAGCAGTATCCAATAATCAGAGGACTGAATCAGCCTAGGAAGTCTCTCAGTAATGTTTCGTACCTGGGCCCCAGGGAGGCAGCAGACTTCCCCGTGGGATGGGTCAGGTCGACATATGGGGCCCTCCGTCCCCCTCAGAAGGGAATCACCCACTACGATTACCCTTCTTTTCTTCTTGATGTTAGAGGTGGCAATCCATGTTTTAGATGAGTCATAATTGGGCAGCTCACTGGGCAAGTGATTTTCTTCTAAACCATCTGGCTGGCTCTCTAGATCCAGGGCCTCATACCTATTCTGAAGTGGCGCCTGGCTAGGGGTGACATTTAGATGATGACATTTAATTTTTGCATGGGCAGGCTATGTACTGACCAATGAGAAGTAGAAGGCAAAGTATGGTAAAGTGTAATTCTTAGCCTTTAACAAAATAAGGAGATCTGAAAATGGATGTTATGAGTAGATGTATTGATTGATAATATATGTTTATTTTGACTAACAAGTGCATAGGTGCCAGAAGTACTATTCCCTGCTTGAACTAGATTGAAAGTTTTGTTTCCCCTCTTACATATTTTATTTTTAAAGTTTTGTTTATATACCCTAACAGTTATTTTTCTGATAAGGGACTGGTATCTATTCAAGGCAAATCTCATCAAGTGATAGTCCAAGGTGTCCATGAACTCTATGACCTAGAAGAGACTTCAGTTGCCTGGAAAGAAGATGAAAAGAGAACAAACAGGCTGGTCCTAATTGGTAAGATGAAATTACACATCTCCTCATTTGAGTTTAAGAAGATGTTTTTTTCACAGACAGTCTCACAGACTTGGCCAGTGAAAAGCAATCAGGCTACACTGGCCAGAATTAGTGCAGTGAGTATGTTCAGCATAACACTCTCTCAAAGGCTTCTCCATCAAAACCTCCTGAAGTTCAAAATTGCAGCTGAGAGGAGTCTACACTATCCCTATTAGTGCCACCAAAATCAAATCAATAAAATACTAAGCTTTCATAAATTATGTTGGCATATTTAATGTTATTTCTAAAATCTGTAGTTATAAATTGAGTGATGGGAATAGTTTGAATGTTTGATCAAATATTTAGTAACTGCAAGGAAGGTTATTATAACTTTAAAATGTTTTAAAATCAGGTTTGTTTCTGAAAAGCTTGCAGTGCTGAGGTTCTATGTTTCTACTTTCTATTTATTTGCTTGCTGTGCCAAGTGTTTTATTACCAGAAATAACCTACTTTTTTCCCTTTCACTTATTTGTTGCAGCTTGAAATCTGTTGTTGCCTTAATTTTAATACTGCTATTCTCACTGATTGATATAAACACTTCCTTAGGTTAGAAGAAGCTACTTGTATGTGGTTTTTTGTAATGCACTGTAAAATACAGTTAGATGTTTTATTTCTCTTTACAGGCAGGAACTTGGATAAGGAGATCATCAAAGAAGTATTCATAGCCACTGTGAGAGAAGAACGAGGAAACAGTTGACACAAAACTATAAAAAAGATTAAAAGTCTGTTTTAATCCTCTAAGGATTTTATGACAGAAAAGACTGAATGGCATGGACTACAGTAGTTTCTATATCCTCTTGCAGTTTATGCAACAGTTGAACCCTGAAGTCTTCCTAAGAATTCCAGCTGACCTACTGCTTTAAGATTAGCTTTTATGGTCTATAATCAAACATCAAAAATTCTCCTATTTTGGATTTGGCTGAAGCTGTGTCAGCAACATCATGTAACTGTGTGGAAATGGAGATAGGCAAAAGGCTATTCTACATGAAGCATTACTTTAGGGGTATGGGAAACATGTTTGAAGCCTAGTGCTTTCTCTTGCTAACACTCTTCCACTGGGAATGAAGCAATAGTGATTATTGCCACAGTACAAAATGTTTAGTGTTTATTATTAAACTGTATTCCATCTCTTTCCACTTGCTTTGTAATTTTTGATTGTGTGCACCCATCCCAGGACTGTTGTACCTGTAAACTTATTGTATAATGAAACTAAAAATACACAGGTAGCAGAGGTACAAGATCACATGAAGTAAATGCTGTCTACACAAAAGCTGTGAATGCAGTGTTTGGTCACACAGTCACCAGTTTGAAAGAGGTAGCTGAACTCTTCGATCTTCCAGGCCATCACCCTGCCAGTTCCGGATTTGGGGAACTGGGGACTGCACAATTCCACCATGTTCAGGCTGCTCTGCATGATTTGTTATGGGGTTCTGTGACACTACTTTAAAAACCTAGTTTGAAGCTTTTATCTCTCTACTCATTACAATTTAAGAGTTGAACTTCTTGCCCTGTACATTCTCCAGTACTCTTTGTTCACTTCTTAGCTTTGGAGGGGTATTTTGAATACTGCTATGTGAAAACAAAAGGAGTCAATGCAAGAAGATAATGTAGAATTAAAAATGTTTGCAAACAAAATTCTGGGACATGCAGTTCTGAAGGATGGACTTTTAGCTATAGTGCTTGCTGTGGTTGCTTGGTGATGTGTCGAGTAAGCAGAAACTTGTTTTCACTACTAGGAGGTGACACGACTTGTGGGACAAGTAGGTGATGCTACTTGTCTCACACGTAACATTAAAAAGAAAAGAAAGAGGGCCGTTTCCTCAGTCTCTCCTTCAGCCCATATCAGCAGTCTTAAATTTTTTCGCTTTGCTTCTACTGGAATATATGAGTTTGGAATTTGTTTTCAAAAGAGCTGAGGATGAAGACATTAATCTTTTACTGCCCGGAGCTGGTGTCTCAATTGATTAAAATATTTAAGTCATGTATCTTAGCTAAGATAGAATTACTCTCCCAGTAGATACATCAGGCATGACTTCATTCCTCACATTAGAAGTAGTTTTAGATAGGTTGAAGTAGTTTTCAGGACTTAATTTTTTCTCTAAAGCAAGGTCTAAAGAGAGAACAATCTGCTTACACAATGTTGCTTTCTGTTTACCAGACCTTGGTGGCATTTGAGTGAACTGGTGTAGCTGAGTGATACTGTTTCCCTTAGCACTTAGAACTCTTCATTTTTAAAACTAGTATATATTCTCACACTGTTTTGAACTGCATAAATGACACAGTCCTGCATGAAAATTTGTCAAATGATTGCCATCACTGTTATTCACTGAGTAATAAGATCACATACATTTAAATTTGTGGATAATACATTTATAATTTTTGGTGCTTTTGCTTCCATTTGTCACAGGAAAAGCGATCAAAAACCTCTTATCTTATAAATGCCTCATGTAATGGAGGAACTCTGTATTCTCTTTGAAGTGATTAATCTCTAAGTGTTACTAACTTTCAATTTGAAAAAAAGTTCAGAGATCTAATAAGAGGAGCTTCAACCACGAGTCATAAGGAAAAAAAGCTATGGATGGCTTACACTGAGTCATTTTTGGATGCTTATTTTTTAATATTTGTTCACCCACCACACAATCCAGACCACACTCTAAAATTTCCATGATCTCTGTCAATATGCTGGGAATTTTTGTTGCTGTAGAGGATATCTCTGCAGCTGGAAGAGAGGCTCTGCACTCTGTATACTCATGTTGGTACCATTTACCCTTTCTTGCTAGGACTTTACCTGCACTGCTTGCAAAGCTAATGTCAGAGAAGCACTAGTCAGTATGCACATCTTTGCTCATCTTCTCTAAACTGCCTGCATATTTCAAGTTATCCTCTGGGGTGGAGGGCAAGCAGCTCAGCAGGGGTGGAGTTTGTACTCCTCTTGCTGGCTGTCTGGATACCCCGGTGCTTTGTTCTCTATTCTGTTCATGCATAATAACACTGGAAACATGCCAAGCAGCTCGTCTTTACCTTCATCTCCCAAGAAGACCACTGGTTACATTTCTTGGATATTTATTTAACCAACATTTTCTGGTCTGGTCTTACATGCCCAACTTGGGGTGCTAAGTCTTTTCTTTGCATCCTGCCAGAACCAAAGAAGGAGGAAAGATAAAGACAGCTCTGTAAAAGCTGTGAAATTACTGTAATATTTGTGTTACTGGGAGCTTTGTCAAGAATGGCCTTCTCCAAGGAACTGGATTTGGGTTGAAATGAGGTTGTGGAGGAGGGTGGAAGGGGCAGGCAAACACCACTCAGCCCTATTTTGGGGTTGTGGTGTGGATGGTGGGGCAGCCAGGGGGTTCTCAGGTTGGGGTAAGGAGGGATCTGGTGAAGACAAGCATTAGCGGTTCTTCCTGTGCAGGTTCCAACAGAGGCACAGCTACACCTTCTCTGAAGAAATGATGGCCATCTAGACCTGGGCTCACTTCCCAGCCAGTTAGCTCCCACTAATGGTGCTTCAGTCCCTACACCAGGAGATGCAAAGCTCTAGGAAGGAAGTGATCTTGTCAACAAACCCCACACATTTTGTTCTTTAGCAGAGGCTGAGGAGTTCCTGTCCTAGAGGCAAATTGCAATGATTTGATCACTCCTGTGCCTTCATAAATAGCGAACAGCTACAGAGATAGACTTTACAAAGCAGCATTTTTCCCCACAGAATTCTACTTTCCACATGTTTCCAGGAGCTCCATTAAACTTGAAACTAACAAAAAATATATCTTTGCACTCTTGTGCCATTTATTTATGTCATCTGTTAGGTTTAATCTTCAGGAATTACCTGGGAAGATGAATGGGTGATCATGGTTTAATTTATTATGCCCTTTAAAATTTAGGCAGTTCTGAATTTGGTAGTATTTTACTAGATTCTTACTTTTTAATCCTTATGTATAGCCTCCCACCTGCTGGAGCATGGAACATCTTGTCCGTGTTCCATTCCAACTCCTGCCTGTAGGCAGGATGTGACCAGAGGGGACAGGATAGATAGGGTTGGGGTCCCAGCCACCTGCTGTCCTTGTGAGCCACCCTGTTTCCCTACTGCCATCATTAGCCCAGCTGCCCTGCAGAGCTCACAGCAACAGCATCTGCCTCTCCTTGTGGGGCATTTCCTCTGCTGCCAGGAATATTGGTCCAAACAGTGTCCATTGTTTGTTATTCCTCCCTCAGTCCACACGAGCTTTTTTTGTGCTTGCAACCATGCTTTGCTCATCCTGCACTGCTCTACAGCTTCACATTGCATTCAAATTTGTCATATAAATTGCATGTACATTATATACACTACATACAGGTCCAGGTCTGCATGGTTTTAACTGATTGTAGGTGAATTGTTTATAGCAGTGGGATTCCAGTGCTAGGCCTGTGCTGCATTTCTTATCACCCCTTATGCCTGTACTCCTCTACAACACAGCGTTGTTTCCACTTCTCAAGGCCACTGATACTGTATCAGTCATGTTTCTCTATCCTGTATCCTTACATTAAAGCCATAAACATATCATCCTACACAGAATGGCAGCTTGTTACTACTAGCTGTAAAAAATGTGATTGTAACATCTAAGGATAAAAAAGTTAAACAAATTAGCAATTTACACCTGGCTAGTTAGAGAAACTGCTGTCACAAACAAATTGAAGAAGTCAGAGTTTCAGGCAGATCAGGAAAATATTGGCCAGACCAGGTGTGACAAACCTCAGCCCTGAGGTGCTGCACACTCAGTGCAAAGCCTGTGGCCTGTTACTGGCAGTGGCAGTGGCATCCTGCAGGATGACAAGGCTATATTCCCATCCCAATGCCCTACACACAGTCCTTTGCTCTTCCAGCTGTGTACATGCAGGCAAAGGGAACAAAGGAGAAATCCAAGTGTGGCTGTGGCCAACAGCTTCACAGAGATATCTGCATCAGGACTCCAGTCCACCTTGGCCTTGGTCCTGCACACACCAACGTTCACAGAAATTTTCAGAAAAGAATACAGCTGTAACAGATCAAGCATCAAGCAATCTAGGATGTGTATTACCCATCAAGAAATAAGTAAAACACTTGCATTTACTTTAAAATATTGGTCTAAAGTGTGGTTTCATTGTAGTGCTTCCAGTCTTTGAGCAGAACGGACTTACTGATCTTGCTGTCCTCACTCAGCTAGTCTGAAATACCTCCTAATTTCACATTGCTTTCTTAATAGGATTCAGATCTGTTGCATCTCCTTCAGCTTAATAATTTCAATTGACAAGCACAACTAATTTGTTATTTAGTTTCTTTATTGCTTTCTCTGTACTGTTCTTTAAATGTTCAAGCTTCTTTTTAATCTGAATGAGCAGCTAATAATAATAATCTTATACTGTTAAAATTTGTATTTTCAAAATAATTTCACTTAAATGCAAACAGTACAGGCTACATTTCTCTGCCTTGACCAGTGCAGAATTTTGTTTTAATTCACAAGACGCTGGTCAGAATCACAGTATTGAATCTCATAGTGAAAGTTTATTAAAAACCCCTACATATATAGTACAATTTACTGCTAGCAATATATAACAATGTAATGCCATTCTAATGTTACAACAAGATGAAAGGGCCTGGTTGTTGTAAACTGATATGGCTGCTATCAATGTACTGGAGGCTACCTGATCAAAGGCTTGACGTTCCTATGACATTTAAGCTGTACTTTCCAGAAGGTTTTAAGCATAACCATAGAATCACAGAATCATAAAATAGTTTTGTTCGGATGGGATCTTTAAAGGTCATCTAGTCCAGCTCCTGCACTGAGCAGGGACATCTTCAACTAGATCAGTTTGCTTATAAATCACAGCCTGAATAAACAAAACTTTTTCAATCACAGTGTTTTTATTTGCTTCTTTGTAAATGTTCTGCTACTTGTTTCTGAAAACATGCCTGTGGGATCAGCATATGCCTTAGTGGAATTGGAGGAAGGTGAGTAAAAATGAAAACTGACACAGTTGCTGGAGTTCTGGTTTGCAAACTGGAATATCAGAACGTTATATCTCAGGGGACAACTTAACAACAAAGTTAAGAGTGCAAAGCAGCATATTACTTGAATTGAAATAAAGACTTTACTATCCAATAAGTAAGCAAATTTTATTCAGTGAAGAACTCTGCTGTTGTTTCCAGGGGAAACCGAATTTGTTGCAAAAGAGCATTTATCCCAGCTGCTCCATTTCTTTGTTTTTTCCCGTCTAGGAGCAGATCTACTCACTGGTAGGAAAGGTCACATTAAACAAGTATTTAGTGTCATCTAGCGGTAACATTTGTTTCAGCAACTTTGTCAGCTGTTAACAATGCAGATGTAGTCTTCTAGGAAATTCTATCTGATTTTGGTCTTATGCTTTTTTCTAGTTAATAAAGGAGAGAGATTGTGGAAAATAAAAATCTGTATCCCTTTAGACTGATGGTTCACTCTAAAATCAGAGTGAGATTTTTTTTCCTCCTGCAAATTCTTTCCTCTTTCTTCTAAAAGTAAGGTAATACTGACTTAATGATTTTGCTGGAGGACTTTTTTAACACAGTTGCAACACTGAATTATGATATCAAAAGTGCCTGAGAAGGTAAGTTTTAGCTTTCCTGCCCCACTACCATAGAAAGAGGGATAACTTTAATCACGTTCTTCAAAAAGAGTGGTCAGAGTGCAAAGTGCTGTCTTCATGACATTTTTTATTTTGGTGGGGATTTTCTTTTTACCTCCCCACACCCCTCAGGTATTCCTGATGCTACAGGATGGACAGTGTTGCTGATTAATTATATAGCCATGAAAATGACTGGATGGGAATTGGTATAATTGACATAATATGACCCAAAGTAAAACCCGACAGGCAAAAGTCAACAACAGCAAGTAAAGCCTGCACCCTCAGTTAAACAGGTAGGTAGAAATAACTCTTCCTTTCTGTGCAAGAGGAGCATCCTGGGGAAAAAGAACTGATAATTCTAGAGTAACTAAGTTAGCGTGTTACTTCTCTAAAAGCATTGTGGTCTAAATAAGACAAACTTGTACAAACGAGTTCAATGACAGATTAATTTTTGCAGTGGTGGGCTGCAGAACCAGATGAAAGGGCAGGCAAAAACAAGAATGGAAGACACACCAAAAGAGAAAGGCTAGTTTGTCTGACAACAATTTTCCAAACTGCATACATACTAATGGATATCCTTAACTAAGCACCCTTCCTGGCTTGCAGGTCATAGGAAGTGAGAGCAAACTCTTCAGAGATGAGCCAGAAGGTGTGGTATGTTACAAAAGAGAAATCAGACTTTGGCTGCAGACAGAGCTCTGCAGGGGCTGAGAGAGCAGATATGTCCACAGAAGGAGGCGCTGCTCCACCACTTTCCACACCTCACTGAGGCACCTGCAATCACCCAGAGTCCTCAGCTGCTAGCCAGGACATGGATCCAAATCTCTTGAGGTATCCTGAAATTACACCTTTAACTCTTTTTGTATTATTTTTCCCTGGACCTTGGTGAAAGGTTTCTTCTGGACTATTTTTATAATTTTAAAGAACTGTTCTCATGTCTGTCTAATCTTCCACAAGAAACAATCAGAGTCACTTGAATATGGAAAGGCTGTTCAGCAGACATGGTATGTTACTGTGAGAAATTTTCTTCCTTTCATCAGCTATTGTCAGAAGATAAAACAAGTTCCCTGGCAGAATCAATTTGTCAGGTAGAATTTAGACTATGTACTGAAAAATTACTTGACCCTTGACATGAGAAAGAGAAGAATTCTTCAAAGGAGAAAAAAATCTCAAGTGCTTCATCCAATAGTATTCCCTTAAATGGCAGAACCAGATACAAATGGCATGGTGAAGTTAACTATTTATTTTTCAGTGGGTGCAAAAAAAAAACCAAACCCAAAGCAGACAGTTAAGCAACTATGCAAAGTGATCTATACCATGATGTTGACACTTATTAAAGAATTACTAGAATTCTGTCTGGGACTCTTCATTAAAACAGGGCTATTTAATCCTTAGGTGTCAAAGTGCTTTCTAAAAGGCCAGTGAATTTGTTTGTTGAACTGAGACTTAAACATATTGTGTCTTTCCCAAAAAACTCAGAAATAAAGCTGCTATTAAAATCCTCATCCATTTGAAGGAGCTGTTTTTCTATGCTGCTTTATTCTTCCTTTTTTGTTTGTTTGTTTGTTTTGTGTTTCTGTGTTTGTGTTCCTGAGTAGTTTTAGCTTTGAGTTCTCGTCAGAGATGCTACGACTCAGAGCAGAGTGATGGTATTTTGCTTTTATTCCCTTGCTTTATTGTTGTAGAGGGCCAAAATTTATAAGGCAAGGAATCCTTGTATCAATCATTATGTTGACTGTGTATCTTCCTTCAGATATGTTGGTGAAGAGGTGTTGTGGGAACATTTCTTTCTGTATTTTTAAACTTTTCATGTGCTTTGACTTAATGTTAAAAAACATGGGCTTTTAAAATGGATGAAAAATAGATCTCTGCTATCAATTCAGTTTCTCTTTCATGTACTAATCTATTAGTACAGCAAGAAAAACCAGCAGTATTTCTGCAACCTTTACTACCTAGCATCCCTGGGCTAGGAGATAGATAGGCAGGATAAATTTGAGAATGCATGTCCCATTTCTGTGTTATTGCTGCCCAGCACCCAGCATCAAACCATTGTGTCTCAGCTGAGGTTTTCATTTTAATTTACAATTCCACTCCTGGAAGGACAGAGATACACAGAGAACACGCTTACTTGTAAGGAGGGGACTTTAGACCCTGAAGTAATTTGTTTGCCGGGAACACACAGTGCTCAAGTGGGTGATGATGTGAAAGAGGCCATTTGGTTGGCAGTATCTGTAAGGTGTAGAACATTGTAGAACATTGTGCCATCTGAGGATTACAGCCTGGAGGGTCTTGTCATATGCCACTCTGATTGGATGCAGTGGCAGTAGCTACTTCTTGCACCTCTGAAAATCAGACTGGGAATCCGCAGGTCTGCAGCAGTAGGAACAGTTTGGAAGGTGTGTTTTATTCTTTGCGTATCATGTGCTGGAATGACAAACATATGGATAAATTTTCCACTTTTAACTGGTGACATAATTGGCAAATAACCATAAATGGAAGTGTAAGGCTTCCACAGTGTCTATGAAATAAGTTCCTGCTAAATCAGGCCTTGACAACACAGCGCTTACTTGGCAGTACAAACAACTTGTTAAACAAAACATATCTATCTCCGTCACACAGTCTAGTGAGATTGTGGTGACTGCACACTTAATTTTACATAAAGTAAGATTACCTAACCTATTTTCAGTTAGAAAGAGAGTATCACTCACTCGAGAATGGGCAAAACTATTTGAATAAACTTTCTGCATCCTTTGGACTTTTTGGAGAATGTTCCTTTTCTAAGAGTTGCTTTCTTTGTTAGGTTAATGATTGATGATTGTCCTGGTTACTTCTCTCAATCTTTTCTTCCTTCCTGTTTCTCCTGATTAACAGGCAATTTTATAAGTCGGACCTGACTTACACAACATCATAAGTTGCTGGCATAGCAGTAAATCAGGTATCAGTTATGAGAAATATGTTTTCAGGGCATTTTTCCTGTTTGGTCTTCATAAATCAATTTGCATGTAAGTTTGTGTGAAAATGTTCTTTAAAACAATCACCCTGTTTCACAGTAATTACAGACTTGTAGTTGTAGTGACATATAGCCTTTCTGGGGATTAAGTAAAATTTCCAGAAAAGAACTTGATGGATATCCACAAGTTCATAAACACTACTTCTCAATAAAACTCTGCAACAAGGGAACTAATTTTCCTATAAAAATATAAAATACATTTTCTCTGCCTTTTCTAACGTAATAGAAATACTCACATGGAAAAGCTTTAATTTGTGAACTGAAAGACAAGACAGATAAAGCCAGTCAAAATATCCACCAATTTTCAATTTTATTTTCTCTTTTAATTTATTTTAACTCTTAAGTAATTTACATTTTGAACAGAATCACTGCAAGTTTAAGAAAAAAGCAGAAAATGCCCCATTTGGAAGCACTGGGTTTAAAAGTGGTTTTGTTCTTATTACATAATAATACAAAATAAAATATATAATTTTATTTATAAAAACAAAACAATATATTAATTTAATTGCAATTTTTGGAGTGGTTTAAATAAACTGACATTGTATTTTTAGAACTTTTTTGTTTCAGTAGCTCAAGTTAACAACTTACAGTAAGTGCATGCTGTTCCTCATATGATAACTGCACTATAAGAGGAACTGGAGTATCCAGCTCAGTGGAGGATGAGAATTTGAACCTCAAAACATGGCACCATGGGGAGTGGCTGAATTAATTTTGAGTATCCACATTTCTATTTGGAACACATATTGCACAAAAAAAAAACTGTAAAAATGTGTTTCCATCTAAAACTCAGATATTATACTAGTGATGAATTGTGAACTTAAAAGGCAAAACTTGCTTAGTTAATAGCACTTGTTCAATTCCCCTGCAATATTTTCCTTAACAGAAAGGAAGTGTCATGTCCATGGCAATTTCCTCTACGTTGGCATCAAATCAGAACTGGGCTGGGCTTCTGTAATCTGCCTTCAAGAAAATCCATTAATATTTTCTGCCATCTTGCAGAGGGGACACTTCCAAGTCACAAGGCCAACTGAATTAGAAGTAATTGTGTGGCTATAAAGGGCTTCTGTTGCAATGGGACAAACTTCTTTGCTTCAAGTCTACACAGGCAACAACCCAATTCTCAGTTCAGTGCATGAAAAAACTGCACCTAAAGGGACAAAGGCACTAGTACAATGCTGGTAAAAAAAAGATGGGCAAACACAAAAACATTACTTTTAAAGTAATTAACACTGCTATGTTGTCACAAGACAAATGAGTTATGGTAAACAGTTTAAGGCTCAGGAATTAAAAAGCTTTAAGAATCAAGTAAGAACCCAAGTAGGGGGTGAAAATGTTCCTGAACTAGATTGCATATGTCAAACCAAGTTTCTAAAATTGGCATTCAGAAAGCTAATTGTTTTAGTCGGAAACTGAACTAATTTAACTGTCACTCCTGTCACTCCATTAAGCCTGTTTTTATTTTAACAACCTTTAAAAAACTCACTCACAACACAGTTTGGTAATACTAAGAATACATTTAGCTGTTGTTTCCCAAGAAGACATTCCAGACTTTTGATATCACCCCAAATTGATAATTATTCATTTGTTGAAGATATACAGCAGTAATCAGTCAATGCACTGTGGTATTGGCCATTTACAGAGATCTCCACTTCTCAATGACATCTGCCAAGAACAGGACTGCGTTGCTATAAACCAGAAAACGAAGCATTTACCCATGGATAAATGTATCAACATAATGCTAATCTGGGTGCTGGAAAACTGAAGAACTGAACTAAAAAAAGTAAAAAAAAAAGTTCCTTTTCTTCAGCTTTTGTACTAATATGTTCAGGGTCTCTGCATTAACCTCCTCATTCTTTGCACTTCTCCTGTGAAGGCTGGCATTTATTTTTTAAAACAAAACCTGAGGTCCCCCTGAAATAGCATGACTTTACAACACAGTTTTGCAAAATATTACAAGAATCATAATGAAAGAGAACTTACATAAACTTTTGGATTACATTTCTGGTAATGCCTTTGTGAAGGCAATGCTTGAAAATACTGTAAAATACACTTTTTCATTACTGTACATAAATGACAAGTGCTGGAGACAAGCAATTCTGGAAAATTGTCATTGATTGTACCTCTTAAATATACATTCTGAGAATGTCAGTGTTTGCAGAGTTTTAAAAATTGATTCAAATTGATATATTTTTTTCAAAATACATTGGAAAAACACATTTCCTCTATCCATGTGAAAAATGCAGTCAATTCTTTATTTCAAAGACTATCACATTTCTTCTTACTTTGGTCATGCGTTTTCCTTTATTGGGATCTTATCTGTTCTTTCTAACGCTTTCCATCTCTGTTGCTGTTTCCTTGTTGGGTACTTGCTCTGGTAGATACCAGTTATCTGATTTTATTTCAGCTTTCAGTAATGCACACTAATGCAATGTCATGGTTTCATTGCTGGCAGCGCCCAAAATTATTTAAGATACACCTACATCATTTAAATTGTGCTTTGTTAATATTAGGGATATGAGAAATAGCCTTTCCACAGGGCAGATTTTTCCCTTTTGCTGTTTAAAATGCATTCTGAATCAGTATAAGAAGCCACAATCATGACTACAGGCTAGGAGGTCTAATGAAAGAAATGAGATTACTGTTCTCCTGCATGTGCTCTGGCCCTCTGCTGCAGTATATGGCCCACTATAAAGATATTCTGTCAACAGAGCTAGAATTCTTGTATCTGTTTACATGGATTACTTTGCTTAAACTAAACTGTTGGGCCTTGCCTACCCTAGCAATGTTTTACTGTGATGGCAGCCATCCCTGCCAAAGAAATGTATTGGTAGAAAATTATGTCTTAAACAGTCTTAAATATGAACCACTAAAAAGCCTGCAGAAATAGGGCTCAAAACCATGACTGAGCTCCTCTGGTTACCATTCAGCAGGTCACTCTCACTGTCTCTTAATGAACTACTGAATGGACTCTCAGTCTCTGTAGAAGACAAAAACATTTTACCCCATGTTTCCCTGGCCACCTCCTATCATTGAAGCAAACATTTGTTGAACCATAACACTACACTGGGCTTCTGAGAGGTGTATGAGCAGTTTCCTTCACAGAAATGAGAAAAATGCCTTACAAAACTATTTTTGCCTGGTCAGATGCAGTTCTACAGGGATTTCCTAAGCACAAGAATAACACCAAGGTTACATGACTATCTTTCTCAACTCTCCTACCAAGAGAGTTGTCCAGGCAGAAAAAAAATGCTGTGTGGGCCCAGTGTGAAAAGAGCATTTGGATGGAAAATTTTAGCTGATGTTTGACAGTCACAAGCATCTATAAACACAGCCTTTATACTGGGAAATGTCAGGCATCTTCGCAGTTGCTACTGCCACCACCTCTGCATTTCATTTAAGCAGAATGAACCCATGTCAATGAACTAAGCTTTACCATACATCTGTATGAAATGCCTTAGTTTATCACAGGGAAAGGCTCCTTCATGTTTGGCTTTACAGAGAGTGAGCCTGGAGAGAAAAACCAGCACGGTCAGTAAGCAAGCGCCTCTTTAAGTTTACTTACTATACCAAAACCTTGCTTTTGAGCAATACAGTAAGAAAAGAGAAAAAAAAAATATATATATATATATATATATATTCTCTTTGTTCGTTCTTTAACTGCCTGCTCTCTTATTTCCTTGCCTGCTCTCCTGTACCATTGCGCGGTCTCAACCCAGCCGGGATTCTCCGCTACGTGTGGGTGCTGCCCTCGGCCGGAGGGTTCTGTCGCCGTGCCCAGGGTACTCGGTCCCGGGGCCCGGCGGGGGTCGGCGGCGAGGCTCCGGCGCTGACAGACCGTGATCCCCACGAGCAAGTGTGCAGCGCTGGCCCGCCCGCTCCTCGCTGCCTCCAGTTACATCCCTGGCAGGAGCCCGCGGCTCTCGGCTTCGCTTTCCAGAGTTATTTTTGGCCGGGGCCGCCGCATGCTGATGGCAGCGAGCCGGCGAGCCCTGGGCGCCTTGCCGGGCGACGAGGCGCCGGCGGGGCCCCCGGCGGGGCGGGCGGGGAAGGGGCGGCGCGCACCCCGCGCCCGCCCCAGCTCCCCGCGACGCCGGGCGCCGGCCGGGGGCCGCCGGGGGCCGAGCCGGCGCGGCCCCGCCCGGGGAACGCCTCTGGGCTCCCCAGCGCCGGCTCGGCAGCGTGCGCCGGGGCAGCGGGGGCAGCCGCTCGCCAGCGGAGCCGCAGCCGGGCGGGCGGCAGCCGCCATGGAGCGGACCCCCATCCCCGTGCTCACCGTGCAGACTGCGCCCTACGAGGACCAGCGCCCGACGGGCGGAGGGGGCCTGCGGCGGCCCACGGCGCTCTTCGAGAGCCAGCGCAACTACCTGCCCAACTTCGTGCAGAGCCTCCTCTCCTCCGTCGACCTCCGCGACCGGCAGGGCTGCACCATGGTGGTGGGCAGCGACGGCAGGTACTTCAGCAAGACGGCCATCGAGATCGTCGTTCAGATGGCCGCTGCCAACGGGGTAAGCTGTCCCCTCACCCTTCCCGCCGCCCCTCGGCGGCCCCTGCTCCCCGTCCCTGGCAGCGGCACCTGCGCCCTGCCCGCGCCGGCGCTCCTGCGGGATGCGCGGGGCAGAACTTCCAATGTCATCACCCGGATAGCGCTTGAGGCACAGATAAAGCGGAGGAGTCCGCGTGCGGCTGTATTCCAGCGCTGCGCGCGTCAGGTGCCCCGGCCAGTCCCGCGCGTGCCCGTTCCAGCGTCCCTGGGCTGTGCGACTGTGCCTTGGCGAGGTGGTGGCTCCATCGGGGTGGTGGCAACCTCTGGAAGCCGTGCCGTATTGTTTCACACCTTACTTTAGAAGGAGGAAAGCATGGGAGCCGAAACATAGGGCTCACTCTGCAGGAGAAAATGTAGCAGAGGTAAAACTAAGTATGCGGGAAACAAAGGTATCAGACAAGCATCTGCTGCTCAGGAGATTTTAAAACTAATTCAAGGAAAATGGTACTGTTGAAGGAAGAGGAATTCAGCATTTTATGCACAACCTTAGGAAAATAATAGTTCTTTCCTATTGGTCACTTACTAACAAATTATAAAATGCAGGAGGACAGTGGTGGCAGAAACCGCAGGTCAGACAGGATACAATTTTTTTTGTCCAGTTTTGGAAGCAGGAAAGAACTGAGGAAGAGAACTTATGTCTTCTGCTAGGTACATGCACATTCATGTGTGGATGTGTATGTACAGAAGGATGGAAACACCACATAATGCAGGCTTGAAGTTCCCACTTCAGAGCAGAGTTGAAACTGCTATCTCTTGTTATGATGCCTACTGATCCTCTAGGTTTGGCAAAAGGAGTGTTATAATTCTATCGGGGTTATTTTTAACAGGGATTTTTTTTATTATTATTCAAAAGCCCAGTACTTTAAAGGCATTCCTTTCAAAAGATCTTTCAATTTTGAAATTAATCTCCATATGTGTTTGATTTTTCCCTGCTGATTTGCTGTCACATACAAGACCAACCAGTCTTATATGAATAATGAATATTTTAAATTTACGTCTAAAGCATGTTCTCAACATGCTGATAATTTCAAGCAGATGCTGATATTATTAAGCAGATGCCTTAAGATTTCAGAGACTATGTTACATACTGTCTATTTAGTGCAAAATCACTGTTCATAAAGGGATTTGTTAGAGGCCAGGGTTTGTGTGGCCCAGGGTGTGAGAAGGCTCTGTGAGGGACACTGGTGAAAATAGGGACAGTGATGAGACTAGCACAGTGGTTCCATCTGCAGTGTCAGGGAAGGGGGCATGCAGGGAGTGAGTGTAGGGCAGAGGAAGTGGACTGGTGTGTGGAGAGTTGGGACAAGACACGGACGACTGCTGCTCCCTAGCCCCATTGCCCTTGTAGCTCAGTGGAGACAGTCTCATTGATGGAATTGTACCTGTTGACCAGGTGGGGAAAAGTGCAACAACAGCTAAAGCAAGAGCTGCCCTGCAGTCTGAGGTCCTCGCATGCTGGTAGGAGTTGCAAGAATGGGTTTCAGTGCAGGGTGGCCACAAGAACTGAGGTGCTGAAGAAATTTAGGATTTAGAAAAGCAGGGGCTTCTCATCCACGTTACGCTGACTAATTTTTCCTGTCAGCCTGCCTCTGTCCTACTGCTTCTGTCACACCCCCCATCTTGCTGGAATATCTTTCTGACCTCAGGAGATTTCCAGTTTGAGATGATTCTGACACCTTGCTGTAATAATAATGCAGCAACCCTTTCTTAAGTTACTGCAAGTTTCTTAGAAACAGTTTCTCCCTAGTGCTTTCTGAAGCCAAACCCCAAACGTTTCTGCTCACAGTTCTCACAAATATCTGAATTTATGTATGATTCTCTTGCTAATGACACAGTCCTCAGAAATTCAGCAGCCCAGCTGGTAGGGAGTTATTGAAAGGGCTTCCCACTTCAATGTTCTAATGCTCTCTCCCCTCTCTAACATCTTCACCTTGGTCACTTTCAACCCTGTTTCTCTCAAGCGCAATGTAAATGCGTAAGTTTCACATTTAGTTCATTAGTGCTAGTTGTATGTTTTATTTTCTGGCTGTTAAAATACACCTGCTGGGAAAATATGTAAATCTTCTTTATAGCATTGTTTAGTGCTGTGCTATATAAATAGGGGGAGAGGAGAAGATTAATGAAAGCAAAGATCTGTCACTTTGAATGAGGTTAATATCACGAGAAAGCATGTAGCTGGTATCAAGGGCAAGAAGTGAACTAATGTAGGCTGGATCAGGTGAAACGTGGGGAAGGCTTGAAAGGTGCATTGAAAATGTTCAGCTGCCCCGAGTGCCAGCAGTGCTGATAAACTGAACTTTAATCTCCTTGCTGGAAGACACATACCGAGAGCCATGGCTAGTTGTGCTGGCTGAGGACAAAAATAAAAGTGATTTTCTATTATCATCTGTAAATGGATTGCCCTTTAGAGTTGCTAGGTTCCTCTTGTTCTAACTTGGTGACTCATCCCACATTCCCCCTGTGCTAAACAGCCTAGCACGGTTGGCATAGGCTTCAGTACAAGGAATGAGATGAGGTCCCCTGCTCAGTCAGCTGCGGATGCTTGGCTTGCCTTCTACTCATCCTCGGTGCTGCTGGCTCATGCCCTCCAGCTCTGGGCTGCAGGTACATGCACCACAGCTACAGCCTGCACAGCCTTCCCGTGGTGGCAGCAGCTACAGGCTGGGCCATACTCTGCAGCTGCCAGCAGCACATGTGCCACCAACTCCTGTTCAGAGCCAAGGGTGACCAGGGTTACCCTTCAGTGGGCACGCAGCTGGGATGATAACAAACACATTTGGGTAAGGGACTGCATGTCATGGGAAGGTGGGGGAGTGTGAGGAAGGCCAGACAGAGGTCCTGTACCATTCTGGGTTGCAGGAAGCAGTTTGACAAAGTGGAGGTGGGAGGAAAGTATTCAAGGGTCTATTTCCCTTTTCACCTGTGTTGTGCTGGTAGTAATGTCTGTCAACCTTAATGTCTGGAAGAACTGAGGTAGAAGGTTCCAGTAGCTGCAATACAATTCCTCTATGTATGAGATGGAAATATTCCATTAGACCCACGAACTGGATGGGGTGTCTCATTTTTGATGGAAAGTTTAGGATACATTTAAATGACAAGCTTTTATTTGTGACTCTCAGGGGCAGATCAGAAGGCTGTTACACTGTTACACTGAATATGGAAAGTCATGACAACATGCTAGAGAGACTTCAGGATATTGCTACTAATGTTGTAGAAGTTTGAGGTGGCAGAGAGTTGAGTTTTCTGGCTGTCTCCTATGTAATACCATGTTGGTTTTATTTTCCATGGCCTTTCATGCAAATCTTCCCTCCCTCCCTGGGTATTTGTGATATTTATTTGCTTCTACACTGAGTGTGGTATTCAGTCATCTTTAGGATACAACAGTAAAATACAGAAAGGCACAGCCCCAAGTTGTTCAGGATGTAATGTGATGCTTCATGTTCTTTCAAGTATAATTGAGCGAGGCATGTGAGAAATTACTGGGAAAAATAATTTTAAAAAGCATTAAGTGACTCTATGGTAATCAGCTGAATCGTCTGAAAAGGCACAGCTGCAAGTGGTAATATTGCATAAAAGTGCTCTTGTAAAGTGTTGTTGTAAAGTACTTGTTATGGTACTTTATTCTTTCAGCTGTAACTATTTGCTGAGGATCTTTGTTTTTGCTGTTGTTACTAAAAGTACAGGGACAAAATAGAATGTGGCATAGGGACACAGTACTAGAAGAGATATTACATACCTGTGATCTTGTAGCTGTGCAAGTTTTTTAATTCTAGAGATAATCTTTCCATGCTATGAAATTGTCCAAGATTTTCAGAAGGATATTACTGGAACTTTAATTGTGACCCAGTATGTAGGTAGAGTTCGGTTACTGTTTTAGGTCAGATTATCAGAAGTCTGTAAAAACAGGTATTAATTAAATTAATTAAAGAAATAATTAAATGCTAGTTTAGCATTTGATTCAAAATGAAGAGATTCTGAGAAGAGAAGGAGACCTTGTGCATTCCTGCAAAATCAAAGCCACAAAGATGGATAGCACATTTATACCTCTAAGGTCTGAACTGTCCTCAGGGAGCTTTGTAGAACCACTGATGACCTTAATAAAAGGTGAAACTTTAGTAGTCCCTGCAAATAAAATACTGTTGCATCATTTATGTAATTTGATTTGTAGGATCCTTTATTTAAAATACTAAATAGTGCAATATTTCTATAGTACAGAAATTAGCATAATAAATAATATTTCAAAGTAGTACAGAAGTAGCAGCCTCATGACAAGTGCTTAAGGCAAATCAAATTACTCAGATTTATATTAATATCTTGCATCCAGAAAAATGGGAAAACAGGTTTGTGCGACATGTGCTGAATGGGAAGAAATGAAATATAGCAAAGAGATAGTCCTAGATAATTTGTGCATTGTGAATAATTTAATTATTCTACTAACTTTTAAAAATACAGTGATGTGCATGAGGACAAAAACTTAAAATTCACTACTTTAGATTTAGAAATACCAAACCCATGCTTGTGATAAGCCTGCATGCAAGTGTAAATATGTTTATATTTGAGTACCTCCAGATAGATTCAGAGTGTTGTTTTCAAGCGTTTTGTAAAATGTTATTGCTGTCATATTCCTTTTGTTTATTCATACACAATACTGTTTTAAAAGCTGGCACCCATTTCTGACAGCTGTATTTGGAAGATTGAGTCATTGCTCTAGCTTTCTACATGCTTCATAGTTTAAAAAAAGGGAAGGACAATATTCAAAACAAACAATTTCAAGTTTTTTTAAAATCATATTTTTCTTTTCATGATAATATTTTATTTGTTTCTTAGCTTATTGGCTCTCCTGTTTTCTAGCAACATTCCATAGGCTTCAGAATTATCTGCAAAAACTCTGAAAAGAGAAGCAGGTAGACAATTATTCTTTCATCAGAGCTTGAGGTAGAAATCTGAGATAGAAGAGTGCATTTTCTGCACATTTTTTAAAATTCAGAAGCAGATCCTGTGATTCTTACTGAAAGAGAAATGGCTAGGCATAGTTTGGGATTGGTGAAAATTATCAAAAAAGTAATTTATGGTAGAAGTTGGTACCTCTGTAATCCTAATTTTTGAAATTAAAATAGTTTACAAAAGCAGTTTAAATAATCTCCTAATAATTTGCTCTTCTGAAATTATTTGAACCCACACTTTTAAGTAACCATTAATGTTACTCTTGTGAGTGCCCAGAAGAAGGTCATCTGTATATGAAGGAACAGCTCTTTATGGACAGGAGGCAGGTAGTGACACCTCCTGTGCTGTTGATTCGCCAAACAGACTGTGGAGCTATCAAATCTCCTTCAAACTAGAGAATGAAGTCTGAAGTTCAATTCCCAGTCTGCTTTCAGATGGGGAGTGGGAGGGATTCAGTGTTCTGCCTTTCTTTCTGCCTCCCCTAACAGCCCTGCCCCTTCCCAAGCTACTGCTCAGTAGTGGTGGTGGTGATGGGGGTTTATTTGATTTTTTAAAATATTGATGTTATTAAGAAATTCCAGATTTTGACAATTTCCTTTTAAGCTCCATATGCAGCTGCCTCAGTTCTAATCTGTAACACTTAACCTCCCCTTCTCCCCTTGTTCTTTTGTGTCTTCCTTTTGCATTCCCCAGAAATTGGAACTCTCTTGTATTTCTTTGTAAATACATTTTTTGTTGGCTCCTCGATTATTTATGTTAAACTGAAACTGTAGTATCTGCATAGGGGATGAAGGCATGGTTTTGAAATTGGAACCTTGCAGTGGAACTGCACATAATATCAAGCATATTGAGTCAGTGTTTAATAACACTGCCTGAAAGGGTTTTTTTTTTATTTTAAGAATGGTGGGAACTTCCCCTGCTGAGCTGTGCCCTGGGAAACACAACCTGTTCATTTGGAATAACCAAGGAATCATTGATAGCTGAAGGAGGAGCTGTGCTTTCTGTGGGGTAGGACATCCAAGGCTGTCTTGGCAATAGAAGTCACTAACCAGTCATCACTCCTAATGCGGAGTGATACTTGTGATTACACTGAAAGGCTGTTCCATGAAAGGCAGCTTGCTTTCTATTCTTTTTCTATTAAAGCCCCAGCCCTGCAGATGCATCCACTGGGTCAGCCATAAACTATACTAATATCTGAGAGGATTTATTTGCTGATTTGTGGGTTTACCCGGCAAGTTTTGGTAGCAGGATGATAGCCTAGTGTTATGCTTGGGAGCTTTGCAAATCCTTATCATTACTGTGCTCTTGCTTTACTGTCACATCCCGGCCACTGGGGTTAAAAAACGGTGCCAGGTTACAGTATTTTTTGTCAGTGCTCCAGGTTAGCATGCAGCCAACTCATGGATATTTCTCTGCAAAAGACTATGTTCTGTACCAAGACTTTACCACTTCTATCCTGTACATATATGTACATATATGCCTATTGTGTGTTTATATACTAATTTTCAGAAATTTAGTACTGTTCAGAGTACTTTGGCTTGTTTTTTCCCATGTAGATTGGCAGATTGGTTATTGGACAGAATGGGATCTTATCCACACCTGCTGTTTCATGCATCATCCGAAAGATCAAAGCCGCTGGTGGAATTATCCTAACAGCTAGCCACAGTCCTGGAGGACCTGGAGGAGAATTTGGAGTAAAGTTTGAAGTTGCCAATGGAGGTATGTTTTCTTTTCTTTAAAAGACACTACAACATTGCATCTTAGTATCCTGGAAATGGCTTGTGAGGATTACAAGCTGTCTGTAATTAGTGTTTTTAATTTACTCTGAAGAATGTAGACATCTCTTCTCCTTTAAATAATATAAGTGTATTTGTGTACATGGGTCTGAAAAATAAGCATTACATGTCCATTGAAGCCCTTGGGGTAGCTGTAAGATTTCTATAAACAACTTGCCATCTGGTTTTTACAGTCATTTATGTAGGCATCCAGATTACTGTAACAATTCCAATCCTTTTATAAAGATGCCTGTGAGGGAGCTCTGTTTTCCTCATATTTCTGTGTTGCTTGTCTTGGCATTTACTTTAAAGCATGTAATTTCAGAAGTACTGTAACCAGTGTAACTCATTGTCTTGTGTGGAAGAAAGCACACGAGAAACTTCTTATGTTTACCCAGGAAGTAACTTATCCAGGTGGAGAGCTGGAGTACCATTTTACCACTGCAATTCCACCATTGAATAAGGGAATTTTTGTATATAGCTAAAGTCTTGTATTCCAAAATTGACAACTAACATGTTGTTATGGATTCTAACTTACCTGTGTATGTTGTAGGTTCTGTATGGTTTACATTATAGATCTGTGTACACCCATATAACATTATGTGAGGTTGCTGACACCTTGTATACCTCACACATGTAGAGTGCTTTCCATCTGAAAAAAAAATGAACTGAAAGTGGTTTTAAAATGTTTCCTTCCCCATTTTGAAGATGGGAGAACTTGTGATGGGGGTGCTTTCTCCCTTCTCTCGTGTAATTGAAAAATGTGTATGGTTAAATGAATGTGATTTTATAAACAGGAGAGGCTTGAATCCTAGAGGGATTACAGGGACTATGTCATGTCAGCCAGTAAGAAAGCCAGGGTCACAGCACACATATACCAGAGTGAAACAATTAGATGAATTAGCACTCTATGAACTTTAAAACACCACATGCATCTAAAATCTGCTTGATAAATGGGTAACAGTTGGTGATGAGGTCTTTCTAGTGTGCTTTGCCTTTTTTAAGAGAATTTAAAAAGGCTATTAAGCTTTTGGTATGAAACACCCCTCAAACACAGGTCACAGGGTTTAATTATTTATATTAATCAGTAGGGCCATAATGAGAAGTAGTTGGTTTAAGTTCCAGCTGAGAAAATGTGGGTTAAGTATTAGGCAAGGTGTTTGAACTTAAAGACAGTGTTTAACCACAGCAACAAGCTCCTAGGGAAGGTTATTGTTGCTCTATATTCTTGATCAGTCTATTTTGCAGATCCAGGTCAAGCAGAAGTGGCTTGTCACTGTAGCTGTAGAAGAGAATGTAGAGTGAATGTAGGATATCCTTAACTGGAAATATCAGTTGACAGTACATCCATCTATCAAGGAAGATCTGTAGCTAATGGCATCCTCACCCTTT
Source organism: Vidua macroura (assembly GCF_024509145.1). NCBI lineage: Eukaryota > Metazoa > Chordata > Aves > Passeriformes > Viduidae > Vidua > Vidua macroura. Next base: position 24,492,643 of record NC_071611.1, read on the forward strand.
GGATGGGTTTGGATTAGATTAGTAAGAAGTCATTTTGTAAGATAAATGAAGAGTCAAGTCGCTGTTTTTTATTGAAGTGATTTGGACCATCTGGTACACTGCATCTGAGATGGAAGACACTAATTTACATAGCAATGCACTGCATATTTGCTAGTCAAAAGGAAAGTTCATATTGAAAAAGCCTTCAAAGATATTTTGGATGAGGAGAGAGAACACAACAGAGGGAACAAAAGAAATTATTTTTGGAGTAGAAGTGTAGCTTTAATATAAACTGTACAGAGTCAGATGAGCCAGAAAGGGACTTGCTGCAATTCCCACTCATTTGTAGCTTGGACTCATCCTTGGCCCTGTATATGGCATAGTTCCTCTAGTAATTTTCACATAAAGCCTGCAACTTTAATTTAGTTGACAGTAAATCTTTGAAAACACAGGCATCTTTCAGGCTTTAGCAATGAAAGTAACTCACAAGTAGGATGTGTTTTCTGTTTCTGAATGATGTAACCAATCCAGGTCATAAGTGCTAATTGTTAAGCAATTAAGGTATTTTGAATTCCAACAAAAATAAGTTTCATTCAGGTAGGAAAACTGCAATACAGCAATACAGCACCACTATCAAACTGGTAAGATTTCTAAAATTGGTATTTTTTTCTAATGAAATAATGTGGAACACCAAGCTATCTGATCTTCACAGGTGTGCATTTGCAGAAAGTCCTGTGAAACACCAGAACCTGCTGCTGAAGAACAGGCTTTCCTTTGATAGCTATGTTGAGATTCCTTGCAGAGTGCAAAAAGGCAGTCTTTGACCAATAAGCCCAAACAAATATGATTGTGGTTATCTTATCTTTCCTGCCCCTGGATAATTTAAATACTCTATGTCAATCAAAATGTTGTGAGTAATGCAGTGTATTTCCATGTTTTATTTTTTTGAAAAATGTTTTAAACCTGTATTGTAGGGAAAGAACAGACCTTATTTACCACAGTACTTTGTTTTTATTTATTCCATAGTAATTAAAATACATTCAGAAAAATGTTTGCTAGAGCACTCATTTTTAAAATAGGAAATCTTTAAATCTTTTAAAATCTTTAAAATTTTAAATTTATTTTAAAATTTAAAAGAAATGACCCACCACATTATTTTCTGTTATAGGACCTGCTCCAGACCTGGTTTCAGAAAAAATCTATCAAATCAGCAAAACCTTGGAGGAATATGCAATTTGTCCTGATCTCAGAGTTGATTTATCACGCTTAGGAAGACAAGAATTTGATCTGGAGAACAAATTCAAACCTTTCCGAGGTATCAGTGTGGGCTTTTACTCATGCCAAATCCATTGAGTTTAAATATTAGTATTGGTGTAGAATTCCAACGGGTAATTATATAAGCAGAACTTCAGTTCTTCAAGGTGCCTTACTAAAAGTTATCAAAATACGAGGTGGTATAGAATTATAGAATGCTTTGTGGTGGAAAGTACCTTCAAGATCATCTTGTTCCAACTGTGCTGTCATGGGCAGGGAGACCTTTCATTGACCAGTTTGCTCAAAGTCCTGTCCAACCTTGCCTTGAACACTTCCAGGGATGGGCCATCCACAGCTTCTTTGGGCAACCTGTTCCCAAAGTACCTCACCACCCTCACAGTAAAGAATTTTTTCCTAAAATCTAATCTAAATCTCCTTCACTTTAAAACCCTTCCCCCTTGTCGTAACACTATTTGCCTGTTTCAAAATTCTTAGCTCCCTTTTAGGTACTGGAAGGCAGCTGTAAGGTCTCTTCCGAACCTTTCTCCATGCTGAACAATCACAGATCTTTCAGCCTGTCCTCTTAGGAGTGGTTCTTCATCTCTCTGATCATCTTTGTGGCATTCCCTTGGGCCTGCTCCAACAGGTCGATGTCTTTCTGGTACTGAGAACTCCAGAGCTGATGCAGCACTGCAGGTGGGGTCTCAGCAGAGCAGAGCAGAGGGGCAGAATCCCCTCCCTGGCCCTGCTGCCCACACTGCTCTGGATGCAGCTCAGGACACAACTGGCTTTCTGGTCTGTGGGTCATGCCCAGCTTTTCATTCCCAAGAACCCCCAAGTCCTTCTCTGCAGGGCTGCTCTTAATGAGTTCTTCTCCCCGTTTGTACCTCTGTCTGGAATTGCCCTGATCCACGTGCAGCACTTCGTGCTTGGACTTGTGGAACCTCAGGAGATTCTCACAGTTCCACTTCTCAAGCTTGTCCAGGTCCCTCTGGATGGCATCCCTTCCTTCTGTTGTGTCAGCTGCATTGCTCAGCTTTGTCATCTGTAAACCTGCTGAAGGAGCACTCAATGTCACTGTTGATGTCATTGGTGAAGATATTGAAGAGTACTGAGTGGTCCCAAGACAGAGCCCTGAGGGAACCCGCTCTTCACTGGAGACAGAGCCTTGAGGGAACCCACTCCTCACCTGGACACAGAGTCATTGACCACAACAATCTGGCTGTGCCCATCCAGCAAACTCCTTTTTCATTGAGTAGTCTATCCATCAGGTCCATGTCTCTCCAATTCTGAGATAAGATGCCGTACGGTACAGTGTCAAAAACCTTAAAGAAGGCTAGATAGATGACACTGGTCTATCATGTATCATCTAAAAGACCAAAGCAGCTGCTGGAATTATTCTAACAACTAGCCACAGTCCCATGAAACCTGGAGGAGAGATGGCAGTGAAGTTTGAGGTTGCCACTGGAGGTAGGGTTTGTTTTTTTTTTTTTTTTTCCATAAAGCAAAAGGTCTCATCAAGAGACTCCCCATGTCAGGTGGCCAACCACAGAGTCCTATGTTGATCTGCTTCTTGATTTTCACCTACAGGGTCTCAGTCTGTTTATGGCTGTTTATCAGAGGCAGCTCTTCACAGTCTAACTCTTTCTTTACATTGAGCACAACACCCCCACCTCTCCTGTCTGTCTGAAAAGACACAGCCTGTCTCTTCTGAAAGGCTTATAGCCCTCAACTGCAGTGCTCCAGTCATGTAACTCATGTCCCATGTTTCTGTGATAGCAATTAGGTCATAGTTTTCTAAATGCACCGTGGCTTCCAACTCCTTTTGTTTGTGTCCGATGCTGTGTGCATTTATAGGTAAGCATTACGTTTGTTTGGCACTTTAGGAATGTGGCTTACAGACTTTTAAGTGCATCAGGCCTCATCTTTCAGCCAAGGATCTTTGCCAAATTTATGCTTGCTAGTATTTAAACACCAAACACAAACCTTTTTGGTCTAGGAATGGTTTGCTTATTGAAGTCTAATTGATAAAAGAGTAAGTGAGACTTTCAGTGTATTCATTTTTGCTCACACTTTCTGAAAAGTTGTGGGATTTGAACATCCAGTGACTCCAAATGTAAAGGGATTGCTTAAGCACGTGTTTAATTTTAGGCATAGTGAATACTTTTATGCTTACAATTGATTTAAAATTATCTAACAGAGCTGCTTTCTTGAAGGAGTCAAAAACAAATTAAGGGGTCCTGACATGTATTTCAAACTTAGTGTATATTTCATATATTTCAAATACTGTAAAAATCAATGCAGCCTCAAGAACTTTCTGCATTCCTGATGCCCTCGAGTTAAAGCCATTTTGGTTTTAACCCAAATGTCACATTTCGGGACAATTTACATTTTGAGAAATAAAATTTTTCATTCAAAAAACTCTTTAAATTTTGATTTCACTGGAGTATTTTATTTTATTGTAAAGAACATGTTTGGCTTTTTTAGGCAAACAAAAAGCAAAGAGAATTCAGCACCACTCTGGAATCATAGAATTGCTACAGTATTAAATTTTGGTTTTTAAACTGTTTAATCTCTCCAAATAGTATTTTTAAAATGAAGACAAGACACTCCTTCCCCCAAATATGTATAAAAGTGCATACAAATATTTGCAGGTTTCATGGATGTTTTTCTAAGAAAAAAATAATTTCCCAATCATGTCTTCCAAGAATACATCAACCTGAGACAGTAGAGTTATAAGGGAACCTTACTGAAGCAATGTAATTGGCTTATAAGTCCGTGAATAAATACAGTTTACACAGATTTGAATGCAGATTGAAGGTGCAGAAAAAAATGAAAATAATCTAAAAAGTAATTTAAGATACTATCTGATGTATTTAAAACTTCTGCATTTTCTTCACTTGTATGAACTAACTCCTGTGAATCAAGGCTACAGAGGTGTTGGAACAACTGAGGCTGTGTTTGGCAATAGTTAAAGTAATTTTTAGACTTTAATCATTCATGTTCTTTATATTCACATGTGTGAGCAGCTCCACCAGAGTTGCCACATTTGTTCATATGTGTAAAGCTTAGGGCATACTAAAATGCTGTTAGGAGCAGGGCACAGAAGACATGAAATAATATAATCCTAGTAAGTGTTTAAAACTTCCAGCATAAACCATAGAATTGACTCTTTTTCAAGTAGGTTTTACAGATAATTTTTCAGCCTTGAGAACCTTTTTTTTTTGTTTCTTCAAGCATATTGTCACAGTCTATTCTAAGTGTTTTTCTCAGGCTCAAAAAATGTCTGTGTCATTTTCATGTTACTCTAAAGAAGAGCATTAGTGTGAGGTCAGTGTTTCTGAGCAAAATTGGATGAGATTCTAAGTAATAATTTAACTTACAAGTAATATATTTCAAGATACTCATTTAACCCCATGCAAAGACATTTGTATAACATATGCTTTTTAATTTAATCAGGAAATGTAATTCATTCCAAGATGACTGAGAAGCATGGCTTTTGACACTTGTTTGGTTACTGCTTTCATTATGATAGACTTAACTTTCCTTAATTCATTTTTGTTTATTGTTTTACATCCAAAAGAATTAGAAAAATTGTAGTGCTCTCCTTTTATGAATTTAAATTTCAAGTTAGCAAGACCTTGGCAAAAAACACAGATGTTGTATCTGAGCCTTGCTTTCTACAATGCAAAAGTATAGTTTGTTGTCCATCTACAGCAAACTGAGCACAGGTATTTCTTGTGCCAGAATTTAGAAAATAGTTTGTATGTCTCTCTTGAAGGAATCATGCAGATAGATACTGGTGTCAGATAGAAGTTGAGTGGTGTCAACTTGTCATGAACATCATTTTCCTCTGAGAATAAACCTGCTTAGCTTACAAAGTTTTTCAGTGGTTTAGTGAACGATCTATTAAGAGTTTACTTTGATATAACATACACTCATTAATGTCTTCAGTGAAATAGGAGCTGTCAACTTGCATTATCTCTGCAGTCTTTTGGCAGGCAAGACTGTTGATCTTTTCAAGGCTTAAAGCTTGATAGTAGCCATACTGAAGGCAGCGGGAGCCTTAGACTTTTCCTCTTTTCAAAGCAAAGTCATGTCATATGGGGGTTGTGTGCTCTGTTGAGTGGAAGAGAGCTGGAAGAAATAACTTCACTTGGGTGAATTGTAGTCACTTTTTTTTTTGGTGTGATTTTTCTAGTGGAAATTGTGGATTCTGTGGAAATCTACCTCAATCTCCTTCGAAGTATTTTTGACTTCAATGCCATCAGAAATTTGCTGACTGGACCCAATCAGATTAAAATAAGGATTGATGCCATGAATGGAGGTATGAACTTAAGTGCTATTGGGACATAATTCTAGGTACACTGAAATAACTTTCCAATAAAAGTTGTACACTGCAATGGTTTCCCAGTAACAATACAGCATATAAATGTTGGACTTTTATGTAATAGAAGTTAAGGGTAATAAGAAAGGATTTGCACCTTATACTAACAACAAAGGCAGTCTTAATAATGGGTTAGATTTCTTACCAGGCAAAGAGATTTATCTTACTTGAGTAAAGACATATGTGTCCAATAGAAGTTTTCTTTCTGCATTTTGAAACAAGCAGGATGAGGTAATCTTGCCATGACAGGGTGATGAAGTGTGTTGCAGTGTCCAGTTACAAGGCAGTCTCTAATAAGAGGAAATTATAAATGGTATAAAACTAGTAAAGTCTGAATAAATAAATTAATGAGTTAGCTGAGACCTCTCTTTCACTAATGATAAAAGTGAACAAATTTCAGAGTACTGTGGACAAGTTGGAAGTGTCATGGGAGACAGCAAGGGGATCAATGGTGTACTGATATTAAAAAATATAAGCTGTGTCACTTGGGGAAACAAAGATCAGGATAAGATCTATTTTAGGCTACATTATGAATATATAAATAAGGATTGCTGCAGATAATGAGTTGAAGGATAGGAGTGTGAGTAAGATTGTTTAGCATTATCTTATGGAAAACAGATTACATCAAGCAAACTAGGTTTCATTCTTTAATGGGATTACAAAAACAGACCCATAAAAGGAGCTGAACAGACTTAGAAAACTTCTGTAAAGCATTTTATCTAGTACAATGTGATAGCTGTGAACACCCAGTTTTGACAGACTGTGTCAAAAGGGCAGATAGTGTCCTTTAGCAATGCAGAGGGAGCAGTGAGGAAGGTACTGCCTCTTGTCAAGTACCATACTGGAGAGAATGTTACTAAAATACCTTGGAGCTCTCATGTTCAGGTCTGTTACTGACCATTCAGAATTTTTACATCTTGTCAAAAAGACGCATAGTCTGTCTTAGGGTTAGAAAAACTCACGCATCACAAACATTTTCAAGGACTTAGCATGTTTACTTTATTCACAAGGTGACAGAGAATTGGCTTTATGACCTTGCATTTTGGTGGAGAGATGGATATCTATAATTTAAAGAACATGTAGATTTAAGTGTATACAAGTGGAATATATTTTTATGGCTGTACATGCTGGTAGTTTAACACTGGCAGAAAAAAGAGTAATTTGATAGGAGTCCACTTTAGATAAGAACCTGAATCATGGTATATTTTACAGAATTAACATCTACATTTTCATGAAAAGAAGTTTCACTCACACAGTTTTACCTCAGGTTTCTGCTGCTCCAATTAGCAAGATTTAGGAGTAAGTTATGAGAAAGAGAGAGCAGTCACTCATGCATTTTTTACCTCTGAGTGACCTGCTCACACTTGCATCAGGGATGTAGCATGCTCAGGTGGTGACCGTTTAGACACCAAATGCATGTAATAGTTACGGTATGTAACAGCATGGGGTTTTAGCTGATCATATCTTTAACAAAACAAAAAAGTATTTTGGAGTTGGTTTTGATAAAATTTTAATTATTCTCTGCATGGTAGCAACTAAAATGTAGTAAAATTCTTTGATGGACAAATCTATTGCAATTTTCACATGAGTTGGAATCTTAAGGTAGGTGTATTTTCCAGATGTATTCGCCTACTGTTAATTTTTCTTGCTATTATGTGTTATTTAAACACATGGAATAGTGGCTTATTTTTATTTTATTGAGAAAAACATCTTTAATTTCTGTACTTAATAATGGGTAAAAAAACCTCTGTGTTTTTCACCAATGTGATTTTCATGTTGAATCGATTATTTTCATACTGATTAATTATTTACTTTGAGGACAATCACATATTCCTCTGTGAAATAATAAATTGAGGGCTGTTGCAAGGACAGATGTATAGAATTGCTGAAAGTATGTTTTGTATGCAATGTCCGTAGTGCTGTGAAAAATTTGAATGTCAAGCATACGCTTTTGTGATTGCATGGTAGATTTCTGTTTTCACAGTTATGGGACCCTATGTGAGAAGGATCTTGTGTGATGAATTGGGAGCTCCTGCAAATTCTGCCATCAACTGTGTTCCTCTGGAGGATTTTGGTGGACAGCCTCCTGATCCAAATTTAACATATGCAACTGCCTTGCTGGAGGCTATGAAAGGTGGCGAGTATGGATTTGGAGCTGCTTTTGATGCTGATGGAGTAAGTATTTAGATCTGTCTTGAGGTTCCACTGTAGCTGTTGTTTTGTCTGGGGTCAGATATGGGACATGTAAGTATAATTTATCCGCTTTTCAGTAACCCATTGAAGCTGAAAGTGGTATTACTTTCAGGTACAGATGGTAACATTTGCAACCCATAAATCAGACACATATTTTTCTCTGCAGATGACTGAAAATCAAGCAGAATTTGAAGGCAGGATGAGAATTATTTAAGTATCAGGGTGGTTTTGTTTTGTGCCAGTGTAACACTTTTTTCCTTGGTTAGGAGCACACAGCATATAGATAATACAGACTTGTCACAGTAAACAGTGACAATGTTAAGTCCTTTTTGGTTAGCATCATGAATTAAGGGCTTTTTAGCTAAATAAAACACTGAATCATGATCTCTGTTTAATTTTTTAATGTCATATTATCAGCATAATAAAAACCAATGTATTACAAAAGAACTTTCTGCCCTGACAAGGTGGGAGAAAGATTAAAAGATTCTGAAGAACAAAAGCTGTTTTCTATTCTCAGTAAACACAAAACATTCTCCTACTCCCATAATAGTGTGTGCCATTGGCAAAAAGATTCTCCTACGCAAACATTCTCTTGGCAGAAGCAGAGCTGCTGAAATGACATGTAGGAGGCAGAAGCTAAAAGTTGATCTGGAGCTTTCATTTGCAAGGCAGGACGGAGTGATGGTGTGATGGTGAGATTATAAACATGCCAGGAGGATGCCAGTAAATTTTTTTGCCCAAAGAGGGATGTGAGTTACCCAAAGCCTGCTCTTTTTCTCTCTACCTCCAGTGGATCTAGGAAAAGAAATTAGGTGTCCTCAATACATGGAATTTAGGATGCTATTTTAAATTTGTTTTCTTCTCCAGGACCGCTACATGATCCTTGGCCAAAATGGTTTCTTTGTTAATGCATCAGATTCACTGGCAGTAATTGCTGCCAATCTGTCTTGCATTCCATACTTTTGTCAGATGGGTGTCCGAGGATTTGGCAGAAGCATGCCTACCAGCACAGCTCTGGACAAGTAAGATTAAATATTTATTTGTATTACCTTGGTCATTACATTAGTTATCTCTACTTTTTATTACATAGCAATTCCAAAATTGTTAAGTCTTTTGAGAAGGGCTTCTAATTTTCCCAATCTTTATGTGCTTTATTTTTTAAACTGGTTTTGACAAGATTTTGGTTTTACCTAGATGAATTTTTCCCATTTTTACTTGCATTAAAAGAGTTTAATTCAGTTTGGAGAAGAAGTGAATTGGTTTGACTGTATTCTTCCATAAAACTTTATTATTTTTAATAGTAAATAATAGTTTACGGCCTAATCTGGCAGCCCTTTTTACAAAAGTCATGGAAGTTTAAAAAGGATGAAGTAATAATTCAGTACTAAACAAGTATTCAAAAAATCAAAACCCTCCTCAAACTGAGGAAATATGAGCATCTTGTGTTAGGAGCTGAATTTTGAACAAGTCTCATCCAGGCCTGAGTTTTCTGTAAATATCAAAGATGATTATATATCATTGCATTAATATATTCTATTTTGAAAAGCTTTGGCTAAATCAATTGTGTCTCAGTTCATCTGGCTGCATTGCTTTACTATGACAAGAGTGATCTGCTGCTCTCCTTAAATGTGTCAAATCAGGAAATAGTAATTCTAAAGTGAAAGGTAGGTTATATATGAAAAGGTTGATAGCTGTATCTACAGTTTGCCTATTCAGGAAGTTTTGAGATGTTACTAAATTCAGAGCTTGCAGCTTCCTCTAATGATTGACAGAGTCTTTGGTAATCCTTACTTGTGGGTAGATAGTCTAGTTTAAGGAAATACTGTTAGGTCAGTGTTCAATGTGTTTTGTTTATTCTGTTTAGCAGTCCAAATATCTCATTATTGTTATACTGAAATACGATATAAGTAGAATTAATTTTGTATGTAAGCACCAGATCTGCATTTCTGTAAGAACTGAAGAGTGACATGTAAACCTGTTTTTCTATCTGCTTTTCATAAAGTTTGATAAATACGTCAGAAAGTATGAACTCAAGTCCCCGTCAATACACTGTGACTGAATTATATTCTTTGAGATGTTTATTTGACCTTCTGGTGCCAAGATTGTTTCATGGTGATTACTGCCTTATTTAGTTTTGTGGAGCTAATCCTGATTATTAAATAAAACTGAGCAACTGATAATGATGGAAAGACTTAAATATTTTACCTTCCATTTTTACAAATATTTATTGTTATGAAGTTTTCAGTCTGTATCCAGGACACTTGATTTATTTTGTTTTGTGGTTCTTGTTTTCTTGAAGACTTAGGAGTTACATGTTGTCATGTAGTTCTGTGTAGATCATGCAGTTTTCACATAGATCATGTGGTTCCAAACCCCCTGCCACGGGCAGGGATACCTTCCACTAGTTGTGCATCTCAGGCAGTGTGGCTGGAGCACTGTGGCTGGTAAGGACTGAGGCAAAACTGCCACTGAGTTCCTCAGTCTTCTTCATGCCCTCGGTAACCAGGTCTCCTGCTTCTTTCTGGAGAGAGTCCACATTTTTCCTAGTCTTCCTTTTATCACCAGTGTACCTATAGAAACTATTTTCATTGTTTTTGACATCCCTGGCCAGATTTAATTCTATCAGGACTTTAGCTTTCCTAGCCTTATCCCCAGCTACTTGGACAATTCATCTGTATTCCTCACAGGTTACCTGTCCCTGCTACCCTCTCTAGGCTTTCTTCTTGTGTTTAAGTTCATCCAGGAACGACTTGTTCACTCACACAGGCTTCCTGGTGTTTTTGCATTACTTCCTCTTCATTGGGATGTAGGAGGTGATCCTTGAATATTGCTTTTTTAAGCCCTTCTTTCCTCCTGGGCTTTGTCCCATGGCACTCTATTGAGCAGATCCTTGAAGAGACCAAAGCCTGCTCTCCTGAATTCCAGGCTAGCAAGCTTGCTGTGTGCTCTCCTCACAGCCTTGCATTCCACCATTTCATGGTCAGTGCACTTCACATTCCACACCAGTCCCTCGCTGTGGTGAGATCAAGGTTCAGTTTAGGATGTCTCCTTGTTAGCTCCTCTGTCACTTGGAGAAAAAAAAAATTCATCCATGCACTCCAGGAACTCCTGGGTTGCAAGTGCCCTGCTGCATTGTCCTTTCAACAGATACAGGGTGATTGAAAGCCCCCATGAGCACCAGGTTGTGAATGTGAGGCTGCTCCTATCTGTTTGTAGAGGGCTTTATCCATTTGGTCTTCCTGGTCAGGTGGCCTGTGCCAGACCCTCACTGTAATGTCTCTGGTCACTGCTCTCCCTTTAATCCTGACCCATAAGCTCTCCGTAGTTCCTTAACTGTCCTTGGATGGGTGTGTGTGGGCTGACTGCATGGATTAGGACACTGTAAGAAGTATCATAGACACTTCCTTGGAGGTTCACTGAGCTTTGGCCTGCTTCTGAACCTTGTTAATAAAAGTGGTTCTCCTGTGGGGCAGCTGGATCAGTTCCTGTCCACTTGACTACTGTTTTCTGAGGTCACGGAGATCTTTCCTGAAGTCTGTGCTAGACAGCAAATGAAAACCACCTCTTTCTATGGTGTGTCCATATTGTGTGGCCACAGGTTAGCCTAAATGATTGAACTGGAGCTTTCCCTTAGCTCTATTATAGAAAAAGAAATATGCACAATAACTTAAGGATTTAGAAAATCTGTTCCTTTTTCATTTTTGTTTATGATGTGTTGCTTAAGACTTTTTCAAAGGGCATTCTTAAACTTAAAAAGAAGGAAGCGGTAATCCAAAGGACTCTAAATGTTGCTTAGGAATATGGCATTAACAAATGGAGCAGTGAATTACAAGAGAATTCACTCAAAATATTTAACCGGTGTTGCATGTGTTTGCTTGAAGTGACTGCTGGAATATACTAGTATGTACTGTAGGGAGAGGATAACACTTGACAGGAAACATCTGCTTTAATATGCTCCAACATCAACAGGATTGTGGCAATACATCTCCAGACTTCAATTCTCTGGCAATATGTACTCATAGCCTGGTGTTCTTTTTGTTTTGGGGAATGTGAACCTGTATTCCCTGTTCAAAAAACTATTCTTGTTTCATATCCTTGTATTCTGATTTATCTGATGCCTGCATAACAGGAAAGGAAATGAAATACTGAGATGTTAGCTAACAGTGTACAAAATGAGAATCACAAGGGTGAATAAAAATTGTTTCTGTAGGAAATACGAAGTTGGGTGTGTGTATAAAATAACAGTCAAGATGGTACTGGAAAAATGGATTTCTGAGAGAATACTACTGTATTCTCAGACTAGCATCTGATAGGTTGTTTTGACAGCAAGGGTGTTTCAACAGCATATAAGTGCTTTCATTACATTTAGCCTGGGCAAAGCTAAGCACGTTACTGTGCTGTACTTTGCCACTTTACATCTAGGAGCCTATCTCTTAATGCAACTTTGACACATCAATGTTCTGTCTGCTGATTGTCTGTTTGTTGTCTGATCATCTAGAGACAGCTTTTAAGGGGGGCTGTGGTGACAATAAATGTTCTGGCTTGTTTATGTCCTGTAGTCATGGAGGGCAGAGATGCTATGAGCTCTAACCAATCTGCCTTAAGGAGGCTGCCCCTGGCAGCAAGAAACATTATGCTTTAGAGTGTGGTCCATTTTGTCTGAAGCACACCAAGAAGCTTTGCTTATGTCATAGAAAAATTTAGGTCAGAAAAGACAATAAGATCATGAAGTCCAACCCTCCCTCCCTCCCTCTTGTTCTTACACATTTGATTTCTTCTCTTCTTTTGCTAAACACTTCCTTTATTTTCATCTATCTTTGTTCTCTCTTATCTTCCACATTTCCATGTTCTTCCCCTGTTCCTCTTACCCCACTCCTTCCCACTCAGTGTCTCCTCTTTTTCTTCAAATATATACCTCAGGCCACAACACACCACATCCCACTTGTGCCTTTGTCATTATTTCCTTGAATTCTTAAGATACAAATCCTGCATGGATTTTTTTGTCTGTCTTTTCTTGTGCATTTCTTCTGTGTTGGTCGTCTGAAAAAGTTTGTGCCAGAAGAAGGATAGGTATTGTGTGCTTATTTTTCTCTGCATGGACACACTGTACTATTGAGTTTAAGGGATTTTTTCAGCATAAAGGCTTCTCCAAATCATGTCTTTCTACATGGTTCATACTGCATTCACTTTGTGACTGTGTTTTTTTCAAGTTATGCCAGCCATGACCTTACTCCTTTTATCTTTCTTCAGCAGGATAATTCAGTCTCACTACCTCTTATTTGAAATAGGCTCACTGTGAATTTTTTGAGACACCTCTGTCAAACTTAGTGCATGTCACATATAAGCGGTTTTTAAATTAGGTAGAGCAGAAAGACAATTTGTGTTCTGGAATGCTGCGGAAGGACAACTGCATAAAACCTTCATTAATATAATTTAACATGTTTGAAATGTAATATAAAGTTGGGGAGCACTGTGATTGGAAAGGTGTTTAGGATTTGTAACTTCTAAATTAACATTGCAATATTAAAAGTGTCCATATAAATCCTTTGTATACTTGTATATATCGTAAAAAAATAGGGTTTTTTCTGTATCAGCTTTCAAATATGTTCTACAGCTAAATGTTTTATTTACACAAACATGACATGTTTGAAAAAACTTGTGGAGGAAAAACCAACTATCATTACAAGGCACTAATGTTCTTTCTTTAGCTGTGCTTCTCTACAAAGTGCTTGTAACCTAGCTGCTATCCTTTCATCCCTAAATTCTTTTTAAGCAGTGGAGGTGACTTATCATTGCAAACATTTTCAAAGATATCCTTAGGGAGTTGTCTTGGTCCTTATGTTTTCTTTGATGGTGGATTTGTTATGCTTTACTATAGTGTGGCATATTTGACTGTTGCAAACCCACCATATGCTTGACTATCCAGTGTTTCATTATCCTAGCCTGCACTGGTCAAAACATGCTGAAGTCATGACAGGTTACATATTAAATGTGTATGGGGTAAATGTTTATTCTCAACACTTTACAGGACAACAGCAGTTGGATACTCAAAACACTTTTTCAGTGAAAGATGAGTATATATCAATCTATTGCATGCTCTTGATACTAACAGGAGAGAATTAATCTTGTGTTCTTCAGTGGCTGCTTGTGAAGAAAAGGACAGAAAACATATTGGTGTCCTATCCTGTGAAGTATCAGTAGGATACTGATATTTCAGTCATATCTGAGTATCTATATTGTCCTTTATTGATTAATAGCGAGAGAAGCTAAACAATCCCATGGCTTTTAGCTTTAGGGTCTGAGAGGGATTCCATGGCCAGTTCTGGGCCTGAAGGCAGCTGTTCCCTGTTGAGAATGGCAGGCTGCAGAGCAGCTTGACGCAACACACAGCTCTTATTCTTACACAAAGGATTCTGGCCTGTGCATGGAGTGGACTGCTATAGCTGCTTAGCTTAAAATCAGTAGGTTCATTGGTTGTGCAATGTGAAGCTTGCAGGACTGAATACATAAAGGTGATTTGAAAGCTTTCTTTATTTAAGAGGAAAAAAATGAGTTGAAAACTATGCAGCGCTCTGTTTCCAGCTTAATCTTTGCCTGAGAATTAGGTCTGTTTGTCAACAGAGTTAAAGAGATGAAGATTTGGTGCTTGGTGAGTAATAAATATGTTTTGTAACCTTGATTGACTCCTGTTCAGAAGTATGTGTATTTGTAGTTCTCACAAACAAACAGACTTTTGTCTAAGCTTAATGTGCTGTATCTGAAAAACTATCTGAGAAAAGGAAATGTTTTGCAAAATGCCTGGAGCAGGGCAGTGTGCAGTAGATTGATGGTGGGTAACAGAAAGTAACAGATTCTTAGTACTTCATGTCTTACATCTCAAAACGTATATGGCTATGAATAAACAGCAGGAATCCCTACAAATGTCCTGTTAAAAAGTCCAAAAGTGTTTTAATTAAAACAGTCTTAGGAATTTTGCATCCAAATCACAAAGTTACAGAAGACTTTGTAACTACTTAAAAGTTAAGGGCCCTTTTCTTTCAGGTTTTATGCCATCTTATTACGTGCTTCAACTTAGAAAGGCTCCCTGGTATATCAGCATGTCTGAACATGGTTTGCCCAAGCTGGAAAGCACAGCTGGTATCAACCTTAGAGTAACCTCTCCCATCAAAGGATTTTTTTGTCAATGGATGACCTTCATGGAGAGTGCTTCCTGCTGATTTAAAATAAAAATTTTCTGGCACAGAATTTCATAACAGTGTATCTAAAATTCTACTTCTAGAGTGTATTAAAGTATAATCTTCTTAGGTTGTTAGAAATTAAGAGGACAGTAAATGGTTCTTTACATACTGTGTGTTTTGAAGAAGATTACTATAAGACTTGCAGATCCAGGGAACTTAAAATTATTTTAAGAAGTTTGAGAGTCCTGTTAGACTAGATCTTACTTTAAGTAATAATCACTTGAATTGTTATATTAATAAAAAGAAGAAACATTGTCTCCTGTTTCCTTTTGTGGGGGAAATGAAACAGGCTGAAAATATTTTCAACGTCAACAATTCTTTGATTCTGTTGTAACAGTCTATACCTAAGGCATACTATACTTTCTTCTTCTATCTGTATTTTTTTCCTGAGCACTATAATGTACTTGTGAAACTGCTTTCTTCCTTTCCCTTCCCAGACAAGTCCTACAACCAATAAGAGCACTTACTGATTTTCAGTCTCTAAAATCTACAGAGCAGTTTGTGAGAGAGAAGGGAAAACTTGTGTAAGCCAGGCAATCTAAATCTAAATGGCATCATTAGGGAGCTACTGGAATAAATCATGTCTCACCAACCTGATTGCCTGGCTGATAAAACAATGAAATCTATTGATGGTGTTAAGATAGTAGATGTAATTTACTGCCATTTTAGCATGGCTTTTGAAACTGTCCCATGTTGTTCTTGTATCCAACTCAGGACTTTATATTTGAATATAAAGGGTGGAGAGCTAGGTAGGTAAAAGTCTGGTTTGATGCTCAGACTCATGGGCGATTGGTTAATGAACTGGTAAAAAGTGAGGTACGGCAGGAGTCTGTTCTGTGACCTGTCCTGTTTAACATTCTTGTCAATGGTCTGAAGAAGGAGATGGAGAACACTCAAACCAGTTTGTAGATAACACCAAATTGTATATGTGGTGCCCGTTGATATGCTGGAGAGCAGAGCCAGCAGTCATAGAATCATCAAGGTTGGAAGAGACCAACAAAATCATCCAGTCCAGCCACTCGCCTGGTACTGCCTGCCACTGTCGCCCCTAAACCACTAAACCTATCACCAGATCCAGACATCTCTTGAACGTATACAGGGATAGTGACTCCACCACTTCCATGGGCAACCTGTTTCAGTGCTTGAGCACTGTAACAGTGAAAAATGTTTTTCTAGTATCTAATCTGAATATCCCCTATCTTAGCTTAAGGCCATTTCCTTTGTCCTCTCACTGTAGGCACAGTAGAAGAGACAACCCCCACCAAGTAACAACCTCCTTGCAGAGAAATTGTAGAGGGTGATTAGGTCTCCCCTGAGCCTCCTTTTTTTATAGACAGATGCCTCAGACATTCCTTATATGATATGTTTACTAGATCCTTCATGAACCTTGTTGCCCTTCTCTGGACATGTTCCAGAACCTCCAAATCCTTTTTGAAGTGAATGGCCCTGTCGTGGTTTGACACGGAAGTGAATGTTTTCAGGAAGTTGGGTCAAACCAATCAGTAGTCAAGTTTGGATATTGGCACCTGGAGTGACCACTAAGGGCATGGACACGCCTCTGAGACCACAGTGGGTTAAAAGCAAGAACTCTTAAGAGAGTGCTCTTTTTAGTTCCAGTCAGAGTGCAGTGCAGACCTGCCCTGCCTGGCCACAGGCTGGGTGGGGAAGGGGAAGCCAGGCGGCCTGAGAGAGGTAGGCTGGAGCCCCAGAGGGAGAAGGGGGCAGGGGGTGAAGGGAAGGGAACCAGGCTGGCTCCCCAGGACTGAAGAGCAGAGGAGCACTGAGGTGTCCCAGGCAGCCCCCCCAGAGAGGAAGAGACAGAGAGCCTGGAGGCACCTGGAAGTCGCTGCAGAGAAGACAGAGCTGCGGAGGGGAGACAAGTGCCCAGCCTTGGAGTGTGGGAGTTTGGCAGCCTGCTGTGAGATCTCAGCTGTCGTAGTCCTGGGAGCCTGAGACTTTTAACCCTTTCCTGAGAAAAGAAAGCTTTACAAAACACTATTCCTCTTTAATGTGGAATAGAAAGAAGACAGTCTGGGACTGAGATGTCAGAAGAAGATGAGGAAAAGAATTCTAAGTAGGAGGAAATGATGGAGTGGCTTTTGGCTGGACTTTTCTTGTATAGCCATAGACTGAACCAATCTCTCCTGCAACTGGTGCAACTGCATTTTTAGGGGGATGCAATGGTTAGAGCCAAGAAAGTGGCAGTGACCTGCTTCAGCAGCTGCAAGTGCAGGAGTAGAGTGAACAGAGGAAAGTTGAGGAGGGTGTGGTGATGCCCTCTGTCTTCAGGGGAAGATGATCTCTGTTCTTGAGACCCTCAGCCCCAGGGGAGGGAAAAATGGGGGGACTGTTGTCCCAAAATAAGAAACTGAACTGTTGTTTCTTTAGTTCTTAGCAAAGCATCCTTAAAGGAGCCCTATGGGCAGTCTGTCCATGCACGGTGGTGAGAGCACTGTGACATGGAAAGGAGAGTGTCACACTGGCAGATTTTCTCCAGGCAGTTGCCATGTGTGACATGGAAACACAAGAAGTGGCAATTGTGTTTCCTGGGGGGTCTGTGGCACAGGAGAGACTCCTGTCTACCTTGATGGACTGAGTATTAATTTACTGAAGAGTAGGAACCTGATTGAAGGTCTGAGTTGTGTCTCACTGTAGTTTTGTTAGAATTGGCGGGGGGTGGGAGGAGGAATGTTTTAGAAGGTTTTCATCCTGGATTTAGTGTGTGTGTCTTTTATAGCAGTAGTAGTTTAATAATGTTTTTTTCCCTTTGTTATTAAGCTTGGACCTGCTCTGCTCTGTTCCTGATCGCATCTCACAGCATTTTTTTTAGAAAGGTGTATTTTGATAGTGGCGCTGGCATTGTGCCAGTGTCACACCGTGACAGGCCCAAAAATTGACATAATACTTAGCTGCAGCCTCACCAGTGAGGAATACAGGAGGACGATCTCTGCCCTGGCCCTGCTGGCCACGCTGTTCTTGATACTGTTATGGGAACACGGACAATTGGCAGGAATGGATGGCAAAGACCTAATGAAATTCAGCAGTGACAAACCACGCCCTCAGAAAGGCAGAGCCCTACACTGATGCAGACTGCAGCAGAGGAACTGAGGAGCAGCTCTGCAGAGACAGGCCAGCATCCTGGGGGACAGTTGTCTGAGAAGTTGTGTGCTCTGGAATCAGAAGAAGCCAGTGACACCCTGGGCTGTATGAATAAGAAAGTGGTGCAGAGAGTGAGGAAAGTTATTATTCCCTGCTTATCATGTGTGAAACCACTCCCAGATTTTGCTTTTTGTTTGGTTTGGGGTCCCCACTATAGGAAAAACATCAGTAAAGTGGAGTGAGTTCAGCAGAGGATCACCAACACAGAGGAGGGCTGGAGCACAGGCCCTAAGAGGAGAGGCTGGGGAACTGTATTCAGCCTGGAAAAGGATGGCTTCTCTGGTGGGACCTAACAACTGCCCAAAACCTACGGAGAGTGGCTGTTGAGAAGCTGGAGCCAGGCACTTCCCAGCTGTGCATGGTGGAAGGACAAGAGGCAAAGAAATTTTGTGTCCAGGAGGTTGGACTAGAGACCTTCCATGGTCACTTCCAATCTAAGTTACAGTTCTGTGTCCTTATGAAGAGACCTTTGCTGGAAAGCCCTTACACCACCAAGATTGTTGAGCTTGCCTGCACCTTTGCACTCTTGTAGTTACTATGTAGCAGCAAGGTGTTTCATAGCAAAAAATTATGTTGCCTTATTTTTTTTTTTTTTTTTTTCTTCAAAACCAAGGAACTACCTATCTGGAGAAACTGCATTTTTTCTGTCCTGATGGCTTTCTGAGCTATCCTGTTGTCTCTGCATGAGAGGATGGAAGTAGTATTATAGTACTTGGGAGGTGAAGAAGCAGCTGGGGAGGCAATCAGTAACTTCTGATATGTACCTAAAGCCATTCTTTCTCTATTATTCAGATAATTCAGAGTACTGGTAACCGAATTTGAATCACAGTCAATACACAGTTTTGTAACACATGTAGTAGATATATTCACATCTGGTTTGCATCTTTGTCAATGAGCATAGGCACAGTGAACCAGCTGACCTCACTATAGGAAGCCAGGAAAGGCTAATGAATATGAGACTTGTACTCCTGAGTTAATGGAGGGTATTTTCCCTGTGCTTAGTTCATAAGATCGTTGTATATCCTGAAAGAGACCCTGGGTCTTGCCAGTCTTTAGTTATGATGTTATTCACCTCATTAAGTATCTGCAGAAGAACATAAGGAGAAAACCTCTTTATTACACCTTATAATTCATCACGCCGTTTTTCTTCTCTGGTGTAATAAAATCTTCCTGAAAGTTTCTGTAGAATTAGAAAACTTACAAAGCATTTCTCCTTGCCTTCATAGACCTTTGTATTGCTGAAAAACCCATGGGTTCTGTATACAGCATGTATACATACTGTGCAGGACTTGGGACTAGAACAGAAAAGGTACCTGTTTAACGGTGGGGAGATGAGAAGGCTTTAAATATTGCTTTTTCCTTGTTCATGCTTTTGGATTTTTTTGTTTTTCTGTAGTTTGCATTCATTACAGACCTGGCTGATACTTCATTGTTGCACTAAACACAAAGTTTTTCCTTAATGAGATGAGGTCCACTAATAAAATTAATTTGTGTCATTTTATGCTTGGGTGTTTCTTATACTCTTAGGTAAGTTTCATTTTCCGGGGACCAGCATGCTTTAATCAGCCTTTTGTTTGTTTCTGTTATTTCCACACGTTAAGAAGATTGGTCTCCTGTTTTACTCAGGAAACTGAACAAGTCAGGCTGTTAACACAGCAGATTACAGCATAGCAATGACAGCTGGTTTTCTGTATGTATGTTCGAAAAACCCTGCCTTTGCTCACAGCGCTTAGCTCATCACAGGCCATGCTGTTGGGAATGGGGCAGAGACAGGCTGTCTAATGCTAAGTCAGTTGTTGCCATAAAAGAAGTGGACAGTGTCTTTTCTAGAACAGGGCATAATCTTCGTGCTGCTTAGCCATGACAGAATTAGGAGGCTAAAATAAACTTGGAATTTTTAAAGGAATTACATTTGTTTTGTAGAAGTTCACAGAATGCTAGAAGTCATCGTAACTGAAACTCTGCATTCTCTTTGTCCTGATGATGAGGAGTTAACTTACTCTATAGGCGCATGAATGCTGAAATAATAACGAAAAGTGGTTCTTGTATCTCAGCCAGGAAGGGCATGAATAACCCTAGGGATTACTGCAATACATCTGGAGAGCATGGCTGCATGCTTTCCAGCTGGTTGGACTTTTCTTCATTACTACTGTGAACTCTGCAATCAAATCTCATTCTCTGTGGTTATGCAGTACATATGTGTGCAATTTGTCACTGGAACAGGCTTTCCAGGGAAGTGGTTGCAGCACCAAGTCTGTCAGAGTTCAAGGAGCATCTGCACAATGATCTCAGTCATATGGTTAATTGTTAGGTCATTGTGTGAGGAGCAGGGAGTTGGACTTGGTGATCCTTATGGGTCCTTTCCAACTTGAGATATTTTACGATTCTAATTTCACTTCACAAGAACTCTGAGCACTGTGCAAGCTGGTTTTATTATGTGAAAGACAAAATTCTGTTAGGTATGTTGCTGCCAAAGCACATCTCTCTCTCATTTTAGTCACAGAAGTGTGTGTATTTGCTAGTTGTCTGTGGCAAAGCTTTTGTCTCTTGCTTTTGCCCTACTTCTAACCCAGCCATAGCTGAATACTGTATCTGTCAACAGCTGTTTTTAATCATTCTATTAGAGCTTGTGTGAAAAGGGCAATGAGGTTTTCATAATGCATGGAGTCACAGGCACACTGTCCTGAAGGTTATACTTCCTTTGGGAGATGACTCTTGAATCATTTGCAAAGGAGGGTGAGAAGTTACGCATTTTGGATCTGAATCTCAATCTAAAGCAACATGAGACAGCATTTGGTGTGGAACATCATGATGAGTACACCTGTTAACATCCCACGCACTGAAGAAAACAACCCCCTAATAAGAAAGAGTTACACAGACTACAGCTTGTGCAAAGCTTTCCAGTACATTTGTAACCAAGAGAAACAATTGGAAACAACACTAGTTGCTCCAACACATTTTGTTGGAAGTTGTCAGACTTGTAAGTTTGGGTTTGTGGAAAAGTACATTTCAACTATAGCACTTTCACAAACTTGTGTATTCTGTGTAGAGGGGTGTGTAACTTATGTTAAAGAGAAGATATGTTGCCCATATATATTGTTTGCAACTGTAATGCATAAGTAGTTTTTTATCCTAACTGGTTTGACTGGGAATCCAGTGAGAATTTTCGTGTTTTCATCACTTTTATTGATTGTATTATTTGTCTGAGTTTATAAGAAGAAGTATGGGCTTTGTTGTTGATGAAAATTACTATATATTCGCTGTCCAAGTAGCATTTATTACCACTAAAGCAACATCATGAGGTTGCCAGAATATTACAGAGTGAACTAAGCCATAGTCTGTAAATTCCCTTAAAAGTGCTCTTTTTTTGTTTTATTTCATTTGGTACTGTGGATCTGAGGGGTGGTATGTGTAGTTATGGATGGTTTGACTGGCTTGCAGCGTCTTTCTATGATTCCAGAGAGGAATAATATAGGTAGAGCAAATGTCTCCATAAAGTTACTGCTGAGTTGTATTAGGAAATTAGCTTAGTCAGAGCTCTCTTTGTAAACTGTAGAATTAAATTCTTTAGGATATGCTCCTGACTGGCTGACCACTCAGTGCTGGAGTAGTCTGCTGGGTTGTTTTATCTCTGCAATCATCCAGTGTCATATTTTTTCTCAGTATCTTTCCTCCCAAGTGCAAATTGATTTCTTAGAGAAGATGGAACATGATGAGACTAAGGATAGCTCCTTTGTGGGCCAGTCAGCACTGGTTTTTAGCCCTTGGGCAGTGGTCCACACCAGCTATGAGGTCTTGAGGTTTCCAGAATCAAGAGCTAATTCTACACTTTTCCTAGTTAAAATAATATTGAGTAAATTGTTCTTCAGAAACACAAGAAATTGTTGTCTAAAATCAGATTAATGTGGTCTCAGGAATACTGCTGTGAGCTTATAGATTTCTAAGAGTACTTTCTATTGTTCAAATGAATCAACTCCCTATCAGGTACAATTAAAGCTCTATTTGCTTATTTTTGTCAAATGTCTGCACAAATAAGGTTTGTTTTTCTCCTCCTTAAGCATTTAGAAATGCTTAAGGTGATTGATTCATTCTTGCTTTTGCCAATTAGAGGATTTTACTAACATCATTACCAATCTGTGAGCTGTATGCTCCTTGTCCAGTTTTAATCTGACTTTGCTTCTTTGCAGAAATTGTCTTTGTGGTGGGTATCACTCAGCCAGCATAATTAGAGAGCTAATTAAGGTTCTTGTAGCTCACTGCAATGATGTATTAGTAGAATGTCCTGCTTAATTTTACTGTAATGATACTGAACTGCAGCTTGAACTAACCCATCAGACCCTTCCATTTCTATCTTTACAGCCACCATTAAATGTAGGATGTATCAAGGCCCAAGTGTCATATTTTATAGATCAAATAGATCATATTTTATCAGATCAATCAATTCTTTGTTTCACCGGAAAGAGTTGTGGAAAGCCTGGCAGTAACCTTTCTAGAAATTCTTCAAATGAATCATTCAGAACATTAAAATTTGTTACTAATGAATGGATGAGAGTCTTGGCAATGCTTTAGCATGTCTACGAGTATTTCCATACCCGAGGCAAAGTGGGCAAGGAGTCTACTGTGTTTCTCCTCTGCCTGCTCCTCCTCATGCCCCAGAGCTGTTTTACATGCTCCTTATTTAGTTACTTATCTTTAAATCTTTTAAACATTACCCTGTAGATTGGGAGAGTGCTGGAAGGTGACGCCAAGTTAGTGGAATCTATATGGGTAGAGTCTCAGTGAAGGAAATTAATTTCTTAAGATTCAGTAGCTGTTTATTCTAGAAGGTTTTCTTTCCGCGTGTGGCTCTGACAAATTGGCCTTCCTCCTGTAGTATTTGAAGTCCATCTCAGCTACAATTAGTAGCTAGTAGTGGTGACTGATACTTGGTCAAGTTAATTGGTTTGATGGGCTTTAAGTGCAATATTAGAGTTTTTCCTCTAGAAAATGGAATTTTCCTATTGGTACTTCTGTTTAAAGGCAAGGGAGGAGTCTGCAGGGGCTAGGCAGGAGGAACCCATGCAATCTGTAGTTTCAGTGCAGATAAACCTCTCAGCTAGATGTTAAACTACAGAATCGTTTGGCTTCTTTATACAGTGTGCTGACAGCATCCTGTTTTTCTGTATAGATGAAAAATGATCATGAGAATTCAGAAGCAAGATGATGAACACTTGAATTTTGTACTTTGAAATTGCTTCTTCCCTCCTTTTTAAACAATAAACCTTCCAACTTATTTTTATTTATACACAGACCTATTCACCTTGGCATAATTTTTTTCCCCTCTTCACAGGGAGTGGTATTTCTGTCTGTAAGGTACTCAATTTGTTAACAGGTTTATTGGAAACAGCTCTTACAGTCCACATAAATATGTTGCTTTATAATGGGTGTTTAATACTCAGTAAAGCAAAATAGTTGACATTTTCCTCTTGGTACCAGTTAAGCAATGTAATTAAGCACATTTTACTTTTGGACTCATGAGAAGCTCTAGAGATTTGAAGGGAAATAAGAAAGCCTCTTGTAGAAGTTTATTTAAAAAAATAAATGTGTGGAGAATATATAAAAAAGATCTGCATGAAAGTACTGGTTTTTTTTAATTACTTACTTCTTTTTTTTTATTTTTATCCATTTATTATTTATTAGCTTCTTTCTGTCACTGAACCCTTGTATAAAACACTTGTTGTTCTGTAAAGGAGAAATTGAAGCTGTTCTGTGCCTGAGTCAGCATCCCCTATCACAAACCTCCTAGGTTGCATTTCTTCATAAATCTCAGTGTGGGTGGCATGCTGAAGCTGGGCCAGAAGGACATAAGATATGGAAGGGGAAGAGTGCTGAAGAGCACAACTCAGAAGGTGGAGTTACATGTCCACAGACAGTACTGTAGTGTGAAATCACATAAAGCTTGTGAACATTCTGAACACTGCTGCAGTTAAGGAAGATAACAGATTAATCAAAGCCTGAATTACACATTCTTCATGCAGTGTGGTGATTTCTGTGGAAGCCTGGATAAGCCCATATTCCTACATGGTATCTATGCAGGGCAGTGCAGAGGTGTTCTGTAGAGTCCCACTGCCTGTTTGTGCCTGCAAAGCACCAAACCTGGCCTGTGAAGGAGATTAGCCAACATAGGCACAGTGCCATAGGCACTGATGGGCCCAGACTGCTTCCTGCTTAACAGGTAACTCCTTCATCCTGAGCTTACAGGTACCTGCACCATGCTGCGTTGTTCAGTGTAGCACTTATTCACCATCAAAGGTGCCTAAGGTGGTGAGTATCCAGCAGGACTTAAATCACTAGTCCTCCCACAAAAAGTTTAGCTATGAACTTTGTAGACCTGCCCCTGAGAAATGCAGAATGCTTTTTTCTAGTCTCCTTTCTTGTTTATTCTCATCTTACCATGTCTGTGTTTTCCTGCATACACAGCAGAAAAGAACACTATTATAAATACCGTACTTAAAATAAACGCTTGCTCTTAGCAAACTCAGATACAGATACTCAGTCCAGATACAGGCATTCAGGTTGACAGTCTGGGTTAGTTCTAAACATAGGAGATCCGTTCTGAATTTTATCATTCAGTGGAAGAGAAAGAAGAGATAAGTGTTGGTAGTCTGATAAGTTCAAAAGGCTAAACTTATCAATAGTTTGGAAAAAGAATTTTACAATCCACTTATTCCTAGTAAAAGGTAACTAGGAGTAATTTCTAGTAGTTAAAAGTAAATTCACTGATTTAATTGTTTGTAATGACAGCATAAATACTTCCTTTGAAATTTAAGTGTTTTGCATTATGATTAAATAAAGTTTTCTTTTAAAAAAAGGCAGGAGTGTTGGGTTTTCGCTTGACCTAACAATGTATTTAATAGAGATGAACAAGACAGTGCTCCTTAGTAACTTTGCTCATAGAAAACACTACCTGTATTTATTCAATTACATTTTATTATTATTGTACCAAAGGTTGTTATCTAGGAGTTGCATCCATTTCTGATTCCTTTTGGAAGATCTGCTCCATGCTAAAATCTGTGCTGTGATTTTTTTTTAAAAAGCTGACAGAATAGGTTTAGGTTGTGATTTTTTTTTACTTTCTGGAGACTGCAAGGAACTGTGTATTTTGTAGTTAGACCCTGCTTTCATGCTGACAGCAGTGTCCATACCATAATAGTCTTACTGAGCAGAAGCAGATGCCACAGACTTACTGGCCAGTTTCTTGACTGAAGTGAGGGGCTTCTCATAAAATCTGCAGTAGGATTTTTTTAAGGCTGAATTTCCTCAAAAGGAGGGATAGCTCTCAGTTTCTATATGTACAAATTTCAGTTAAATTGAATTAAACATTTAGCTCTTCTAAGAACTGTTTTCTCCTATGGAATCTCATTGTTAGAACTCTGTATTATCATCCACATTACAGAGGAGAACAAGCCAAAGTTGTACTAAAGGCCTTAAAAACCTAGACCTGCATATGAGGACTCCACCAGTGTAACTTCCTAAAAGTGATTTAACTTTCCAGAAAGCAGATTCTTTAATGGCTCATAGTGCTCCCAAATTTGGGATGGTAACAATCTCACTATAACATGTGTGTAACTTGCATTCACTTGATAGTATTAACCCTTGCAGTAATTTCATACCTTGGTCACTGCAACAATAACCTACTTGCAGCACCTGCAGTTGTGGGGTGATAAATCCCAGCTTTGCACGCCATCTGCTTCATGTGTTTTTTAAAGGTGCCTTTACCATTCTGTTCACCAGTGAGTTCTGCATCAGTGGCAGTTCACTCCATCACAGATTAGTGAGACTAGGCTAGAGTACAGTGTCCATAAAAAGTATCCTTGCACCTCCTGCCCATAGTGGACAGGATTATCACATTAGTTTTGAAGGCAAAGGCAGACTCAGCAAGGAGATGTGCTGGCTATTTTTACTTTGACCACTTAACTCCCTGAGGAGTAAGGAAGACGCAGTGGCTTTTTGCAGTACTTTCTCAGAGATCTGATTAGAGCTGTGCTGCAGCTGTCGACCTGCTTACAAATGCATTTCAGTTCTGCAGTGCTCCTCTGGCTCTGTATCTGACTATGCAATTAGGCATATGAATTTACTTTTACCCTTTGGGATAGAATCAGAAAGTTACCTGTGGGGATTGTAACACAAATTAGTTTTCCATTATTTTGTAAAGTGTCTCAAGTACTTTTAAGAGTGCTGTCTTTTTTGTGTGTTGCACAAGGTGCTTGTAACATTTGGCTGAGGTGTTGCAGAGCTTGTGTAGGAAAACTTGATGGTGTGAAATATGGAGCTGTCTGTTCACACCATGACCTACAGGTGGCAGGCAGCAAGAAATATGATTGACTGTGAGGCCTCACTGTGGTTACTGGGGAGCCTGAGTTCTGGGATAAGTGCTTTAATCATCTGTGTGATGGTGCAAGTCTGTTCCTAAGGAAGACAGATGAAGTCAAGTGAACTTCAAGGGGGCAAAGGGAGATAATAAGTTTTAAATTTATTTGGTTTAGAGGTTTAAAACCAAGTGTCTGACTTTCCACACAATATTCCTTGGGTATGGTGGTGATTGTGCTGAACAAGAGTTCCATGTAGCTCAGTTGCTTGTATGTGTCTGTGGAATTACAAGGCACGAGACAGGTAGATTGTATTCATGGATTTGTTAGCTAAACTGAGCAAAGGAAAAGCATTACTGGGCCTGGACTAGTGCTAGTGATGAGCTCATTAGAGTGGTTAAGATTGGAGACTGACTGGAATGTAGCAAGCATGCCTGGGTTGAGTTCATGATCCCAAGGAACATGGGCCTGGCAAAGAACACAGACTGAATGCTGAATTTTAGAAAAGCAAACTTCTAGTTGTTTAAATAATTAGTGAATGTGATCCCCTGGGAAATTGTCTTTAAGGACTGAAGAGCAGACCATAGCCGGCAATTCTTTAAGATCACTTTTCTTTGAGCACAATTGCTTTCCATCCCAGTGTTCAGAAAATCAAAGAGAGCAGGACAGAAACTGGTATGGCTGAGCAAGGATCTGCTTCTCAAACTGAGGAATAAGAAGGAAGTGCATAGCCAATGGAAGCAGGACAGGTGACCTGGGAAGAGTACAGAGATACAGATTGGATGTGTAAGGATGGGTCAGGAAAGCTAAGGCACAGATGGAATGGGACTTGGCAAGGGATGTGAAGAATAACAAGAAATAATTCTATAAGTACATAGCTCAGAAAGGAAGGCCAAAAGTAAAGGCCATGATAAACAAGAAGGAAGAATGGTGAAAACAGAAATGGAAAAGTCTGAGGTACTCAAAGAATTCTTAGTCTCAGTCTTCACTGGCAGTTAGGCTTTCCACAGCTGTCAAGTATCTGAACCTTCAGGTGGGGGCTGGGGGAGTCAAGTTCATATCACTGGCAGTGAAGAGCGGGTATGAGACCACTTGATGAAGCTAAATTGGCCCAAGTCTGTAAGGCTGATGAGATACACTTAAGGGTCCTGAGGGAATTGGATGATATTCTTGCCAAGCCAATCTCCATCATATTTGAAAAGTTAGAGTGGTCAGGCAAAGTCGCTGGAGACTAGAAAAAGGGAAACATCAATCCTGTTTTTAAATAGGGGAGAAAGGAAGACTGGGAACTACAGACTGCTGGGCCTCACCTCTGTGCCTGGGAAGATCATGGGATGGATCCTCACGGAAGCAGTGTTAAGGCACATGCAAGACAAGGAGGTGATTCAAGGCAGCTAGCACGGCTTTACTAAGGACAAATTGTGCCTGACCAGCCTGGTGGCCCTGTATGATGCAGTGACTACAGTGGCTGACAAGGGAAGACTGACAGATGTCATATACCTAAGTTTGTGTTATGCCTCTGACATGGTCTCACATGGCATCATAAAGAGAGGTGGCCAGCAGGGTTAGGGAGGGGATTCTGCTGTTGTGAGATCCCACTTGCAGTGCTGCATCCAATTCTGGGGTCCTCAGCACGAGAGTGGTGTGGACGTGTTGTAACAGGTCCAAATGAAGGTGATCAGAAGTCTGAAACACCTCTCCTGTGAGGACCGGCTGAAAAACTTGCGGTTGTTCAGCCTATAGAAGAGAAGGTTCTGGGGAGACCTCCGGGGAGCCTTTCTGTACCTAAAGAGGGCTTATGAAAAGATGGAGAACACCTTTCCACATGCAAACACAATGACAGAACAAGGGGGAATGTTTTCAAATTAAATATGAGAGATTTAGATTAGAAATAAGGAGATGTTCTTCACTGTGAGGGTAGTGAGGCACCGAAACAGGTTGCCTAGAGAAGTTGTGGACAGCCCATCCCTGGAACTGTCCAAGGCCAGGTTTGGATGGGGCTATGAGCGATGTGATCTAGTGGGTGGCATCCATATCCATCACATCTAGTTCCATCCTTACCATGGAACTAGATGATCTTCAAGGTCACTTGAATCCAACTCATCCTATGATTCTGCGACTCTGTGATTCTATGACTTTGCCTTTCTGCTAGAGCAGTTTTTAGTTTTTTGCTGTTGAAAGATTTCAAAAACAAAGAAAGGCCAGTGTGAGACTGAGAGGCAGGAGAAAATACTGGAACAGTTTATTGACACAATTTAGGTTACATGAATGCCAGAAGGCTCCATTAAGCCTTCTAATCAGTACTTCACATAGTACTGATTAGAATTTATTGATGATTTCTGCAATTATTAGCAATCCATTACTCAGGACTATTGTCAGAAAAAAAAAAAAAATCCACCTGAAGTTGCCAGTTTTCAAGAGAGAAACTACCCTTGAACACCAGAGCTTAGTTCAGCGTACCTTTATTCCACCTGTGTAAATATTTTAGTTAAAACATTGCAGGGGTTGGGAGGAAGGAAAACAAAACAAATCCTAACCTTTTTTAGATGCTGCTTGTTAAAGTGTCTCCAGATACTTTTTCTGTATTGATTTCTTTTACTATGACTGTTCTCTGTGAGATGTAGCATACTAGAAAGCAAAAAGGAAGGGAACTTGTCTACTACCTATTTTTCTCATTGCCATAGGGTCCTGACAGCCTCTCTGCCAGACACGACAGCTTGCATCTTATCTTAGTGATGTGTCCTGGTTATCTGTATTCTGTGCAAGGGCTTAGCATTCCACTACTTTTTGCTTAATAAATTAAAGACTGGGAAGGAGTAACACTGTAATACTTGACCATATAAGGGAGGTGACTCTTTTAGTTCTGCTCCTTGCACAATATGCAGTTGAAGCCTTTTAAGGGAAGGTGGTGCAGACAGAGTGAAAACATCCAGAAGCAGAACGTCTATTTCATGTTATAGTTGGTGCCAGTGCTCCTGCTGTCATTGCTACTACTGTGTCTCTCACAGTCTATTGCAGTTGCATAGATAAAAGTGAAGACTTAGATGGGACTAAAAAAAAAAAGTTACAACCATTTGGTTAATGACTCTTGCATCTTAAGAAATAGTAAGAATGAAGAGAGAACTGACCAAAGGTGAGATTAAGTAGACTTCAGAAGTTGAAAAATGAAGTAGCAAAGAGCTCTCCAACACTGGGAAGAGGAGACCAAAGAGAGAACAAGTGGAAATACCATGCAATGAGAATGGGATAGAGACTTGGTGACTAATCAGGCAATGAATATGGTGTCAAGAAAGTTAAAAAATGGTTTGGTGTTTTTTGCAGAAGAAATTTGAATGCTGAAGAGAGTGCTCCAAAAGAATGAAACCATTAAATTTTGGGTCTGGTTAAAAGTACGCTTAAGACAAATTCTGTAGTATGTGGCTAGAAAACAGCCAACCCTGTATCTTTAATAAAGGGATAGCAAAATTGATGTAGGCAAACATAAATCACTTGTGTTGATCTCAGAAGTGTCCAGAGTGTTAGGAAAAAAATCCAACCAAAACTCAGGCAGTAAAATATCAGATACAAAGGTTTGTAGGCTAAGGTTAGACTGTGTTTTAGACTTATTTTCAGCTAGAGAAATTACCTTCTTGATAAATCAGATGCAGGTCCCTCATTGAGATATTTTTAATCCTTTGCATGAAGCAAAACTACAGAAGTGGAAAGAAAAAAGTGTCTATTAGTTTCAGTCAAATAATAGTCTTGTCTTTGAAATAAAATATACTTCAGACCTAAAATCAAATGAGGCCTTTATCAGCTGGAGATTAGATAACAAAGACTACTTCAGTGGCTAAGTAGAGATTTAGAAGACCTAATGAGAAACCTTTTCCTTCTATAGCCATACCATAGTAACTCTGAAAGAAACCATTACAGAGGTTTGTTCTCCTTTGGAGTGCTGCTACAACACACTATCCTTCAGTGGCCCATATCTGTCCCACAAATTCCTTCAATTCCTGATTGTTAGTGCCTGTCAGTGCTTACCCTTCTGCAGAGGAAGACATGCTGTTCTCTGAATTACAGCACCTTGTTTACCTCAGTTCTGGCACCACAGAGAGGAGCAGGATTGAAAATAAGTGTATCCATGGAACACCAGCCAGTGTTTTGAAGCCTGTTCACCCAGGTGCCTTACTTTACATTAGCATCTTTCACATATCAGCTACAGGTGGTGGAAGATGAGAGACAAGGACATGCCTTAGCTGCTTCGCTAGTGTTTTTTTTCATTAATACCTATTTCTTTCTCCAAGTTCAGACTCCAAAATGAAAGTGGTGCTGCAGTTTACCCTAGACAGCATTTCACCTACAATACAAAACTCTAGCCAGTCACTTACATCTTTACAAGTTCATGAGACCTGTCAAAGAAAGCTCTTCCCCCAGTGTTGTGACCTTTATCTTTGTGGTGAATAGGCATCACAGCTTTGGCAGGATGATTCTGTCTGATTGACTGATCTATTCTTGGAAGTTACAAGAGTTTCACTGGCACAAGAAAGTCAGCTTGCTGCAGGCTGTTGTATTTGAATGATTTATAGTCATCGGGATGTTTTTGTGGCATTGTTGGAGAAAACTTCCCTCTGACTCTTGTTAATGTAAGTCAGAGTCATTCTGCTGGTGTCATAGGTATTTGTATATGAGCTTATCTGTGAAAAATAATCTGTTGTGTCTACTGAAAAGGGAAAGAAAGTTATCACAAGGATCTTTAACACTTTTAAATAAAAGTGAAAATCTTTTTTACACAATTTAGCAGGCTAATATTTTTAGAATTCCAAGGAAAATAATCTGGGCTATCAAGGATCCTGTACTCTCTGTTTTCATAGTTAGGTGACATGTAGATGGCTATGAAGGAAGAAGACCTGGGATATTCAGAGGTGAAGCTGTACAATAAGTAGTCCAGTTGCCTGGTAAGGGTTTCCACATTAGACTAGCTGTTGCATTTTTTCTTCTGTCAGGAAATTTTTAAAAATTTTAATCTTTATTAGAAGACTATAATTATGTTAATTAGTACCTTTATTATGAGCTGTCCAGCTCATGCTTAAGTGAGACTTACTGTTGAGCTCAAGAATTGGCTTTACATTTCTGTGTTGGTACTAAATTCTCCAATAATTCTGTTTTCTAGAAATGAAATAACTCGAACTGCTTTTCAGTGTTGCATTGTATGATGTTCTTATGTTTGAAAAGAAGTGGGCAGTCAGTATAGGTAGCGTGGGACTAGCTCTTCAAAATAAAAATTACAGTGAAACTGTGAAACAGTAGGAGGGTAAATTTAACTATGGAACTGTGTAATAATTTTTATTCCTATTTTCACTCATTGTGTTATCTCCACATTTAAAAGCATCTGCTCATGCTTTTTTTAAATCCACAAAGTATAATTTTAAATAACATGTGTAATTGCAAAAAGTACAGTCCACTCTTCTTTGATGTAACCTGTTCCTCCTTAATTAGTATTTCAGCATCTTGGGAACATAAATTCTGTTAGTTCTGATATGGGCAGACTAACTAAAGTTATTCTAAGGTTATAACTAAGGTTACTTTTCAGTTTGGCTCCAAATGTAAATACTCTGTTTCCTAGTCTAGCAAGGGGTAATTACTGCCAAACACAGATGGAAGAAACTTTACTGTACAATCTCATTGATGTAGTGAGCACTTACACTAAAAGAAGGCAAGCAAATGCAATGTTTGAAGTCAATCCCATTAAATGTCCAAGATGACAAGAACCAGAATGTCCATGGTTTGTTGTCTTCTTTCAGCATAGTTCATACTCGTGGAACATATAAATGCAGGTATATCAACTGTGTGGTTAGACATAAATAGAATGTCTTTACTTCAAATAGATTAGGGAAATGAACCTATTTATGGGGCATATTTTTTCCTACTTTTTATTTTGAATTGCTTTGGAAGTATATTCCATCCATTAAATCAGGCCTTTTAACAGCCAATATCTACAACATGAAAGCTGAGAGTCTGATGTATCACCTTTACAGGTGCACTGCTGCATGAGTATCTTGTTGATTATGTGTTATATAAGGATATATAAAATATACTGTGTTATCTGAGACTTCTGCAAGATAAATACCACTTGCAGTACCAGTTCCAAGACTCACTTCCTGAGAGTAGTAGTATCCTCTCTCATCAAGAGATCTCATACAGATAAAACTCTTTACATTTACTTGACTTTACATTTCTAACTCCACAAATTTGGGGATTCTAGTGTGAGTACACAGAAAGAAGAGAAACTTAAAAAGTAACTTAAAAAGAAACTTAAAAAGTCTTAGTTTAACTGTCCTGTGAAGGTGTACTTCTAAAAACATTGTAAAATGTAATTAATGGACCCATGATTTATTAAAGATAAAAATACCTTACTTTGAGTCATCAGCAGTTCTTGCAGAGTTGCAAGTTCCTGAAACTCTCATCCTAAGTATTTATTTGCCTAGCATCTATCAAGCCTGTCAGGAAGCCATATGCTCCATTAAATAGTGCTGCAAATGTTCAGTTCAGCAGAACACAGAAACTAATTTCCAAATTTTGGTCCACAGGTATTCTACCAGTCTCAACTTCTTTAAAAAATACCTAGCTTCTTGCTGTATCAATGATTGAAAGCTCTGATTTAGGATTTTTGTCTATTAAAAAGCAGATTGGTAAATACAGAGTGAAAAAAAATTTGTAATATGAAGATTTTTTTTTTTTAACTTTTCTCTATTGAATACCCAGTCATATTTTTAGTTTAGAAAGATGTAGATGTAGGGGCATTAAAAATCCCTCCCCTTTCCTGCATCTTTCATCTAATCTCTGTTTTCCCTGGCTTTGAAGATCTAGTAATTTTACCGTCCCATATTAGTTTCCTTCCTCTGAGGGCGTTTTCCTGTATTTTATGTGATTATCCTTATGTTTGATCTAATGCAGCATATTATTTCTCATTCTGCAGCTTTGAGAATTTTTACAACTTTCCATGGGAACCCCCTTCATGTTTTCTGGGGTGATTTTTCGCAGTGAATGTCTATAGGTTGCATAAAGGCAGATTCTGCATTTCTTGAGACTTCCAGTGATGATTCTTTATTTCAGAAAAATGCCAATAACGACTATGCTTAATTTTCAATGTACTTCTACTTACTTACTCTGTTGAATTGTTAAAAAACAGAAACAACAAGAAAAAAATAAGGTGCATAGAACAATCTGCCATATTCCTACTGTAAACTATTCCTATTATAAACTCTGTACAAAGTGAGCCCACATGCCAACAGAAACAACATTTGTGTTTTCATTGCTAGCCTAGTACATAGAAATCTTTGAAAACAGCTACATCCTCTTGAAGCTTTTTGTGCTGGTCAGGATAAATCCATCCTAAGCTATTTGTTCCCCAGCTAGAGGAATATAGAAAAGTAAATGGGGAAGTATTTCCTTCTCCAAAAACTGTACCAGAATATGGGGACATTTCTGCAAGCAAACACATTCCAGCTGTATTGTTAGGCTACCTTAAGAGAATTGGTTTTGGTCTGCCAGCATGTTAGGTATTGCCTTCTGGTTTATTGTTTTCTCTTTTTTTGGCAGTACAGTCCTGTTTTCAGCCTGAAGTTATTGTCACACAGAGATTAAATTCTTTTATGTTCTTGATTTTTTTGAAGAGCCAGACAGAAACCTGTTCAGCTGTGCCCTCTGAAACCTTCTTTATGGAACAGTATTTCTAAGGGTTAATAATATATGTAGTGCTGTATAAACACAAGGAGGTACATACCCATCATTACCTCTAAACTAGAGGTATTAAATCCAAGTTTAGGATTAAAAATTTTGGTAGTACCCTTTTCTTCATGTACATTTTTGTCTCTTTTCAAATAAATATCAGCAATTCTTACTCCATCTCATTTAAAAATCACTAATTTTAGATGTAATATGAACACCTAGGCTGAATAGGAGACAGCTCAGAGAACTGATATTCTTACATAAAAGAAAGGTTGATTTGGAGACTACATTACAGTGCAGGCTAACAGTGTAAAAATTTCAGTGAGAATACTTAAGGGCTGAACTGTAGTGCCACCACTTATGATGTTGAATGGAACTAAATCCAGTTGGTGGCTGGTCACTAGTAGAGTTCCCCAGGGCTCAGTGCTGGTGCTGGTCCTGTTTAACATCTTTATCAATCATTTGGATAAGGAGATAGAATTCATCTCAGTCAGTTCACAGACACCACCATCAGGCAGGAACGTTGATCTGCTGGAGGCTCTGCAGAGGGATCTGGACAGGCTGGATCATGGGCCAAGGCCAGTGGTGTGAGGTTCAACAAGGCCCAGTGCTGGGTCCTGCCCTGGGGTCACAACAACCCCAGGCAGTGCCACAGGCTGGGGCAGAGTGGCTGCAGAGCTGCCCACAGGAAAAGGCCCTGGGGGTGCTGGTGACAGCAGCTGAACATGAGCCAGCAGTGCCCAGGTAGGGGTCAATCTCTTCTGCCAACTCAATCTCTTCTCAAGTGAAAGGACAAGAGGAAGTGGCCTTAAGTTGTGCAAGGGGAGTTTCAGATTCAATATTAGAAAGATTTTTTCACTGAAAGTGTGGCTAGACATTGGAATAACTTTGCCATGGAGATGGTGGAGTAATTCTCTCAAAGTATTAAAGAGGTGTCTGGATGTGGCACCTGGGGTGATTATGGTGGTGCTAGATTGACGTTTGGACTAGATGATCTTGAAGGTCTCTTACAACCTTGACGATTCTGTGATTCTGTCCTTTAGATATATTTATGTACCAGGTTTTGAAGGGGTCAGTGCTGGCATATTTTGACAGTCTATCCCATCTACTTTATGCACTTAATGTAAGACAGAGAGATGTGCCATCAGAAAACAGGTGTTTTTTTGATCAGAAGGGTGACTGCTTTCACCTTGACACTTCTAGACAGATTGTTTGATTAATCTGCTTTGCTTTGGCTTGACTGGAATTAAAATTAAGTAAACTCTCTTGCTTTAAGAAATATTGTTAAGTATGATAGTTAAAGCAATTGTAAGGTCCTTGGTAGTTGGTCAGATTGCTTCACTGTATCTCAGTTCTTACTTTCCATGCTATAAAACAGTTGATTCTGAAAACTCTAGGCACACAATGAAAACCAGAAAATATAATTAGAAAGAAGATCGGTAATATCCATTTTGCATAAATCCCATCTTAAGACTTAGAGTTCTTTGGACTTGTTGGGTGGGTTTTCTTTCTTTCTTGTTTTTAATCCAAGAAAGATTTTTTTTTCATTATAGTTTATAACAGGAATATTTACCAGTTAAGAAGCTGGGGAAAAGAATACACATCCAGCTTATAAGGTGGTTAATTTTGCTTCTTGAAAACACTGGCACATCACCCAGATAGTGAGAGGGTTTTTTGTATTACATGATAGGAGATAGGGAAAATAAGTTGAGACTAGGAAAGGTTTTCAAAGAACATACTGCTTAATGGAAGCATTCCTGTATTGTCTTGTCTTTGAACACATTACAAGAAGTAAAAGTATCTTTCAAGCATTTTGATACTTGACTACCTGTAAAGGGGGATGCTTCAACAAGATATTTTAACTTCCATTAACTTCCATTAGTATAACAAAATTGTCCATCTGTAGATTAGCTGTTTCTTGGTCAGTAAAAAGAGAAAGATACTGGTAAAGCCTATTGAACTGAGATCCTACATTTTCCAAATAATACACTTAATGTATAAACATACTTAGGTTCTGGCTGAAGTTAGGTGCTGCGACAAGGATCAGTTTTGAATGGTGGTGTTGATCTGTTCTTGGTTTTGGGTTTTATTTTTTTACTTCTAGCCCAGCTGTCAGAAGATGTAATGAGACTTAAAATATTCCTCAGCTGACCTCAGATCACATGTAAAAAAAGCACAATCCTAATCATGTGATGTTTTATTGTATAACTGTTCCAGAGTTGCAAAAGTAATGAAGGTTCCTGTGTATGAGACACCAGCAGGATGGAGGTATTTTTCCAATCTCATGGACTCTGGACGTTGTTCCCTTTGTGGTGAGGAGAGTTTTGGCACTGGTAAGTAATACATAATCAAAAATTACCACAGACTTAATTTTTCCTGGATGCCTCAAGTCAAATCCAGAACAATCAGCAAATTAGCTCTGTCTTGTGCTCAAACAGAGAACTTCCTGTTGTTCACATCTTGAGGTTTGTCTTTTAAGTGTGGTGTTCAGCACTTTGAGGCATGAAAAATGTGGGAAATGGATATTAAGCAGATGCAAGCAATCTTACTACTGTCCAGACAGCTTCTGGAGATGCCTGGTATTCTCTTCTGACTTGAACATAATACAAAAAAGCCTCACTGGTTCCTCTGCAAGTCTTCACAGATTGCAGCAGCATTTGTAGGGATTTTGCCTATATGGAAGCCACATGTTGTTTCCTAATGTGATTAGCTGTACAAAGGATTGGCATATCTGATGGTACATCTGAAAAAACTGTTTCAGGCTTTCCTTTTTGGAACATCACAATTGCTCAAGTGTCAGATAAAACCATCATTAGAAGAAATTCAGTTACATGTGAGCATATGTGTTTTCCCTAGGTATTTCTGCCTTATCAGTCCCAAGAACCAATCAAACAACAGAATGCAGAATGAATGACAAATTTGAGCCATCAGAAACATAGTATGGACAGTAAGAAATAGAGCAAATAATTGAACGATGTAGTCTGTAAATGTACACAAATGTGGTTTTAGTTTATGAGAATAATGGAATAAATTTTGGAGTGTTTATTTTTTTCTTTCCTGGATTCTGGCACAGAAATTCTTCCTTTTTTTTCATCAGTAGAGCTATATTACAAGTCTTTGAAAAAGCACAGATCAGAATAATTTAATAATTTGCTTGGCTAATAGTTTATTCTATATTTTGATGTGAGTTATATGGAGTTCTCTATTTCAAATGTGTAATGCCTTGGCTGCAGCTCTTTGTAGAAAATTATTTACCATGCAGTGAAACTTGATTACAAATTTCATTTTGCTTTAATTGACTTATGTTAATTATTAAGTTTGTTTGTTAGGGTCAATTAGAGCAGAATGCTGCTTTTAAAAAAAATAATGTTACTTTTAAGCAACCATAGACATGGCAGTTCATGTATTATCTTCTTGTTTGCTCTATAGATCTGAATGGGCTATGATGCAAGAATCAAAAATATGTTATATTTCTTTGGGTCTTATATGTAAAAAGGAAGAGAATTTAAATTTATAATGAACGATAATCTTAATTTTGTTGTCAATGGGAACCAATGTCCCATGACTGGCAAACTGTATGCCTTCACTATTTGCTCTGAGTGGCACAGGTTTGTATTGCCTTGACTATATCTTTTGAATAGAAACTTCCTCTACAATGTGTTCTATGAGGTCATTGAGGGAGATGTAATTTGGGGAGAGAAGGGCAGGAAGATCTTGTACCTTTCAGAATGTACTGCTAGTTGTTGTGGTGTGTTGTTGAACTGCATCTCCATTAATCCATGAGAGGTGAACTGGGAAGTTTTCAACTCTCACTGCTTTTAATTCTTTTTCACTGGGCCAGTTCTTTACCCCTTCCCTCTAAATACTGAAGTTCCTCTTGCTTATGCAAAATCAGATACTTTCATGAAATTTGGGTGGTTCTAAAGACACCAGTATGACCTCAGTAGCACACAAATTATTTGGAAGAAAACTCCTGGCTTCATCATCATGCTGAAGAAAGTTAAGTGAGGATTTTAACTAGAAGGAGCTTGTAAGACTTTTGATGGTGAGTTCACATATGTTGAAGTATATCTAGATACCTTAGCCTACAGAGTACAGCACCTCCTGCTGCATGTAGGCTTATGTGTAAAGGTATGTAAAACAAACAGGCGTGGCCTCCCTGTGCTGTATGTCATGACAAATCACTGCCACAGCTCTGTCTCTGCTTGGGGAGTTATTATCCTAGACCATCTTCATCTGATGGTGTTGAGTAGGACTCTTTCAGATGCTGTCTGTCTGAGGGAGAAGAGAGGAATCATTGGTTGTGCTCAGTAGAAGCCATGTCTTCTTTGAGAAAACTTGCCATTTAAATTTTATGGTGCAGTTATAAAAAAAGACAAACATCAGATTTCCCTTTCACATTGCAAAAGCATGTTCAGTCTTGCTAAGCAGGGTGTCCCAAGTATTGGTGGATTTTAGCCCTGAAGATGAGTCATACAGAAATGAAAATAAAGTGTTTTGATCAACTGTAACAATGAGGACATTGTGATCTCTGTAGGTCTAATTTTATTATCCTGAGTATCTGATAGTATTTGAATTTGGGAAGAGAAACACTCAGGGAGGTCAAGGAAGTGCCTCTAGGGTTTGACTGTTCTAGATAGGCAAGAAAATTACTCTGATTTTTCTCTTTGCTTGCCATTGACATTTTTCTTTGCTTGTGTCTTTCTGTGAGGCCTTAAAACATTTGCCTTCTGTACTATAGGCTCTCTTCCAAATTTGCAGGACTTTACTTCAGACTAGTCTCTACATTCATTACCACTCTGTGTTCCTTATATTAATCTGGTTCTTCTATCCTATCATCAATTCTTCAGATTACTCATAAATCCTGACTCTTGTAAATGAGTGCTTGAACAACATATTGCTGGCCAGCATGGAGAGCTGTCCTACAGCAATATCTTGGCATCTGATATGCTCTAATCCGATTAATTTTGTTGTACTTACAGCACTTCAGTGCAGAAAGCCTCTTGACCTCCAGTTTTATCCAATTCCATCTAAAGACAAATCTGGACACTAGATATTTGATCCCATGGGCATCCAGAGAACTTGAGCACAGGGCCTGAATTCCTCAGTCCATGTGTAGTTCCTGTGTAAAAAAGTATGAGACAGAAGGAGATTTCTGAAAGATGTTATGGAGTCTCCCTCACTGGAGATATTCAAGAACTGTCTGGACTCAGTCCTGTGCTCTGGGATAAGACTTCTTGAGCAGGGAGATTGAACTAGATGCCCTGTTGTGGTCCCTTCCAACCCAATCTGTTCTGTGATCCTGTGGTACTTTTAGGGCAAATTATGTAATGACTGTGATGTCTAAAGTTTGTTTTTCTCACTGCCTTAATTTCCTTATCATTTTTCAATTCAGTGCAGATGTCTGAAAACTCATATGCCAGGAGGTTTATTTTTAAGATATGTTCTGATTTGTCGATGACCAGTACTTTAGCAATGTGATCTGTTTTTAGCAGTAAATATTTACCTTATTGCGAATCTTTTAGTAATGTCCTAAGCTGTGTGACCCTCACATGTTTCTGCTAGTATTGGGCATTTGAATCAATTTTACAGCTTTTGCCAAATCATATCTATTTAGGGAACTGAAATTTGGCACTTTTTTAGCTTTCAGCATGGAATATTTATGTAAGTGTATGATACAGTGATCAGAGTGGGAAATTTACAGCTCTGTGTAAGAAAAAGGAGTTTTAAAAATCCACCTTCTGTCATCAAACTGCATTGGAAATCAATTGCTTCTGCACCCAGGTAATAAAGCCCAGCTGAAATTCCCAAGTAATACAGAGCCCTGGTTTTATAACATAAGGGACTTTGGTCTGGCAAGTAAATAAAAGCAAATTTTCTGCTATAAAAGGAGAAAAGATGTTGAAAACATCCCATACAGCTGTATTTCCCAAACTTGTTTTCTGGCAGCTGATCTTGGAGCTAAACCAATGCTTTAAAAACTTCTTCCATTTTTGTAGCAGTGTGGGGAGCTTGTCAGATGAGGTTAGTAGCTTTCTGGTTCTATGACTAATACCCAGCACACAGTTCAAAGGAAGGCCTCAGCAACAGCAATTAGTTTCTAAATTTCATCAGCAAGTTATTAATCAGGATTAGGGGAACTGTGTGGCTGATTTATCTCTCTGCAGTTTAAGCCATTTCAGTAATTGCTACA
This sequence comes from Vidua macroura, assembly GCF_024509145.1. Lineage (NCBI taxonomy): Eukaryota > Metazoa > Chordata > Aves > Passeriformes > Viduidae > Vidua > Vidua macroura. The sequence goes on from NC_071611.1 coordinate 24,533,101, forward strand.
ACTTTCTTAAATTTGTTTGCTTCATCTCCAAATTCCCAGATTCTATTAACATCAACCCCCTTCCCCTGAAAGATTATATTCTCCACTAGTTTTTCTTCCACATAAAAATGTGTGGTTGCTGACATGAATGAAAGCCACAAAGGAGCTATTTGGTTGTCTGTTTCAGTAATACAAAACTAAAATAATCTTATTAACTTGAAAAAATGATCAGATCAGAATGCCCCTAAATCTTCATTTGCCTAAAATATTGCTAAGTTTCAGCTTGATGATAAATTTGTAAGACTCAAGTATGTGCAAACAAAATTATTTGGTGTGAGTTTGTGAACTCCTGTGATTTTCTTGTTTTAAAATCACATTTACAGAATGCAGTATCATAGACTGGGATTACTAAATTAGGGGAAAACAATTACCTTTTATTCATGCATATGACCCACAAGGTTTGCTTTGCCTATCAGACTTGGATGTCTCAGATACAAAGTTAGACAGCTTTCACATAGTAGAAAAATCATAATAAGAACATATTTGCATGATTTTGCTTTGTTTCTCAAGCTACTGTCTCTGAAGACTTTTCTTCAGTTTAAGACTGTGTAAGTGGAGTACTTCTCTATGAATGGGAGCACGCTCTGAGTGTTTTGCCCAGGTTGTTTACTCTTGAGTCTGGACATAGCAATTTACTGCAGTAAAAAATAACTTCTCCTACTGTTGTATGGAGAAATAATGAATTAACTTAAAAATATGTTGTTGAAACACTTGCAGTGTTTCCTTTACCAATGGCAAATTAAATATAAAGGGGTAATCTGTTGTCTCTTTCTGCTTCAGCTCAGGAATTCATTAATTCTGTGATTTTTCAATTAAAAGTAGCACTGAGAATCATCCTGAGGTTACTCAGAGTCCCGAGAAAGCTGGAGGTGGTGTTAGTATTGCAACTTCAGGAATACAGAGCTTTTCCTTCTTCCCTTTGCACAGGACAGGTCTGCCTCTGCAAATTAATTGGGTCTGTGGAGCAAAGAATGGTGTTAGCTGAACTGAGGCAGCAAACTCCCTCCCTAGAGTTTCTACAATGAGAATTGGGCAGTAGGACTAAGTTAAGACAGAGCAAGCAAAGGCACCTGCAGATGACTGTTGGTAGGTGAAAATCAGAGTAATGAAATTACAGAAACAGATTTTAATTTGCTGAAAGAAGGAAGAGCAATAAGTACAACAACATATATGTATGCAGTAACCAAGCTGATGGATGTTCTTAGTTTAAATCCATTAATACTAACAAACTGAAACACTTCCTGGGCACACAAGATTACTGTCCTTGTCATTGTATCAGGCTAGTATTTTTAATTGGTGATTTTTGATTCTGAAACAGGATCAAGATAGCCAGATCCTAGATATCCAGGCTTTTGTCTCCAGATTACCTTCTTCCATTGCTTTCTCTTTGCAGAGAAGAAACAATATGTCCTCTGAGGGACATGCAAGGACAGAGAACATGCCAAATCTGCTAAATGTATATGAAGAAAATACATTCAGCCCTCCTCATACAGATTTATGTGCTTAAGCCATACCAGAGCAAAGTTCAGAATACAGCAAAAAGCTCTTCAGAAATGCTTCTGTCCCTGTTCCACTAGAATGTTTTGCTTCAGTGAAATGTACTTAAAGTGTTTGCTGAATCAGAACGCATTTCTTTAATGTTCAGCTTAGCCTATTGCTCTATTGTCATGATGTAGACCATTTTGCTGAAGGACTGCAGCGCTCTTCGCTGTATGATTTGCTGGCCTGCAGTCTGCTGTGTGTTATGTAGCAGGAGAATAAATGGTCATTCATATTGGAACAAATTAATAAAGAGTTAAGCTTAGTTCCATGTTTCCACTTCTTAAGTGTCTATTGAAACAGTTAAGTAATTTAAATGACTAGTGATAATCAGAAACAGAGGTGACATTTTAGGCAAAACAGATTTTTTTCTGTGTAAGAATGAATGGCTGAAAGGAGAGGCATGCAGATGCATGCAGGTTCAGAGAGAAAGGACCAGCTGTGTTGGCGTGAGCCTGTTGTTACCAGGGCCCTGCCTGTCCCCCTGGGGCTCCCTCACTCTGCCCAGAAGCAGCACCAGGGCTGTCAGCCCCTGCCCCAGCAATGCTGCAGCAGGGCCAGTGTCCAGCTCCCCACAGCCCTGCCATGTCAAGCCAGGGGTCCCCCAAAGCCAGGTCTGTATATGCTTCACACATCCTGGCCTGGCAGTGCCCTATTCCCATCCCCAGGAAGCGCCTGATGCCCGGAGCTGGGGCTGCCCTGGTGCCCACGACTGCCCTGCTGGGGGGGTGGTGGAACTGGACAGGCCCTGGCTACTCATGCCCTACTGTTCCCAGTCTCCTGAGTGTCCACAGCCCCTGTGGTGATGTGATGATTTTCCTTGCTTTAGAATATATGGAGGAGGAACAATATATGTTTGGGGGGAAGTGAAAGCTCTATTCTAAATTTCTCTTTTGGTTGGAGGGGCAGAGGCCTGCAGCATTATCTGGGAACAGACTCTTGGCTTTGGTGGCAATGACTGTGACTCTGCTGCCTGCTTTGCCTACAAGTAAGCTGACTTTATTATCCATAGAATGTATTACTGGTGTTCCTGTTGAATATATCCTTAAGCTGATCTAGCATATTACTTCAGTGAGGGAGTAGAAGAGGTGAGAGGTGACCTTAAGGTCCCTTCCAGCCCAGACAATTCTGTGATTCTATGCCTGAGTGTCTGAAGGACTGACTTGCTGTAGAGGGACATTTGTTTTCCTTTCTTATCTGAAGCTATTTGCAAAACTTTGAGAGCTCATAAATAACCCTGCCCTTTTTCATCTGACTGGTTGGCACTTCATGCTTTCACAGTACTGGAGCAGGGATCAGAGTGAGCTGTGGCTCCTCTTGCAGCAGCTCCTCAAGCACCAGCCCTAAACTCTGGCTGCTGTAATAGGACACTGCTGTTGCAGAGAGCTTGCAGATTACAGAACAAGTAGCAAAAAAGAGATATTCTTACTATCAGGACAGCTACTTTGCAAATGGAAGGCATGTTACTATCTCAGCTCTCAAGTCTATCTACAGTGTTTTTGTTTTCTGTAATACCTAACACACAGACATAAACAAAATCTTCATGCAAATCTTTATCCTCATCAACAAGTGTTCAATAATCATTCCTATACAACTTCAATATTGTGCTGAATAGTAATTTACTTTTATTTAACTCTGTGGTAGTTAATGTTAAGACTGATGTTAGATAAAGAGTGTTGAGGCTGAATGTAACACAAGAAGCATAAGTGGCAGGCAGATCTGTGGCAGACCCAGGACAATGGGCTCTTAGAAAATCCATATGAGCGGAGGCTGCTGATTGTAGCTCTCTCTCAAGAAGAGGGATTGCAAGTTCAAGGTAACTGCTATTTTGACAGATGGCTGGCTGTGTGGACCTTGCAGGCTGTTATGTAAAGCCGAGCCGTATGAAGCAGTCTTGCTGCAACAGGATTTTTGTATTTGAAGAAGGAGAATGTTTCAGGAAACAATGTTTCAGCCTAAGAGTTTTTAGATTCCTCTCTGATGGATTTTGTTAACTATCTTCTAAAGACAGATAATTCAGTTGGTTGCCTCCATAATCAGCAGGTACTTAATGGAGTAAACAAAACTTCTGAATTACTGCACTTGCTTTGTACTCATGTTTAAATAATGTGTGACTAGACAGAAAGCCCTAAGTCTGCAGCCAACAAACTTTAACCAAATTTAGTATTATTATGTCAGAGCAATGGCTATGTGTTTGATAACTCTTCAAGTTTCTTGAGTCTGTTAGCTTATATAATTGCCATCAGTATTTACTGAGTGCCAGCAGTGTTGGATCTTACTTATATCTGAGACTATATGTTAAATCATGTAGGGTATTCCAAAACTGTTCCTAGTCTTCATTGTTGCAACAATTTCTCTCTTCATAAGATAGAAGCATCAAGTCTTCTTTAGCACTGAGAGGTATAAGAAGAAATATAAAAAAGGGAACAATCCCACTCTCTGGTTTGCTTGTTTTCTTCCCACTCCAGAAGAATCTTTTCAAGTACTTGGTTGTTGTCCTGACTGGAGGTCATGAACTTTGTGGAAATTCACAATATTTATGGAATGGGAAGTTCTTTCTCTGCAGTTTGACATCTGCAAATGAACATCTGCAGAGATAAGGAGATTCTGTTGAGCTTGACTCTCATTCTGGCTCATGGCTGGGGTTTGCATATCTAGCCCAGTTCTGGGAAACAGCAGCAGAGATGTGAAAACACTGTATATCAATAAGAAGGAATAATGACTACAAATGTTTTCATACTGCTATTATTTCTATTCAAGTACGTATACATATTTTGATTTAACTTTACAAGTATGGGCTTTCTCATGCATAAATAAGAGATGCTAAGAGATCAGATTTTAAACATTAGTTCTGGTTTTCTGTCTGGAACATATCAGAGATGCTGGGGCTAGTACTATTGATTACTGTTATGTGACATACACAGTTAAATGAAACATTTTTCCAGCCTTCTTACCTTGTTTTCTGCTTTGCAGTGATACCAAATAATGTGCTTAATGTCTGTCTCCTTAGGGTCTGACCACCTCAGAGAGAAAGATGGACTGTGGGCTGTGCTAGTTTGGCTTTCAATCCTAGCAACTCGAAAGCAGAGTGTGGAGGAGATTGTCAGGGATCACTGGGCAAAATTTGGCCGGCATTACTACTGCAGGTGAGAAAAATGGGGAAAAGGAACTAATGCAGCTGATAGGAGAATTCTGCTACAATCATTGCTTGTTTAGATGTGCTCAGCTGCACTTAGGGGTGCATTCGCTGTGCCTACAGAATGAAAATGTGCCACAGATTATCACTGTTTTGTAGACAGGTATTTCCAGAGGAGTAAGTGTCAGAAAAAGGATCTATGTGTGTATGTCACTGCTAGCATATGAGTAATTGAATTTTTAAATATTGAGTGGCAAAAAGATTTGAATTATTTACTTGTGGAATATATAGGTGCATCTTGTTACATGATGTTGAAAAAGAAACATAATCCCAGCAAGATTTGCTCCTGCATTTTTTTTCTGTAAATACCTCCATGTGACATTGTTTTAGTGAGAACTGAAACCCATACCTGCTTCCAATTCAGGATAACTCCTTCAAAGATAGAAACATTTACTTACTTTTAATAAGGTCTCAATATGGTGAGTTCTAGCTGTCATTTTCATTTTTGCTTCTGTCTCTCTCTTAATCCAGACTTAATCTAGAGGAGTTCATAATTTGTGAGATCTTTTGGACACAGCTGTTCCTCAAAACTTGTTGCTAAGTTTACTCTGTTTCACTTGTCTGTTGAGCACTGTACTGATTGTGTCATTAAGTTTTGAAAGCTAGCTGTGTATTTTCTATGCCACTTTATAAATTGCATTTTCTAGATGCTTTCTGTTGATTTAGAGTCAGGTGGCCAGTGTAGAACTGTGGTTGCACACATGTAACGATTAGATGGCACAGGACTTGAATGTGTGTGCTGGTTTTGTTTGCAATCAGTACTTCTGTGGTGCACTTCTGATTTTTGAAGTAAGCAGTAAATTGCTAATTGTGAGTATATAGAGCTCTCTGAAAGCTCTGGGGACTTATTTTCTGGTTCTACCTTTTTTTGATATATGTGCAAGGTTTGATTATGAAGCACTGGAACCCAGAACAGCGTATTTCATAATGAGAGACCTGGAAGCTTTGATCACTGACAAATCATTCAGCCATCAGCAGTTTGCTGTGGGTAACAATATGTACAGCGTGGAGAGAACAGACAGCTTTGAGTACATAGATCCTGTGGATGGCACTGTGACCAAAAGACAGGTATGACTGTAGTGATGGATTAGCAAAGTTTTGCAGCTGTCATATTGTCCCCAACAGTGTTGTTTCTGAAGTTCAGCTGGCAAGACTGTCCATTTATTTATGGGATGGTGTTTCCTTTGCTGTGATAGATACTGCATTTCCTACTTAAGAGTAGCTCAGTCTGGATAAAATAATCCACCTTTAGTTTATCTTGCGCTTGCTGTACATAACTGGAGACAATAGTGTCACAGTGTACATAGGATGGGATGAAGTCCCTATTGAAAGCAATGTGTGTACAGGGAGGGTTCCTTTTCCAGAACAGCAGAAATTATCATATAGAAAGAAGGTCTTTCCTTTTTCTATTTTCTATTTGAAATCTCCGCTGGCTACACATTACAAAAAAAAAAAAAATCTTGTTCTTGGTGACCCGCAGGATTTACATAACTGAGATACAATATCTATTGTAGGCAGTAGCATACAGAAGACTTTAGAAGGTTGTAGCCTATGGAGGTATATTTGACTTCCCTAGCCCAAATTACCAGCTCCTTCTGGACTCTATCTATACTTAATTCCTTGATTATCAAGAACGGCAGTTCAAACTGAGCCTTAAGTGTTTGGAAATTCATTATGTGCTTGAAAGTAACCATGTACTTTTACCAGGTGTAAATTTATATTTATATTAAATTTATTGTAACTTGAATATGAGCTGTGACTCCTATTAAAGTTTGTCCTGATTTTTTGCTGCTTATGTTTTTATGGTCCTAGTTTCTCTGGTTTTTAAATTATTTGACCTAAACAGACCCTAGGAAATTATATTACAAGCCATTAAAACTATTGTCATGCCTTTCTGCTCAGAGTCTTTGTAGTTTCCATTCATCATTGCATTCAGAAAATATGAGCAGCCTATCTGCCACTGAGCTACTTTCTAGTTGTGTATTACTTTTGAAACAAGATATGAGAACATCGTCATATCCAAGTCTAGTGGAAAATTACAGACATGGCAAACTCGTGACCTTTGTAGTTCAAAAAGCAGCTTGTGAATTTTAATTGCACTTTTCTTTCCTTTAATTTCTTTATCCAAAGCACTTACTCTATATGGGAATATAATTGCTAATCATATCACCATGTAACACAAACAGAGAAACATGACTTGGCTTGTTTTCAGGCAGACTCTGAAGGGGAGCCCATAAAACCAGAAAGCATGTCTTTTCATAGGGAGTAGCTCCTATTTATTCAGAGTACAGTTCAACCAGTTTGTCCTTCAGCAAGGACACATTCCTAGATTCATATGTCTGCAGCCTCAGTGGGATTCTCCAAGCACACTAAATTGGAGAGAATATTGATCTATGCTAATGAAACAACACTTCACTGCTGCCATTTTCCTTGAGTAGCTTGCTCATCATCTCAATGCAGCTATCGCTTTCAGACTATCATAGGCTTTGTGGATTTTTCAGCTAAGTGTTCAGGAGCATGTGCCAAGCTTTATTCCCCAGAACATTGGGGAGAGAGATTTATATTCAGTGTAACTGCGATGTCTCATAAATGAGAAGCTAATGGTAATGGTAATTATTCAGTGTCAATAAACAAAATATTTAGAAAACAAACACAGCAATGAGAAAATAGGCAACAAACAATACACACAGACTCTTGCTTCTAATTAATTCTGTTTATTGAAACCCATGAATATTGTTTATCATGCTGCAATAATGAGACTTAAAATCAAATGAAACATTCTGTTGTTCTTGAAGACTTCTGATTTTTAAAGCTGTACTGTGTTTTTGCACACATCAGCACATAACAATGCTGCTCCTGAGGGTCCACAAGCCAGGAATGGGAACAGTGGAATTTTTGTGTAAAATTTGAGTTATAAGGATGAGAGGTAAAAGTTGGCCATTTTACTAAGAGACAAAAGTCTCCAGGGAGACCTTATTGTGACCTTTCAGTACTTCAAGGGGGCTTATAAGAAATATGAGGACAATTCTTTTAGCAGAGCCTGTTACAGTAGTACAAGTGATAATGGCTTTAAACTAAAAGAGTAAATTTAGACTAGATGTAAGGAAGACCTTTTTTTTTTTTTTAACAATAGTAGTGGTGGGACACTGGAACAGGTTGTGCAGAGAGATGGTGGATGCCCCATCCTTGGAGTCATTCAAGGTCAAGTTGGATGGGGCTCTGAGGAACCAGATCTGATTGAAGATGTCCCTGCCCACTGCAGTGAACATGATGACCTGATGATGTCAGGATTGGATGACCTTTAGAAGTCCTTTCCAACCCAAACCATTCTATGATTCTGTGATTATCAAACAATGCTTTATATGGTGCTAAAGATGTTTTGGCATATATCTGAGGAAACAAAGGTTTTGCTTAGGTTTTACTTATACTTTAGAATATTGACACACTGCATTTCCAAAATCAGTGTTGTGTCAAGCTGTTGATAAAACTGGAAAAATAAAATGCATTTCTTTTAATTCTCTTCTCTCATTTTTTACTGGTTTACTGCCCTTTAAACAGAAGCAGCAAGGATCTCAGTTTGTGCACTAGACCTTTGACAGCACAAGGACAAAGGGAAGGAAAAGTTCAGTCACTTATCAGAGGTTGTACTTAGTCTAAGGATACCATTTAAATAAAGGGAACTAGAATGTGTATTAATGCACAGCTGGTGGAATATTGCAACACTACAACTATTTATCTGTGCAATTTAGTCCTCTGGCCTTGATGGCCTTCCTGTGCAGAAACTGTGGATCCAAGAATATGGCCTGTGGTCTGTAAAAAAAGTGTTGATATATGCAGTGAAACAGGGGGGAGGAGAAAAGAAAAAAGATGTGAACATGGCAGCAAAGAGCAAATTTTTAGTTAATTAATGAATTAATCAATCCTCCTTATTATGCACACAGTTAATGTGCATTAATTAATGTACTTGAAATTAATTAACACCTTAAGTTTTCCAAATTGTACTAGACTTATTGAAATTCTTGCAGTCATATATTGATGTGTAGTATTTGAGGGGTAGCAGTGGGTCCTGTCTCTTGTATTCACTACTGACAACTGTTTTTTGATCCAGGGATTCTGTAGCTGTTTTGTAGGCCACTTACCTTTAGTGATCTTATACCTGTTTCTCAGGCTGTTGATTTTGTGCTCTGCCACACAGAGTAAGAGCAAATCAAGTAAAAGAAGTAAAAACATCAGTAAGAATATTTGTTAATAGGAGTAGGAGGGAATGCACAACATCATTTCTAGTGTTCAGAGGGGGGAAAAAGTGTGTGATGTCCAAAGCTGTGGGGAAAGAAGAAGAATGATATCCAGATGAGTCTTCCCTTCACTTCTATTTTGGAGCAGTGGCTGGTGATTTGTTACAGTTCTGTGACCTTACATATATCATGTTCCTTCTTCTTTCGTAGGGGCTGCGGATTATTTTTTCAGATGCTTCCAGACTCATCTTCAGAATGAGTGCTTCTAGTCATGTGAGAGCTACTCTGCGGATCTATGCAGAGAGTTATGAAAAGGATCCGAGCCAACACAATAAGGAACCACAGGTAATGCAATAGGATTGTAGTAAGTTTGTAAGTAAAGCACTGCCTCTGTAATAGCAGTGGCCAGGGGTTTTCATCTTTGATCAGAAGCAACACTCAATAATTTGACCCATGTACTGTGTTTGTAGATTATTTCCTTAGTCTTGTAAATGTACACCTTTGAGGGAGGACCAGCAGTTTTAATATATATTGGTGTAATATCTAACACAAGAGGAATGTCAAGGGCTGAGATGCCTCATGTTAAATGCTGAGTAATGACTTCAAGTCTGTTAAGAGAAGTCATTATAGTTATAATTTTTTCAGAAGTTTTTAAGAGTTGTGATTTGATTTATGGAGCAGTATTTTAAAAATAAGATAACCATTTTTGAAGCAGGTTATCTAAGAACCACTCAATTAGGGCATCCCAAGGATTCTTCACAATCAGAGTACAGTTAGGAAATATGGATACCAGCATCTAAACAATGTAGGGATTCCTTGCAAGACAAAGACTTACTGCTGTCTAATAATCATCTATCAAAACCAGACTTTTTCCTAAGAGTGAAGGTTAAGAGCAAGTTGCTAGATTGTCCAGCAGATGCATTATACAATTAATAAAATAAATCACACTTCACACTCTCAGGTTCTTAGTAAATGTTCTTTATGCTGTGATATACAAGAGAGGACTAAGGATATTTCATGGAAAAGAAGTTAAGCATTTGGCTTGTAGTAAATCAAAACTCTGTAGTTTTAAGTCTCATGTAGTTGTGTCTCCATGAATGGAATACAAATGCAAATCAACCAAAACATATATGCTGTCAAATGAATTTGAACCCTAGGTAAGAGTTTGATGTTTCACCAGATTCTGACCATAAACTCAGTGAGTTTCTTCCTATGTTATTAAACAGTCATGTATCAGTCATGAAAAGTACTTCAGTTGTCACACAAATGTTGCAGATACCATGTCTGCAGATACGATCTATTAAATTATGCTTGCATTTGCTTGAGAGAGGTGCATGAAATCTCACCAGAATACAGACAATATTCAGGGAATAGCAGGAATGGGTCTGCTTCACAAGGCAGTAGGAGCCAGGCATCTAGACCTGCTGGGCCACAGGCAGTGCCCTCCTTGTAGGTGACAGTCCTACAGCAGGAGAGTGAGGAGGACAGGGCAGTTCTCTGGTGGCAAGCTCCCTCAACAAGTGATGGATCAGATGCAGGGTTCATCTGGGGCAGCAGAAGATGGTACCAGAGACAAAGCTGGAGACAAGGATGAGTAGACCTACTCAGGAGACAGGGTCAAAATCAAAACTAGAGACAAGATACAGCCTATATCCAAGCAGTCTTTCAGAGAAAGAAGTTGCCTGTAGCATGGGCCTGAGGTCCACCCAGGCAGCAGAGGCAGAGATAAGGCTAGAGATAAGCACTTCTACAGCTTAGCTCAGGGAGGGGAACAACACCCCTGGGACAGGCTGTAATGGGCCTTGGCCAGGTTGCAGGGGAAGGTCCTCAGGGGATCCTAAGCAGGCCACTAGGGCTTATGACTGCCCTCGAGGATTTCAGAGTTTGGTCTTCTATTCAGCACACCAAAAGGGTCTTCTATTCCCAAGGACAGAAAAAAGGCTGGAAGGGACTTTTTTCTGTATTGGTAACAGAGCCTGTCAGATCACAGCACTTTCGGCTGTTTAATCAGGATATTCAGTAGTGAATAAATAATCCCAGGGGTAGAAATGATATTGCCTTGAAACTTGCTACAGGGATTTTCCTGCATTTATGCACTGCAGACAGGCATTTTAATATCCAGACTGTCTCAGGAAATAACATGGTACTGTAAACACTCTCCTCATGTCCTGCCATATGCATAACATCTGGGATAAATAGAAGTTTCATCTCAATTAATACAATAAATTCTTTATTTGGTTTCTTATTGCATAATATTGCACAGTTCCCACTGCTTCCTTGCCCTAGCTGCATGCTTTGCCAGCAACAGGAGTGTATTAGAAGCAACAAGGTCATAGATTGCATCCAACAGGCAGATGGCGGACTTCAAGACAGTGCATAAATTTTAGGAGATCCTCATGTACAAAAATAACTAAACATCTTCCAGGAGAACACTTGATAGTCTTCAGTGAAGTGTGTAAAAGAATGTGAATAAAATACTCCTTTTTCAGAAAACAGCATTGCTAGGAAGGAGTGCCATAGTTTTCCTGATACTGTAATTCCTTTATTGTTCAGTTTGTTTTAAAGTTCATACTGACATGCACACATCTAAAAGGGGTGTGACAGATTTGAAGTCTCAAGCACTTTGTTGCCTATTTGCTGTCAGTAATAGGAACATAGCATATACATAAGTGGTCACTTATGGAAAAAGCACTGACATAAAGGAGTATGTTAAGTATATACGTATACCTTATGTATTACCTTATGGTATTTAAGAAAGTTGTTACATTTTGAATGATAAATGCATATTTTTCTGTAGCTGACGAGACAATTGTATATGGTTTCTGTATTATTGCACTCTTTCTGAAACAGCTGATCAAGAAAATCTCCCTTCCATACCTTTTATATCATAAACCAAGACAAGATTATTTGATGGTTGCTGCTTAAGTAAATATTCAGATGGTCCTGTTTATTGCACCATGTCTTTCCAGCGTCTTGTTTTAGATAATGCTCTGCTCCATGTTTTTGCCTGGTGATAATTCCAGTCAAAACCTGAACTGAAACACAAAAATACCTTGATATATCTTTTGCTTTTTGTCACAGAAAATAAATGTCTCTGTCTTGACAGAGAACTCAGTCATGTTGGAGGTTCTGTTTTGTGGAATCATTATGGTAATTAGCTTGACTTTGCCTCATACCAGCACCCTTTTTTCCTCCCTTTTGTTTTCCAGACAAAACCTTTTCCAAAATTAATCATCCAACTTTACAGTAGTGTTCAAGTTCTTTTATTTTGCTTCTGTAGTCTTTGACAATGTAGCTTCTGATGGTGAATCTTTCACAGATAATTAAATATCTGAGCTACATTTTCCAATGTGCATGTTGAGATGTGCATATCATTCTGGAACACTAATGGCGGCACTTTTTGAGTCAAAGTGGACCTTCTTGACTTTTTGTTCCAGTTTATATGTAGGTCAGGATGTGTCGTAAAACATAGGTGTTAATGAATGTAAGAATCACCCAAATCATATTTTAGTATCATCTGTCATACAATTAATTGGTAATACTTTCTACCTAGAATAAAGCATAGACATAGATCCTGATCTACAACAAAGGAGTTCAGGGGAAAGTGGTAAAATATGCCAATAATTTATGGTTGAGGTCATGGACAAATGTGAATACCCATGACTTCTGGCTGTAGAATTACTCATTTAAAGAAATTTGCAGAAGCAGCTTCATAGACACCTGGGAAATAAGGGTTTGCTATTTTTCTTCCATTCAGTTCTTTCTGCAAGCCAGTATCAACAGCATCCTGAAAATCAGGAGCAATAAAGAAAAATTAATATCGTACTCTCTCCAAAGTATATCAGAAACAACTCAATGTTTTCAATTCAAACAAATCAAATTCAATTCAATGTATTATGCATTTGAATATTGTGTAACTTAGAGTAGTGATGCAATCTAGATCTAAAACAAAGTCTTGAAAACAATGCCTAGTACTTTTCTAAAACTGAAATATTCTGCTCTAGAATTAAAGACCACTCAATTGATGTGGCTTGTCACAGGTGATGCCCCTCATCATTGGGCATTCCTGAGAATAGTGCTTTCCAGATAGTTTTTGCATGGAAGATTTATATTTTAAAATAATTTCTTTGTTTTTAACTATTCAAATAGGCATCCAACTAGCATTTTAGAAAGCTCAGTTCATTATAACAAACAACAGGTTTCTCTCTGAAGTCTTATATGAATTAGACCTTTATTCATTGGCTTGTATCTTTTTCTAAGTGAGTGGAGTTATGAGTTTTCCTAAATTTAATACAGTTGTAAAAAGTAGAGAGATGTTCAGTGGGCATGAACTACTAAAATAAGACTTTGTTGACCTTTAATCTCATTTATAGCCTTACTTTGTTTGGTCACCTCAATATTTGATATTTGTACTTCCCCACACATGTCTTCTTCTTTGTTTAGCCACATGGATGCATTATTGAACTAGGATAAGATTCAAACAGGAAGTTTCATATACAAAGACAAAGAAAGAAATTATCCACAATGGTTGTACTTGTAAATCTAATGTGTTCTTCAACAACATATTGTGCTGTTTCAGGATAAGCATCCTGAAAAGAATCAGTAGTTAATAGTCCCCATTATTCTGATAATGACTTAATTAGCTCTGTTTACAGTACATTATAATTTATTATGTGAATTCTGTCAGCAATAAATAGGTGTTGACATAGAGTCACAGAATTATAGAATGGTTTGGGTTGGAAGGGACCTTAAAGATCATCTAGCTCCAACCTCCCTCACTAGACCAGATTGCTCAGAGTTCCATCCACACCTGACTTTGAAGTTGGAGGATGGGACATACACAACTTCTTGGAACAGCCTGTTCCAGTGCCTCAGCAGCCTCACAGTAAAGAATTTCTTCCTAGTATCTAATCTAAACTATGTGCTTTCAGTTTTAATCCATTCCCACTTGCCCTATCACTACATGTAAAAAGTTCCTCTCTTTCTTGTAGGCTCCCTTTAGGTGCTGGAAGGCTGCATTTAGATCACCCCCAGGCCTTCAGTTTGCCAGGCTGAACAAATACAGTTCTATCAGCCTTTCCTCATTGGGCAGGTGCTCCATCCCTCTGTTCAGCTTCATGTCCTTCCTTTGGACTTGCTTCACAGGTCCATGTTCTTCCTGTGCTGGGACCCCAGAGCTGATGCAGCACTGCAGGTGGGGTCTCAGCAGAGCAGAGCAGAGGGGCAGAATCCCCTCCCTGGCCCTGCTGCCCACACTGCTCTGGATGCAGCCCAGGACACAACTGGCTTTCTGGGCTGTGAGTGCCCATGGCTGGGTCAGGTCCAGCCTCTCATCCCCCAGCACCCCCAAGTCCTTCTGGGCAGGGCTGCTCTGATCTGCCCATCCCCAGCCTGTGCTGGTACCAGGGTTGCTCTGACCCAGGTGTAGCGCCTTGCACTTGGTCTTATAAATTCCATGAGATTCCCATGGGCCCACTTCTCAAGCTTGTCCAGGTCACTCTGGATGGCATCCCATCCTTCAGGTGTGTCAAGTACACCACTCAGCTTGGTGTTATCTGCAAATCTGCTAAGGCTGCACTTGATCCCTTCATCCATGTCATTAATGAAGATACTAAATAACACTGGTCCCATTATGGAACCCCAAGGGATACCACTTGTCACTCAAGTCCACTGGGACTCTGAGCCATTGACCACCACCCTCTGGATGTGACTGTCAAACCAATTCCTCATCCATTGAACAGTCCACCCACTGAGTCCATTTTTCTCCAGTCAAGAAAGAAGGATGTTGTGGGGGACTGTGCCAAAGCTTTACAGTAAAATGACAGATAAGTGACATCTGTAATCCTTCCCTTGTCCCCTGATGCCATCACCCCATTGTAGAAGGCCACTGGCTTGATCAGGCAGGATCTGCCCGTGGTGCAGTTGTGTTGTCTGTCCTGAATCACCTCCCTATCCCACATGTGCACAGCTCTAGGGGCATCTGTTCCATGATCTTCCCAGGCAGAGGTGAGGCTGATGAGTCAGTAGTTCTCAGTATCCTCCCTTCTACCCTTCTTAAAGGTGGGTACAATGTTCTTCCCTTTTTCCAGTCATCTGGGACTTGCTCTGACTGCAGTGACTTTTCAAATATCAGGAAGAGTGACTGTGCAACTGCATCAGACAGTTCCCTCAGTTGTGTAGAGTCGATATTGGGCACTCTTTAAATGGGATGCAGTGAATCACAAATGTTGCAATTACTTTTGCTGAAGACCAGTAAACAATTTGCTAGTTAGTTAATTATAAGATTAGCAGCAGCCAAGCAAAGATTTTAGGGCAGGAGTTGCTTCTTTGTGTTCTTATTGGAAAAAGCAAGCCAATTATAAAGGAAAAAAAAAAAGAAAAAAGGTTAAAATAATCAAATTCAGTGTTTGATCATCAAACACAGAATTTCTGAAATGAGTATTGAACAGTGAACAGCAGAGGGGAAAACCCTCTGATTTGCACATGGATCTTGTTTGGTATATGAATTTTTTTTTGTTATATGTGGTTGTATCTGTGAGTGATTATAAAAAATGATTGTTTATGGTGTGAGATGGTCCAAGAGCAGGGAACTGAAATTAACAATCTAGAAGTCCTGGTTCTATATCAGTTCACTGGGACAAAATGAAAGGAATCTATATGGTTCTCTCAAGGCACATACAACACTAAGCACAAGAGCAGTTTGCTAGACAATTATTGCCTCTTTGTTTAATTTTGAGGGGTTTTTAGGGGGTTTTTAGCATGACTCTGGTTAGGTATCAGAACATACAGTACAGTCCATAAAAAATTACATTAAATTGTTCTGGTTTCATCTGGCTAGAATTAATTTTCTTCTTACTAGGTGGTAGAGTGCTGTTTTGGATTTGGTATGAGAATAATGCTGATAACACACTGATGTTGTAGTTGTTGCTAAATAGAAGTTAACCCATGTCAAGGACTTTCAGTCTCCTATGCTCTCTCAGTGCAGAGGTCCACAAGAATCTGGGAGGGACCATAGCTGTGATGGCCAAAGGGATATTCCATACCACAGAACACCTTGTTCAGTGTATTAACCGTGTGGGAGTTAGCTGTTATGGCTGCTTAGGTCAGGCTGATCATCAGTCAGTGGGTGGTGGGTGCTGTATTATGCATCATTTGTGGGAGTTTGGTTGGATTTTATTCCTCACCCTTTTTCCTTTTATTATTAATTTTGTTATCGTATCTTAGTTTATTTCAGTTATTAATCTGTGCTTATCTCAGTCCAGAGGTTTTACATTTTTCCAGTTCTCTACCAATCTGCCAGGGTCAGGGAAGTAAGTGAACAGCTGTGGGATACTTAGTTGCTGGCTGGAGTTGAACCATAATAAAAGCTTTGCCTTTACTGTTAAAATTCCTAAGATTTTCTTAGAGGACACATGGAATGTGGAGATTTACATCTGTTTGAACACACTCTTAGATAATGCAGCATGTTTGTGCTATTCAGGTAATTTAGCTTCAGATTCTTCCCAAAGTCACATTACAGAGTGAAGAAATTTTAAATCAACTGGGACTGTAAAGGAAATAAATCATGAGACACTAATTATCAAATATTCCTCAAATCAAGGAAATTAGTTAATCTGATAGTTAAAACTCATCTTCCCTCAAAGTTCTTTGGATATACTAGAAAAGAAGTAATCTTTTGCGAACACAGATGTCTTCATGGTCCACTTGGTTTCCATTTTCCTTCTGTTTATTTCACCTCTCATGTCTGCCCTCTATTGCCAGAGGCAGAACAACTGGCTTCTTGACCTTTATTGTAATTCCGTGTAAGTTAACAGGCAGACCATGCACATGACTAGAGAGGTCAGTTTCCTTTTTTTTTCTGTGGAAGGTGTTCTTCTCAACTGAATCAAATGAACACCACCAGTGCTGTGGAGAGTCCACTGAGTCCATCTTTCTCCAGTCAAGAAAGAAGGATGTTGTGGGGGAACAACATTATTTCTAGGGAAAAGGCTTTTAATCTGTATTTGCCCGATGTTAGATATCTTGCTTGCTTGATTTATTTTCTTGTAATCATTCATCCCCGTTATTTTTTTGAGATATAACTACTATCTGTAATTACTAAAGCAAGATTCTGTTTAAGTTAGTTCTGTTAATTTTCAATTCTTGTATTTTATCTAAAGGGTAACATGCCATATGTCCTAAACAGTTGCCAAGAATAAATGGGCTATTTAACATCCAGAGTAATTTCACTTGTCACTTAGAGCTGAAATGTCAATAGTAAAGTTTTACAATTTCTCAAGTAGACAGAACCAATAAAGAATGCTTTTTAAAACTATCTCCTTGAGATATAGAAGTCTTTCTAGAGGAATATTAGTGATAAATGATTGTTGGTTGAGATTTATCTCTTGCAACTGAAATGTAAACTATTCATGGCAGAGGTAAAGGAATTTTTAAAAGGCATATGTAGTCCTAGTATCCTGTTATTCTGTCCTGTTCTTGCTATTCCATATATGATGCACTTTTGCCTTTTTTACATATTTTGGATGAAGAAAGTGTAAAAAATAAATTGAAGTGTGGAAAGACAGAATTAAAAAAGGACTTTCTCTGGTGAGAAGCATGATTGCAACAAGCAGAATACTTAGTAGTAATTGGAATCATTTGGCAAGCTAAATTGCTTTTGTAAATGGGTGTCAAATAAACTCATTTGATTCCATATTTTGTTCCAACATTGTGTAAAGTGTTGCTTGTGGATTTTTTTTTTAATTCAGAGTGCATTTTTTGCCTAAAAAAGTAGGGTCCAGTAAAGCGGGTCAGGAGAGTTGCTTTTCAATTTTTCTTGTACTTTTTATATTAAATAAGGAAGAGGTTTCTTAGAGGAGTGCTGGAGAACTTCAAATGCTTTAGTCTCATCCAGACCTTATAAATTTGCACATTTTAATATTTACTTTTGCAGCATTTTCTCACAGATGTGAATTTGTGCTCCTCATATTAATCTTCTCTAAGTATGTTTGACTTTACTAGACTTGTGTTCTGCCTCAGTGATTATTCAGTAGATAGATATCTACAAATATGGAGCTTTTTAACAATAACATGTCAGACTGCTCACGCTTGTGCATAACTGAGCTTAATCATAAACTCACTTGACACCAATGGCATTCATGGTGTTATTCCATGACTCTGCTTGCACAGTTAGTCTCTCCACTCTTTTGATTTAACTGTCTGACTGCATAAATAAAGCAAACACCTCATCCTGTCAGAAACTGACAGGTGGCTGAAACAGATTCAAAGTATTGATTATACAGGCTTATAAAAAAAGGTATCTGTAAATTTCAGCTCTCCAGAATTACTGTTCTGTTTCATTTGATTCTCAAACCTAATGTATGTGAAGTTGGAATTAGTTTATTTGAAAGGGACAGCTGTAGAAAATCTCTAGGGGTCAAAGAATTAGTTTGGTAACCAAACATATGAGTCTCTGAAAAGAAAGTTTTCACACAAAACTCACTTCTGCCATTTTATCTTTGTGAATCATTTAATGAACTGAAAGAAAATCCAATTGCCACTTTAAAAATTGTATTTTACTTGATTTTCATGTGGTATTGTCATAGCTGTCATCTGTACTCACCCATTCAGGCTTATAAATGGCTATTTAATAAAGCCTGCAGCCTGAAACTTGAAAGTTCTTGCTGTTCTTTTGGAATTTATCCTATTAATACAGTTGCATGTAGTATTAGTCAAAACACACTTCTGTGAATTCTGTTAAGGTAGTTAGTTGTTACAGTACCTTTTGACCCTAAGCTTCACATATTAAGTGTATTTAGGAAGAAAATATCTGTTTGGTTTCCCCTCATCAGAATAGAAACAAGTCTACCTCTCTTATTTCTGGGTTGTTTTGTACTGCAGATTTCAAAGAGCTCCACATTTCCTGTTACACAAAGAGTGATCAGTACAGCATATATTTACTGTTTCTCTTTTCTTCGTAGCTTAGGTGTACTCAATGTAAGACTTCACAAAACATATGCTAAGCATGATACTTCATTGCGTCAAGTATAGCAGCAATCAACACCATAGCTGTGCCAGTTTTTGATATTGTTATTTACTGTTATTATTGTATAATTGTGCAGTTAAAAGAAGGATTTATAAATGTAAGATGTATTTTGATATTTCTATTTTATGTAATTCAATGTATTTCTTCATCTTTAGGCCGTGCTGAGTCCTCTTATAGCAATTGCACTGAAAATATCTCAGATTCATGAGAGGACAGGACGAAAGGGACCCACTGTCATCACTTGAAGCCACGGAAGATTGTTAAGCCAGGGCCAAAAGAGGAGCAGCAAGGAAGAGACATAACCTTGTTAAAACTTGTTAGCCATTTGTGCCTTGTATGATATTAAAAGTTAGGTGGGAAGAAAAATTCAATATAACATTAAGTGTAATCATTAGCATTGATCTCTAAATTCAATAGTGTATTGACTTGTTTTACCTGCAGTATCATAATTTCTGATAACAGTATAACCAAAGAAAGAGGCCTTAACATTCAAATGTTGTCAGTAATGTAGCCGAAAATGACAACTGCTTGGTTTTGAATGCTATGATAAAAGTTGAAGAAATCTCAGTAAGGTGGAGAGAGGGAGGAGTTGCAAAGCAAAGGCATGCTTGGTGAGTATTGTTTGGGATTCTTGTCATCTTCTGGTAGGTTTCTGAAGAGGTGTACAGGGCGTGTCTGAATCACAGTGCCATGTACTAAGCTTTGCATGGGGTGTATTTCCTCCCCTGGCTCCATGCCTCCTCTCAGGCCTCTCCTGTTGCTCACAGATGCACGCTGACAGCAGTGTTGTATACACACTTACACTTGTGCCCAAAGATGGGGTTATTCCATACATTTTTATCCCTGCTTTTAAAACATATCAATGTGACTTGTGCCTTTAGATTTTCCTTATTTTTTGACTCTTTGGTTGTTTTCCTCCAAAAGGAGGCATTTGTTCTATAAAGCTGATTTTGTCCTTCCAGCAATATGTCGGGTATGGAATCTGACTGTCTTCCATAATACTCCTCATGTCAGGAGATGATACTGGTGCTTACTGTGTTTGAAAGATAATCTCTGCAAGTTCACAAATTCCTTAAGGAGTTACAGAAGTTTTTTTAAGTCTTTGGAATACTTATTCTCCACTTACCACAAACCAAGTGAGTGAGAGGGAATTAAACCCTAATCAATTGAAAAGAAATACTAGTCTGATTCACCCTCTGGACATGGTTTCTATTAGATTCTTGGTAACAGTGGATCACGCAATAAAAATTTGGGGAGTGCAAGAGATGTTCCCGGCATAGATCTGAGAAGGCTGTTGGGGATATGGACATCAGCATTTTTCTGCCTGAAATGATACAGTAGTTCTAGCTATAATACTGTGCTCTGAAAAAGAACACAAACACTTTATGCATGTGATTTGCTTGAAAGCTTTGCTTCCTTGGAAACGGTGTGATCACTTGTATTGTTCGTCAAGGTGGCTTTATGCAGCTTGCCTCTTTGCAGTGTATTTCAATTAATTGTGGTTGTCAAATTTTAGTACAATTTATATAATATTGCAGCAAAGAAAACTGTTTAAATTTCTTTCAACACTCTTGTCAGAAAATGGCTTTAGCACTTACTATACAATAAAGAGTAATGCTGTATATCTGTCTTATTACATAATTGTGGACAAGACACCCTGCACTTTCAAGCATCCTAATAAAGTTGCCTTTATTACAATTACATTATTACTTAATTGACTCTAAACAAATGAGGTATGTTCTCCTACCGTACCATTAAGTGTTGTTATAAACCAAAAGAGATTTTAAGACTTTAGTTCTTTTTGTAAAGATTTTTCTTTTATATGACCATGACATTCTCACACAGTTTGGACATCTGCTTGATAATGTTAGAGCAATTATCTTACAGAAACCTTGTTTATATAATATTTTATATTTATTAGGGAGTAAACTTCTCTAGGTGCAGGATAATCTCCTAACTAGTAGATCACACAGGGTCAAGCATAGACACATTCTGGATTATGACCGTTCAAAGTACCGGGTTGCGTGAAAGAACATTCTGAAAGTCAGTCCACTAAAATTTCTAAAATTTCTTACACATTCTCTGACAATGAAATTATTTTTGATCACACAGTGAACTAGCTGTTTATCCCATTTGCCAAGCTTTTCTGAAATTAGAATGCAGTTTGAAAAGTAAAATATACTGAAGCCAGCTGTCATTCAGGATGCAGTGGGAAGACTCAAGAACAGATGAAGACTGAAGAATATTTGTGCTTTTATCAGAAAGCTGTCACTAGAGCTGCAGTAGATGGCAGTCTACTTTCATTAAGGCAGTCATCATAAACAAAGGGCATGTTTTAAAATCTCTGTATTGACTTTGTCCTGGGCTGGAGAAACATTAGTTGTACCTGTGTAGGGAAATGGAGAAAAGGGCTGTTTCAGAAAAGGGTTGTTTGAGTCTGGTTTTGAATAGCTGTCAAACAGCAGACTTGCAGAAGTAGCCTAACCCGAAATCCGCTCACCATCACTTTTTTATGGTGATGGGTGATACTGATAAAATGTTACTGGTATTTTCCACCAGTTAACTGCTTTTCTCTGCAAGAAGATGAATAAAACTTTGTAAGGCTCAAGTACAGCTCTTTTTATCTGATGTGTGTGGGAGAGGACTGTAGCCACAGTCTCATGGGAGTGTGCTGCATTTCTTGAGGTCCTTTCATTATTAATGTGAGAGATGAATGTGTGGAAAAAAGCAATTTTTTGAACTTACAAAAAGATGCAGAGCTCCTAAAACCAGACCATACATTTAGTAGAGAGAAAACTATTATTAATACTGCTCATTTTACCACAGTGTCTAGGCACTGTGACAGAGACCCACACCCTTTTGTGCTATTGTTTAATTAGCAGCTTCCTCAAGTCTGGAAGTTGCAAGATTCCTGTATTATTCAGCTGTGATTGCACTAACATTTATTTGGATCATTCTGTTTCCTAAACCCTCATATTTTCTGTGTTCAGAGACAGTTTGAAAGGCAATATACTACTCACCTGAACCACAGGATCACAGAATCCTCAAGGTTGGAAGAGGCCATCTAGTTCATCAGGACTAAAATCACCTATGTCTCAGCTCCAGCTCACAGCGGAGTCAGGTAGAGGAGGCTGCCCAGGACCATGTGTAATTGGTTTTAATTATCTCCAAAGGCTGAGATGCCAGAACTTCTCTGGGCAAACTGTACAAGTGATTGACTGCTTCCATAGTGCAAAAAACCAAACCAAACCAAAACAAAAACCTCAAAAAAAAGGCCAAAACCAAAAACCAAACAGCAAAACCTTCTGGAGTGTTCAGATGGAATTTCACACCATTGAGTTTGTGCCCATTGCCTCTTGTCTCATCACTGAGAAGAACCTTGGTCCATACACGTTTTTTCCCAACAAATATTTCTAGAAATCAGTAAGATCCTTCAAGAGCCTTCTCTTCTCCAGACTAAGCACTCCCAGCTCTCTCAGTGTATCATCATATAACAAATTTTCCAGTCCCTTTTTCCTTATGGTCCTTTGCTGGAGGTATTCTGTAATGTCCATGTCTGTTTTGTGCTTGGGAAGCTCAGACCTGGACCTAGCACTCCAGATGTATCTTAACTGTACCAGTGCTCAGCAGAGGGAAAGGATCACATTCCTCCAGCTGCTCCTGCTGTTTTTCCTGGTGCAGCTCAGGATGTCAGTTGCTGTCTTCGCTGTGCAGGTGAGTTGCTGGTGAGTTGACAATTTTTTGTTAAGCACGTGACCCCCAGATCCTTCTCTGTGTAGCTCTTTTCCAGCCCACTGGCCCCAGCATGTGTTGGTGTCTGGGTTTGTTCATCCGCAAGGGCAGGACTTCCCTTTGTTTAACTTCAGTATTGTAGAAGGTCGTCAAGTTGGTTAAGCACAATTTACCTTTCATAAATCCTTCCTGATCCTAATTACTTTCTTGTCTTTGTCTTGGCAAGGATTTCTAGCATTGGCTATTCCATCACCTCCCAGGAACTAAAGTAAGGCTGACCAGCCTATAACTCTCTGGATCCTCCTTCTTTCAGGGACAGAAGTGATATTTACTCTCTTACCTCAGGGACGACTTCACTTCAGCCACAATCTTTCAAAGGCAATAGAGGTAGCTTGCAATAGCACAACTCAGGTTCTTCAACTCTGTGTGTGCCATCCTGAGTCATTCCATGAATGTGTGTATGTCCTATTTTTTCAAGTACTTCCTGACTTTTTTTTGGTTCATCCAAGGTAAGTCTTCCTTGCTCTATATTTTTCCTCTAGTCTCAAAGGCCTAAAATTTCTGAAGGCTGCTTTTATCAGTAAAGATGGAGGCAAAGAAGGCATTTAGCACCTCAGCCTTTTCTATGTCCTCTTTCAACTCATGTAGCTGTAGAAAATTTCCCCATTACCCTTCACATTTCTCATCTGTCCTAGTTTCAGCCCATACAGAGTTATTTTTGCATTTCCTGGGATGGAGGTATGGGAAGGTCTAGGAGGCTGGAGCTATATGGATGTGGACAGATGATTTATTCTATACTAGTCATGTCATCACTGGAGGGCATGGCTTTGGATAGAAGAAAAGGCAGAGTGAAAGGACAGACATTTTTGTTCCTTCTTTACCTGTGAAAGCAAAGTGCCAAACTGAGTAGTGCAGTCGGTGTGGTCTGAGTGGTGCCATGCAGACTGGCTTGGGAGATTTATCCATCGTTGTTTTCCATTGTCTCAGATGCAGGACAAAAATCCCCGCATTGGCTGTGGTAACGTCCAGCCTTTCCTCCTTTGTCTCTGGAAAAACCATGTGGCCGCCAGGGATGCAGTAACAGCCGCCATTTTTCTCCTTTGTCTCAGGAAAAGCTGCATGTCGCTGGCCATGGTAACAACCATGGAAGTCCAACAGGATAGTTGGACTTCCATAAGCATTTTTGGCGGGTAATCGCCCTCTTTTATATATTATTATTAGTATTGTTGCTGTTAACTGTTTGTTTTCCTTATCTTATTACTATTTTTCCAGTAAATTGTTGTCTCAATCCATAATCTCTCCCTTTTTGTCCCTTTCTCACTGGAGGGGGTGGGGGGAAGGGAAGTGGCTCTTTGGAGCTTAATTTCCAGCTGGTCTTAAACCCATAACATCACCTCATTCAACTCCAGATGGGCTTTGGTTTTCTTCATCTCATCCCTGCATGATTGTACAGGGCTCTGCGTTCCCCCTAATTCAGCTGTCCCCGCTTCCACTTACATTTCCTGTTTATATCCAAGTTTAGTCAGGAGCTCTCTGGCCATCCATGTAGGCCTTTTGCTCCCTTTGTTTGAATTCTGCATATCGGGTTGAATGATTCCTTGAGCTTAAAAGAGGTGATCTTTGAAAATTAAACAGCTATCCTACACTCATCTTTTCTCCAGGGCCAGAACCCATGTGACTCTTTTAAGCAACTCTAAAGATGGTAAAGTCTGCTCTGCAAACTTTGGTTCCGCTCCTTGCTATTCTCCCTCCTCTCAAATTTCTGAATTCACCATCTCATGATCCCTGCAACAAAAACCTTCACATGCCCACACATTCCTTCTGGTGTTGTGAGTGCCAAGATTGGCTTCTCAGTCACCAGTGTCAGGAAGCTGCTTCTCAATGCACTGAATCTGTTCTGTTCTGAGGCTTTAGTTTGACCAGCTCATATCCTTCAGCCCAAAGAAAATTTATTTTAATGTAAAATTTCCAGCTGCTACTCTTGGCAAAGATAAATTCATGCTATTAAGTAAGATCAAAAGCAAAGTGTTTAAAGCCTTTTGCTGCCTTAAGATTGTTGACATTTTTGAGTTCATTGCCCCTGCCATTTTGCATTAAGTTCATAACCATTAGCTGAAAAGAGAAACTTAAAACCAAATTGTATGAAAATATTAGGTATTAACATTAATATTCTCCCTATCTCAGTAACTTTTTTTGTTTCAAATACTTAATTGCATACTGCAGTTGAAGATGCATTTATCCTCAGTTTCACATTTCTGGATCCATTATGACCTCAAAACATCTGCAAAGGGCTGGCGCTAAAAAGGCACACTACAGGACTCTTGTGGAACTGGGGAAAAGGAAAGTTTTCCTGGTTGTTCATAAATATATATGCAAATGCTCTGAATGCATTTCCTGTAGCAAACCACTCCAAGAGCAAACTTCAGTGGTACTTCTGCAATACTTGCTCTTAGTATGACACAGAACTCTAGTCCCAGCCATTTTCCACTCTCTTGGTCTTGCTTTAATATCACCTAGTGGAAAAGTTAGATTTCCACAGGAAAAAAAAAACCAAAAAAACAAAAAAAACCCAAAAACTAACAACCCAAAAAAACCAAAAACAAAAACAAAAAAAAAAAGAAAACCAAAACAAAAAAAAAAACCAAAAACCACAAAAACAAAAACAAACAAAAAAAAATAAAACAAAACAAAAAAAACCCCCAACCAACCAAACAAAAAAACCCACCTAAACATGCAGAGGACAAGGATTTTGCTGTGGGATATCTTCTGATTAATCAGTCTTACCTGTTGAGATTGTTGCCTGCACTAATACTTGCATAATGCTGGCTATCTTCAGAATCTGGGACTCTGGAGTAAAGAAGCAAGAGATTTTGGGGGATGGATATGGTAATGCTAGGAGGTAAGGCCATAACAAGGTCACTCAAGCAGATCCTTTCTTTAACTGTTTTTGAAATAATGTGTTGTGTTCCTCTGATTTTTATTGTTCTCTGTGGTGTGCTGCTTTTCAGGCACTTTGAAAAATATTTTTATCTTTTGTTTCTCTCAGGGACTCTTTCTCCCCCTGGGTACTTTACTATATTATTCATCCCCAACTTGTCCTGAAGAGGTTTTCTTCCTCTGTAGCTTGTCCACCCCCTTTTATTCTTCTTTCCTTTCTACTTACAGCAACTGAAGAACTATATGTTCTTCCCATAAAGAATGAAATTCTTTGAAAGACAAAATTGAGGCAACTGTCAGTTCCCTGGCCTTAGCCGTGGCTACCAACCTGTCTTGCATGTACAGCTGTAATGCTTAACTTGTAGTCTTACAGTACATGAATATCTGGAAAGTGTGATAGATTTTCTGTCTCACTGGTCTGTAACAAAACCAGGAACAGTTTGCCCAGAGAGGCAATAATGCCCATTCCTAGAAAAATTCAAGGTCAGGTTGAACAGTGCTCTGACCAACCTGACCTAATTGAAGATCTACCTGCTTGTTACGGAGACTCGGACTAAATGATCTTCTCCAATCCAAACCTTCCAACGCAGAAAGAAAAACTCCCTCCAAAGTAAATATTACAAGTTCAAATCTGAGTGAACCCTCATGAAATTTTTCTTGCCATTTGGAATTATAGATGACAGTGGCCTGGATGCAAATTTGCCTCAGTGATTTTGTGGGAGGAAGGATACATGTAACAGAAGAATGAGTCCAAGCCTGTCCTTTTTCTGGTGTTCGTTGTGTAATTATGAAGCCACTTGTGTCAGAAACAGGGTATGAGGTTCCTTTTTCAGTTTCCACAGTCTTGAGTAAGCTGTGACAGAAGCAATTGCTCTGAGATTTGGTTCAGAGGAATCAGAGATGATTTTTCCTCCTGCAATTGATAGTTCCCTATGAGAAGATGTAAGCATAACCAGAGCCCTCTGTTTGGCAGCTAGGTGGTGTATTTTATTGTGCCCTTATCCTGAATCATGGGCACCTTGTATCATATAAGCAAATACAAGGCATTTGTTTTAAATACAAAATTTATTCATGAATTCACTTGTAAAACAGCAGTTATTTTTACCCCCGCATAAAACAAATAACTTGAAAGGCGTACAATACAAAAGTAATCAGTTGCAACAAATAATCTGCAAATTTCAAACGAAAGCTAAGCTAATGGGTTTTCCAAGTCAGTTAATGTCTCAAAACCAAAAATGAGAGCTTTCTTCTGAAACTCCTTATGAAGCACAAGTCAAGATTGGTAACACCATGATGCTTCATTTATCTTGCAGTGTAAGAAACTTCTATTGCCAGAGATGGTGACTTCTACTAGACAAGCCTGAGCATTTCTGTTTCTCTGGAGATTTATTCTAATTTGAAATACTTAGCACTTTTACATATCCCCTCCAACTCCACTCTAAGTCACAAATGATCAATGTTTTTCCTCTGCAATTTCACCTTAAATAGTGGTACTATTAGGAATCACTGACACAAATCTTCTTCCACTTTTCCCTGCTCTGCAGATGAAGGATTTTACTGGCTGCCTGTCTCTCATGTTTTGACAGGTGTTGCTCTTCCTGAGATCCTCTGGAAATCTGTGTCCTCCTGGCAACTGATTTCTTGCATGAATATATGAGAATTTAACCCGCTTCTGGGATTTGGGTCTTGGCCAGCTGTTTGCTGCTGCTCCAGAGATAATGTGTATGGTGGTGGCTGTTCCTGCTCATTTGTTTCACTGACAAACCCTGCACTGCTTTCACTGTATGGAAACAGAGGAATATTGATGAATTCTTGCTGTTTTAGTGTGGAGGCAAATGACAGTGGGGAGACCAGTTTTTCAGGATCTATGCTGTCTTCATAAGAGGGAGGATAGAAGTCAGGCCTAAAATAAGAAAAAAACATATCATGGTGAAGTGTGATTTATCTCACAGAGCTTGGTTAGATGCTTCATCTGTCATATTTCCAAAATTTAGATGAAGCTTTAACTGTAAACAGACATCTAAGTGTGTTTAAAGAATGAAATACATTAATATAAAATGTAGGCATAACTGGTATCATTTGCCTTGTCTTTGTACAGAATGTTTTATTAAAACACAGAATTCTAAAAAGACAAGCCTTCCCCATGAAAATTCCCAACCATGGCATACAAACACTCATGATTGTGAGTATTTTAACAAGTGACAGAAAAGTTTAATTTGGAAGAAGAATGGGATCAGTGTTCAAAGTTATTTATTATTGCAATAACCATTGTTTTCCACAGTTTTATAATAAATTTGGTATGTTGCTGCTTATCTAACCAAAATTTACTGAATATTGCTTTTATAGTGCCTTTAGAGCACCCATTGTCAGTGTTTCTAGTATGGTTTCCACAACAGTCCAGGAAAAGAAACTTTTATTCAGTGACCATCTTACAGAGTTTTGCCAGGCCTACTGCAGTTTAAGAGACTCTCTCTTTCAAAGCATCATACTTGGTTAAGAACAAAATCATAGGGTCACAGAATGTTTTGGGAAGGGACCTTAATGATCATTCAGTTCCTGCAATGGGCAGGGCCACCTTCCACTAGACCAGGTTGTCCATCCAACCTTGCCTTGAACACTTCCAGGGATGGGGCAGCCACAATTTCTCTGGGCAACCTGCTCCAGTGCCTCACCACCCTCACAGTGAAGCATTTTTTCCCTAATATCTAATATAAACATAACCTTTCTCCATTTGAAACCATCCCCCTTGTCCTGTAACTCCATGTTCTTTTTTGAAGTCCCTGTCCATCTTTCCTATAAGTTCCCTTCATGAACATAGGGTGCTGTAGACTCACTGGAACCTTCTCGGGGGCTGAATAACTCCAGCTCTCTCAGCCTGTCATCACAGGAGAAGAGTTCCATTCCCCTGATCATCTTCATGGCGCTCTTCTGGACCCACTGTAGCAGGTCCATGCCCTTTCTGTGCCAAGGACACCAGATCTGGATCAAATTCTCCAGGTGGGGACTCACAAAGACACAGCCAAAGAGCAGAATCCCCTCCCTCAACCTGTTAGTCACACTTCTTTAGATGTAGCCCAGGACACATTCGGCTTTCTGGGGTGCAAGTGCACATTGCTTGGTCACATTGACCTACTTCATCAACCCCCCACTAGGTTCTTCTCTCCAGGCCTGCTCTCAAACCATTCTCTATTGCTTGTGCTTCGATTTGCACCAACCCAGATGCAGAACCTTGTACTTAGCCTGGTTGAATTTTGTGAGGTTTTTAAATCAGGGGGACAATTAGACAATAAAATGTAAGCAGGAGCCATAAGAATGAGCGGAGGCCCCCTGCATACCTCAACTTTGGTGACCTACATGAGCATCTACCCCACAGCAGCATCTTAAATTGTCTGCTGAGATGGAACTCAGTATGCTCCTGCATGAAGTTGGAATAACTGCACCTGCTGCCTCCATGCATGGCTTTGGCAGCTTTGGAAAATCTGAAACTTTCTCTGTTTCACGTAGTATATCTTACCTTAGGTATTGTTTGCATGACTGGCTGTTTGCACATTGTTGCTTGCTCTAGCAAATAAAATTTGAGACTACAGTTCTCTCCACAGAAAAATAATAAAATGGCTATAGGATTTGCATTTTGTAAAAACCTTGTATTGCTTCTTTCTTTTCAAGGTATGTTTAAAAAATAGCATCCCTCCCTCCCAATTCATCTGCAACACATACCTGTCTATGGTGCAGACATGTGGTTCTCTGTGGCTGGGATTTCGAATGAAGATGCCAAGGGCCCTGTATTTCAGGACTTCATGGAAAGTGCTCCAGAAAATGCCAGTAACAAGGAGGCAGAGCCCCAAAGCTAACAGGCAATAAAATACTAGCTTGTTGTTTCCACATCTGCACATGGAGGAATTTGTGGACATGCAAAGTACTCCCAGGCAAACAGTAGAGAAACTGAGTAAAAGCATAAGAAGACGAATGAATGTAAAAAGACCTTTTGGCATCTTTTGAAGAAGACACAGCACTTTGTTCCTGTCTGCTGTTTGTTTGCTGGCTCTCTCTGCTGTACTTCTATTCATGTATGGGTACTTTATATGCTACAGGACCAACTGCGCTGTTGACAATTAAGAGAAGCAAGCAGTTTTAACCTACTCATTAACTCTTTGGAGACTTATAAACTCTTTTGAGATTAATTTGTAACCTTTTACCTACTTTAGGAAGGAAGCTTCCTGAACCATCCCTTTGCCACTGTAATCTCTGGAGTGTAAACTTGGACTGCTCCCTCCATTGCATGATTTGCAGTGGTTTCTACACTTCATTGCTTATAAGTGAGACCGGTATTTGTTAAATTTGACTTGACTTTAAAAGAAAAAACAACCAACAACCAACAAAGATTCTGTTCATAAATGCCCATTAAAAGTTTGAAGGGAAAATATGCTTCATATAAATGCAGACATTGACATGGGAGGGAAATAGGCATAGGTAAAAACTGCTGTTCTCTGATGGAGGATGTCATCTCACCTTTTGTCTCTTGATAAGATAAGGTAGCACTAAAGAATATTAATGTCTGGCAGGTGTCAATCTAGGCTCAACAAAGGATTTACTTCTCTAAGCACTACATGTTGCCATCCAGTACCTTGGTCCCAAGAGCCTAGGAAGCTGACATGAAGCACTTGCATGACCTATGTAGTCCATAAAGGAGTCCAGCACCTCAGACTGGGACACAAGGCAGCCTTGAGGGATGTCTATGAGCTCCCAGAAGAAGCAGCAGAAGGCAATATATTTCTTACTGAGCAGTTTCCTAGACGTGGAGTTACCCCAAATATATGCTGGGTTCTGACGAGCACTCTCAGTTTTCTCTTCCGCTGCCTAACTTCTGTGGTTATTATTGGATGGGTATTACAACAGCCAGCTCACACCTCCCTATACTGGCTTGTAAGGTTCAAGTTGCAAAAACAGCAAAAAATTCAACTGCAAAAGCAGCTGGTGACACAACAAGCAGATTGCTACCCTGAAAAGACCTGCTTCAGTGGAAAAGACATAAAGTGGAACAGATTCCCACTAATGTGAGTTGCCATTCAGCATATAGGCAAGAGCATGCTTCTCAGGGATGAGGTGGGGCGTTGGTCAGGGAAAACTGTTATTTTAGGCACTGGCTTCACCAAATTCAGGTCTTTGAAAGAGATGGCCCGGTTATGACAGAGAAATCAATAACCAGGAGGGTAAAGCCACGTGTTGAGGGTAGGAATTCGTGCAGGGAAGATGTGAATGGAGCTGAGAACATGAAAGGCAGGTGGAGCACAGTGAAATGGTAGAGTCAGTGCTGCTGAATGCCCACTCAACAGCAACAGCTACTCTTTCAGAAATGTAACTGCAAAAGTGTAGTGTGACCGAAACACATTAAAATAAACTGTTTCAAAAGTCAAGTAATTTACATCTGTCTTGCCTAATATGAAGTCCACCAGTTCATCTTCCTTCTGCTGCAGGACTGTTTACCAGGACACCTTTGCTTCATGCTCTGTTGTTTCAAATATTAAGGAATGCTCTTCCTTCCATTTGTTTTCCCCCAGGTTAACAGATACAGCTGAATTTACAATAATCTTTTTTTCTGTATAATTTCTACTTTCTGCATATCTGTTAAACATACTTTATTTTACAAAATACTTTTTATCACTTCTGGGTTTTTTGATGTTTCAGATCTTAACTCACCTAAGTAGAAGTACTGAGTTATTAATGACTGCTACCTAAAGTTTAGTTAATTAATATAATTCACATCTGCTATAATGTTACTCCTTCTGCTACATGATGGTATTTATGAAAGAATGATGTTGATAAAAATGATTTTTACTTCTTGTTTTCTGTAGTCACTTGCCTGTTTGGTCATTTAAATTTTTACCTGGAACATTATAGCATCATATCTGTGCTGATAAAAGATTAGTTAAATATTACAGGGAAACCTGGATGGAAAATTGTATTCTCTCTATGTGAAAAAAAAAATTAAGAATTCAAATACACTCCCTTCCTCTACTAGGAAAAGAAATAAAAAAGCATAGTCTGAAAAAATCCTTAATGAGGAAATTAAAAAGATTAAATACATATTATAATTCTCAGAAGAATCAAAAGCCAGTGACTAAGTTACACCTCACTTAGAGGGAAGAACCGGATAGCAGGATAATCTTTAGCCAAAAAAACCCTAATTTTCTCTGCCAGCCAGTTCCCTGACAACACTAAGAAATGAAAGAGAAGCAAGCAACACCTGTCAATGGCAGCTGCTGGCTCCAGAGGATGGCGAAGGCAGAATCCACCATGGGGTGGGAGTAGGCCTCTGGAGGGGCTGCAAGGTGCTCTGACCAGAGAATAGCTAGCTCAGCACTGCCCAGCAGCTGAGGGTGGGGGTCACAGACAACGAGGGGTTAGTCCTTGCAACGCTGTGAGAGAAGACAACATACATAGGAGCCCCTTTTATAAGATATATATCTACCTCTTGTTTTGCATTTGGAGATTTGCAGGGCTTTTTTTTTTTTTTGTAGGCTGCAGAAGTTCGGTGATTTCTCCAAGAGGTCATTTTCATCTATGGCAACAGACTATGGGTATATTATCTTTGTAAACAGCATCTGTATCTCACCCAGTGGATAAATAAAGGAAAAGGTAAAAAAAAATGTGACAATAGCACCATAATGCTGCTTAATTATCAGGGTTCCATTATTTTTCTTCTTTTCCATCACTTCAGATTTTCTGTAATGTTATTCTTGGCCTTTTCCAATTTCCCTAACATTTTGCAGCTTGATTGTTTTATTGGCAGTGAGTGTCTTGGACTGCATCAGACTGGATGAGCAGATTTCCTATTTCTCTTACAAAACAGGAAGAAAGCTGCTTCTAATGAGATCAGGTGGGAAAAGGGAATAACTAACATGGTGTAAAGGTTACTGAGCAGAATTGGCTGCAGACCAAGGTCAAAAGGTAGCAGTCCAGATGGAGAAAAAGCAGTTCTTAGGAAGTCTGATTGAAGATGAACTTAAGGGGTGTTCCACTGGATGATTTTACGATTGCGATTGTTTGGCAATTTGTGTTTCACTTAGAAAGGTCACTGCTTATCTTGTATCCTGTTGAAACATGTAAGGCTTCAACAAACCAGTTTCTAGAGTTACGCTGCTACTCAAAAAGAAATTTGTGATATCATACACATTTTTATGAGAGTTGAGAAACACAAACTTATTTTAAACTACTAATAAAATGGAAAATTTGATAATCAGAAAATTTAAAAATAGACCGTTTAATGCAAATACTTGGGGTGTGTTAGTGCCAGCTGCATATCACAGTACATGCATGATATAAGATAATGCCATATTAGAAGTCACATTTGCTACTAAAAAGTGATATTTTACCAGAAATTTGAAGATTATATGTTTTACTCTGGTCTGAAATTAATTATTTTTAATAAAATTAAAACTCTGAATTTACACCAGTTTTGATTTTTTCTTCTGTAACTCTTTAGCACCCTTAGCTGACATAATTTATTGTAAAAACTCACTCAAACAATTTTTTATGTTGTTGTCAATAATTCAGAGCAGATTTGACAATGGGTTTCTTTAGCAATTCCAGTATTCCTTAAAAATATGTATCTGAGGTAATGGGCTCTGCAGATGCAGTCTCTATTCTAAATCATACCTGAATTAGTGACAGTTTTGAGAGCATAGAAAAGTTTAAGAATGACTGAGAGTCGATGCAATATGAACATCAAAATCATATTTCACAGATAAGTTTCCAGTCTGAGAATGTGGTGATGCCTAGGCAAAACAAGATGCATGAACACAGCCAGGGCTACTCTTTGTGTCCGAAGGTATTGCAATTTTAGGAGGTGTGGCTCCTATTTGAGAATGAATAATTGAATTTCATAAAGGAAACTGGGTAAAATTCATTCTAAAAATACTTAAAAAGAGCAGAAATTAACTAATTGGATTGAAAATAATACACTGCAGGATTTTTTATTGAGAGATTTCCCCAAACGGTTGAGAATAGTTTACTCCAGATACAGTAACAGAAAACAGCAATAAATACTTAAAATAAGGAGAATTAAGATACTAAGTTTTAAAATCATTGCAAAAATTTTGAGGTTTAACAAATTATATTGTAACAAACATTTAAACTTTATTTTTGGTGATTCAAATATTCTTTTTTCCCAGGTATTCTTTACAAATTTTATTGTTTTAGTTATTTAGTAAAAGAATGATATATCAGGAAGTTTGACAACAATTGTGATAACTAACAATAATTCAAAGTTTAATAGTTTAAAGCTTTAACATTTTAAATAGTTTAAAGTGATTATGTGAACTGGCTAGTCAGAAAAAATTACACATAAATGGAATTGTTCCCTAATGAATATGGAATTATCTGTGGTCTGTCAGGCTATTTATTGATATAGCTATCAGAATTGTACATTTTTGTAAAACTTTGAAATGAACATAATGGATTATCAAGACATCTGAGGCCTTCCCTTTTAATTTATATATGTCAAAACCAGAATGCTATCTGTGTCAGAAAAAAAAATACAGTAGACACTGCTCTTCTTTTTCTCTTAGCAAGCAGATATAGTGAAAGGCTCTGGCAATGAAAATACAGGCTTTGGCATGCTTATTTGTCTCATGTTCACATATTTTAAAATACCTTGTCTGATATCCAGAAGCTTGGGAAAGCTATGAATTGCATGTGAACATCTATTGAATCAAGCATTATGCTTCTTTCTGTGGAATTAAGAGTTAAACAAGTTATCATGTGTACAGTGAAATTTTAAAATGAAAGAAAACCCAAACCAAAAAAGAACAACCAAGCCCACAAAACAGAAGGTTTTGGTGTCTGTTTACCTAAGCATAAGGATCAGAGCTGTGGGTAAACAAAGTGACAGCCTGGCTGAGCAGATTAGAGGCTGTGCAGGGCCATCCTCTCCATTCTGTTCTGTTCCAGCTGTTTGTGGTGCCTCCAGCACAGTTTCATCTGCATGACTTCTGAATAGGAAACAATTTTACAGCACTGCTTATCAAATATGGATAACTTTGACCCCAAAGAATGAGCATCCTTTGTACATGAGACAAAGTCCCTTTTGTTTATGCATCAGTACTGGAGATGATGTGCCAGCTGAAACGTTCATTTTACAGAAAGATGTGTATTCCACCATTTCATGTGTGAGGATTTGGGCAGAATTCCAATCATAAATTGGAAAAAAAAAATTACCAGTTAAATAATAGTGCTATTATATGTAATTAGCTGATTATATGGTTTAATGGCAGTGTAAAATGTCTGGGGAAAAATTTTACTTAGAGAGAAAGTGAACAAGCATTATTTTCTATTCAAAAATTAAGTGTCACTCTTCCTTTTAACTTTTACTCCTCCAACATACTTCTTTCCTCCAGAAGATGGTTGTCCTAAGGATTTTTAAATTGAGGTGTAGGACTAAAATATGTTTTTGTATAAGGAGTCAAAGTAAGACATATAGCCTGTATAGATACTTCCAAGTAGGGCTCAGATAAGCATGAGAACATAAGATACCACCCAAATGAACAGTGCTGTTCTCCTCTAGGAAAGGCAAGGACTGCCTTGAGCACTTTTTTAAGTTTTAAGCACTGCCTTTAGTTTTATGGTATGGGAGGCACTGAAGCACAGTCCCGTTGGCACTGATGCCTATTTGCCTTTGACAGCAGGGGCAAACTCAGGTGTTTTATCTTGGCTTGAAGGTTTCAGCAGTTTTATCAAAAGCAGATCAAAAGTGAACCTTGAAGGAGCTGCTGGTAGCTCTTGATCTAACAAAGCACAAAAAGCTTAGAGCTAGCTGTTTGGCTGTGCTGGACTGTTTAATATTAAAACAAGGATTCCTATTGTCTTTCAAATACAATAAAATATTGTAACACAATTAGATTTAACCTCCTTAAAACTAACTGACCTTCTTATTTGACATCATTACAGCAGGCTGGCTGAACAGTACACTCAAATATTGTACATCAGTAGAGTTTAATTATCATATGTGTAACTTTTAAAAGAATTTTAAGTGGAATAGATGCAAAAGTCTAGCTCTAGGTTAGAGAAATCCTTGGAGTTTTATGCAAAATTGACAAATGGTCTCATGTAGTGAGATCTTAAAATATCTTTCAAAATTA
Source organism: Vidua macroura (assembly GCF_024509145.1). Lineage (NCBI taxonomy): Eukaryota > Metazoa > Chordata > Aves > Passeriformes > Viduidae > Vidua > Vidua macroura. The sequence goes on from NC_071611.1 coordinate 24,568,939, forward strand.
TTTTCAGAGTGAATCTGGTGTTAGAAATTATAGTTATCTGTATTTGTTTCCATAACTGCAGTGCATGCTTTGATATGTAATTTTACTTGCAGAGGTCTACTCATTTCTGATTTGAACCAAACCAGTTAATCAATACTCCAGTAAAGGTCAACAGTCTACTTTTCAATCAGGCAGGTTTGTAAAGAAGCAGGTTTTCAGAACTTACAGCATACCTGATTTGCCAAAAAAAAAAAAAAGAAGAAGGTGGATATCACAAGAAAATACAAAACAATTTAAAAAGAGAGAGTTAAGCACATTGGCCTAAAGAGCAGTTAACAGAAATCTGAATTGTCTGGAAAAGCACATGGACAAGAACTACAGCTTGTGGCATGTGTGAAGCTTGGAAGCTTGCATTGTGCAAAGTTTGCACACTTCTGTGCAAATGAACAGGCCTGACTGACAGAGAACTGGTCAGCTAAGCACACACACACATACACACACACACACAAAAAACCAACCAACCAACCAACCAACCAACCAACCAAAAAAAACCCCATAATAATAAGAAGTGTCTTAGGAGGTGGGTGTTTGAGATGAAGGTCTACATTCTGACAAGTGGACCCAGAAACATCAGCAGATCCCCAGGGCTCTTTAACTTTCAGTTCGTAACCCAGACTGCTAATACAGGCAGGAAATACCTACACAACACTGCTCATTAATGCATAGAGCAAGGAGACCTATATTTAGTTTGCTGCTTTACAGGAAAGTGGAGTGCAGGAGACTGATATCTCCCTATGTCCCTGATGATTCAAGGAGAAATGTCTCCAGCCACTGCAGGATGTGAAATGCATGAGCCACAGGTGCATGCAGAGGCTGGCAGTCCCATTGCAAAAGCTGACTAATTCCATGCTTCTGGGAAGCATTTCCATTCTCTTTGCAGGCTGCTACAGAATACAATTCTGGCATTGCTTCTCATTATTTGGAGATTCCCTACTATACATGATACAGGAACCTCTTCAGCCCCTCACAATGCATGTGCAAACACTGTTTCCTTTGTAGATCACTGGACTTCCTCTTAGAGAAGACTGAAGGGCACTTCCCATCTCAGACCAGACATCTGTTAGAGTGGTCACAAAGGTTCTCCAGGAAATAAGAGTCTCTACTGAAGACCTTCCATGGGTGTGGAGTGACAGAGTAGACCCTGTTTCTGGCCAAAGAGATGGTATAAGCTGATGTGTGCATATTTAAAATACAGCCTGGTCTGCAACATCATGGAGGTGTGAATGAATCAATGGGGAGGCTCATCTGAACCACATTACTGTTTTGTGAACTCATACAACATATTCTAATTTAAACAATAGTGTAGTCTTTGAGAGAAATCGTGTCAAAATCCTTCCCAGAATGTTGCCTCCAAAACAAGAAAGCATAAAAGGCTTTTTGGAGGTATTTTACCTGCAAAGTTTATGGTGAACCTGGTCTCCAACTCATCATGTCAGCAACTCACTTCTGCTCCTGATTGATTGTTCTCTGGAGAAAGAATAAATGTGAACCTTTAGCCACACACATGCAGGAACCTCATGCTAGCTTGATGGCTAATGCTTCATTTTCCCAGGTAAATCACTTGGAGTCGCCTTCCCAGCTTCCTCTTCCCAGATGACCATCACTGATGAATGATTCTGTCCACCTGAACCATGCTAGGTCTCATAAGTATAATGTCCCATGCTCCAGATATCTGTTGTCTTTACCATCACATTTCAAACACTGAACCCATAGAATGCTATTAAAAATACATTAGAAGTACAGCTTCAGAGCTTTCTCCATCAAAAATGTAGCTGCTGAACAGAGTCTGTATTTTCTAATATGGTCAGAACATATTCTTTATCCAGACTCGACTCCTGGATTTTTTGGGGTTATGTTTCTTTCAAAGCCTTCAATAACCTAACCTTGAAGGAGGAGCAGAATTGCAGTCCTGTGCATTTACTTCTCAGCTTCTGTTAAACATGGTGCACATGTAATTTAACTTCTGGAATGATGCTGCAGCCCTTCAGTCAGCATAAACCACTATCCAAAGGGTTATGTACCTGTCCTAGCTCACAGTCACTGCCTTTTGTCCTTCCCAGCCCCTCTTTTGCTCCCTTCCCATTTGATCCTTACTTACACTCAAATGGCCACAGTCTGAATCAGAGAAAAGAACTTTTTTTTTTCTCCTTTTTTTCCACTCATCCAGTTCAAGTTACAGCTGCTCAGTTCCTCCACCAAGTGAAGGAAAAGCTAGAATTGGGCAGCTGGGTCAGGAAGAAAGGCACAACTTCACCTTTTGGTGAACCTTTTGGTAACTGTGCACTTGTTGATTATACCCTCAAAGGAGAAAGAGTTCCAACCTATATTCTGATTAGAATTTTTTATTTCTCAGGCTGAAGTTCTGCTCTCTGCTTCTCATTCTCTCTCTTCTTTCCCGCTCTTCAGCCTCACCATTTTCTCCCAGTTTCTTCCTGCCCCTTACCCAATCCTTTTTGCAAAGCCAACTTCTTTCTTTAAAGATGCTGCAATTCTTCTTTAAAACATGCAGCATTTCAAGTTGAGCAGCATGTAAGTGTCCAATTTTAAGTCCTGATTATAAAACATATATCAATATAGTTTAATGACTTGTGGTAAGGATGACTTAAATAGCTGTAGCTGGAGTATAGGAAATATGAGAAAAAGTTAGGTAGAGTTCCTGTTCATCCCAGTGAGAGCAGAAGGAAGCAGGGAAACTAAAGCAGCCTTCCATCTCCTGGAGGGAGATTACTGAAAAGAAAGAGTTTATTATATGGCAACTCACTTTGGATACCTTGCAGACTAACCTTCCTTTACAGTTTGTTATTTGCTTAATGAAGACAGATACATTTTAGAGACAAAATATATCCAGTTGAGTTTCAACATTTTTCACTGTTTTTCATTTTTCTAACTGCCTCCATCCTATTTGCTCGCAATCTACTCTCCTGAACTCTATAGATCCTGTTCATGGTTCCTGAAAAAGGAAATACTTCTTCCCTTTATCTCTAACCCTTGACAATGCAACTACCAAAGTTGATGAAGTTTCTACATACCCTTCAGTACTTTGTTCATGTGCAATTTGCTTTGTTTTAAGCTTCATTTAATCTCTATGTCTGATTTACGCCTGGATCATTTCCACGGGCCAGCAAAGATGATTTACATGAAGCATGACAGAGAAAAAGCTCTCACAAAAAAGTACACCTGTACATTTTATGAGGTTTGGCGGTTGGAAACTTTGCTCTTTCCTTTCAATTCTCAGGTACAAAACACCTCAATATGTGTAGAGTTCTGATAAACAGCATTTTAACTCTGCTGTTTGTCAGACTCATGATGCCCAGCAAATGCAAACAAACATCAGTGTTTTTTAAGAGGAAAGAGAGTGCTCTTTGAAATTTCTTATTATCCTCAAACATAGAATGTCTGTGCATAAACTAGAAGACTTCCATATAGATCTTATTCAGGAAGAAAAAGGAGGGAAGGGCATATGAGTGTATTAAAATTTAGGCTTTGGAATAATATGTCAGTCCATACACAATTTAAATTTTGCCATTGGTCAGTGCTTCCATTCCCTGCGGAAGACCAGGTCTGCATCCATCTTTACTGTCTTAAGCATACCTACAGAAGATTAAAGATAAATAATTAAATTTTGTATTGTTACTTTCTTGTAATGTAACTTTAATGATCTCTCCCCAAGCTGTGCAAAAACAAAGACAACTTTGGACCATGTAACTTGTGATCTCACTGTGGGAGCTATTTCCTTTGATATAACTCAAAACATCTTGAACTCCTAGCAACAAATTTAATGTTAAGGCTCTGTTGTGCTCTGTTTGCAAACTTACCTGATGAAAGGGAGTCATTTTGCAGTGGTAAAGGAGAACCACCATACCCACTGCAGTCTAATTACTCATCTGTGTGGAAAATACGGCTTTGTAACACCATCCGCACTCCCCAGCCCCCAGACTTCTCATTTGAATGAAGATTTTTTTTCTTAACAAGATGGATGTTAAAATTGATGTTCCAGGTCAAGGCAAAAGAAAGAGACTGTGCCTTCAGCCCTGACATCGGAAAAACTTGATCATGGGAGTATTTTATATTCTGCACTGAGTGAAATAAGTGGATAATTAAGTAGTTCTATCATTTTTATGGAAGTAAATGTCTATTTTCAGGTTCCATATGACTTTCCTTGTCATCACCTTTTAAATAACAATATGAAAAGATTGCAATATTCTTTACAAAAGTAAAACTTATGGGTAAACATCAATCTCTTTGTCTTCCCCACTAGCCTGAAATCCTCCTTTCTCTTTCCTTATTTATGAGCAGCTTAAAAAGGCAGATGTTTCCTTACACCTGACTGACTATAGACATATGAATCATATAAATTGCCAGATAACCGCATGGTGATGTATAACTTCAGATGAAAATGTTGTTTTATTCTTTTTCAAATATTCAAAAAGAGTGCAAAGAACCCTAGAAGTCCTAGAAGAGCTCAGCCAGGTGGTGAGACAGGGCTGTGCACAGCCTGGGGACTCAGACATTTGCATTATGGCTCAGCTCAAGACCTGCACACAGGTGGCCACTGTTTGGACATTGTGAAGGACCAGAGCTGCAGGGCTCAGAAACAACCTCAGAGAGAAGTTATACAGAAATTGTTTCTCTTTCTTAACACATGATTGGAGTAGTCTGCAAGACTAACAGGGTTGGAGCTAGTTCTAATGGAACATATTTCTTCTAAATTAAAAATATCACTAAACCGTAAATTAGCTCAATGGGACAATACAATACATTAATTATGAGTTTTCCCTTGAATTCTGTGTAGATGCTCTAGAGATTATGATGTGGCAGCTGGAGAGATTTTCAATAATCAGAACTGTTTGTAAATCATTACGCATGAAACTACTTCACTGACAATAAATAGTGCAGATTAATATAAGTCTGTGCAGACTGTAATATTGGTTTGGTTGCTCTTCCAGTACATCAGAAGGATTTTTGAACAGTTGGAAGTTAAGTAGAGTTTTCAAAAGATATAGTAGTTAGCAGAATGTATTTCTACATCTGCTTACACTTGACATAAAATCTCATGAACAGTCATTTTTGTTGGGAAACTTTTACCATTCTTCAGATTTAAACATTATTTTTCACAGTGGCATAATATTTATATTTGCATTTATAAATACATTTATATATTATATTTATTTTTTTTAAATCAAGAATTTATGTTCACTTTCATTGCACAACAGGAAATTTTCTTAGCATACTATTTCCTCCATTCAGGGAACAATTTCCCATGTTTTTCTATAGGACTTTCTTCTCATTTCTTTAAGCAACCTGCATGACTGAAGCATTGCACCTTATCCCCTTCTGCAAGGTAGAAGTTTCACACTTCAGAAACTACCATATACATAATTATTCTTCCCAATTAACATGCTAACAGCATTACAGTTGCAATTTTTCATGGTAACATCCATCTCAGTTCTTTCCTAATTCTCAAAATCTCTGCATTCCTTATAAAAGTTAAATTTAAAAAGTTAAGTCAAGGAAAGTAAGATTTCACAGAAGTGAGAGTTTTCACAGAATGGGTGATGATGCTTATATGCCTTTTATTAGTTTTTCTAGAACTGCAATGCTAAAACCTCTGAAAAGCCACCGACTGGCAAGCACTGCAATCCTAGCTCCTGGCTAGCTGGAAGAGCTGCACCGTCATCCCTTCCAGACAGGTCTGTCACAGGCAAAGCAGCTCAGACTCATCCTGCAGCTGAATGTACTGGCCCAAGGAGCTCCCTCCTGTCCTGGCTTGGCTGGGACTGTGCCAGCCTCAGCAGCTGGTAGCAGCACTGCTCTCATCTGAAGCCAAGGTCATTCTCAGCTGCATCATGAAATGACTGGAGAAGCCATGTAGCAGTCTTCCAGCTTGATCTGTAGTCTGTTTTGACAAGGGAGGGTGACTTTACACCACAGTGTGCTCCTGTCAGAAATACTTGCTCACACAGCTAGAGGTATGCTCACATACAGAGCAGTGATCTCCTAGGGAAGGATTAGGCACCTTTTTCTCCCTCACAGCAAAGAGATGCTTTATATCTGTAACTCATGTGTAGGAGGTGTTTATCCCCAAATGGTGCCAGGTAGTTCCTGCAAGGGGATGTCCTATACTGCATCTCTTGAAGGAGCCCTGCCTGAATGGAGATCACAAAGATGCAAATAGCACAGCATTTTGCACAGGCAGACCCCACGGAGAGTGCAGCTGTTAGCTGATCACATGTCCCTGGGGACAGCTACCAGGACCAGTTCTCTCTCTTTGCCACAACAGTTCTCCTTAAGACCCATCTTGCCTTCTTGACTGCAAGAGCCAGGTATGCCATGAACCTGGGATGGGTGTGAGGACTGTGAAACAACTACATCTAAGGGGTTTCCCGTCTCCTTCACTCCTCCTGTAGCACTCAGAGTAGCAACAACAGTTTGGGAAGCCTTAATCTGAAGGGCTGCAGGAGGCACTAGGTGGCTGGATGGAATTGGAATGGAAAAGTACAAATGAGGCAGAGCTATCCAATGCTGACAGAGTACGTGAGCCTAGACCTGCAGAGTCCAGGGAAATGAAGGGAGAACACATTAGGAATTTAGAACAGGGAAGGAGCTAAGGGATGGGGAAATGGGAGGTGTCTATCCTGTGGAATTAAATGAAAAGAGATGGAATTTTATGCTACAAAGGAAAGGATTAGATCAGTGTGGAAAGGAACTGTTCTGCTGAATTGTTCAGCCTGCTTCATTCTAGGAATGCTTTTTCTGAACTTTCCAGGAAATGTCTCTTGAAGTCTTTTTAAAACTGTGTTTTCCAGGTGATGATCCTACAGTCATGGAGTTAAGCTATGTTAAACTTCTATGTTTCCAGCCAATGCAGTGTTTTTTTGCCTCACAAATGTCAGAAGTGCTGGTCTTTCACTGACACCTGTGGATATAAGGCAGAATTGCACACAGGCGTTTATACTCTGAGTCAGGCGTTTCGGATCCCAAACTTTCTGGAAAAGAGTATCTTCCCTCAGTCTTTTGCCTGAGGAGTCTAAAAATGTTCATGATACTGCTGCAGTGATATACATGCTAACTTGTGAGGTCATGGTTTGTCAGTCTTTCTCTCTTTCCTGGGGGAGAATTATCCATGCAAAGTGATTTAGGGATTTTGCCTTCTTCTGCAAAAGCTAACCATGTGTTAGCTGCACACCTAACAATGTGTTTTACAAGATCAAGATCAATGCAAAGCAGAATGCCTTGTAGTTGAAATGGACAGGCATGAAGCATCACTGCCCATCCAGAAGCTGGTTTCTACTTGCTGATGGTTTTGCCTGATGAGGAGAGCAGTGGGATGGGAAGAGGGGACAGTACCTGTTTCACACTCTACATTGCTACTCCATTTAAAAGAGCTGCTGAAATAGCAATAACACTGCTAACACTCTCTCCTAGACCTCCTTAGGTTAACACAGGCTCACATTTAGCACAGGTGGAAGCATGATTTTAATCACGTACCTTTGCATGCAGGGTAAACTTTTAAATGCTTATTTTGCTGGGACTTACATGTATGGAAATCTTTAGGCTGACATACAGAACTTCTAAGGAAGTTACTGTCCTGTTGAAGGTAAGTTGCTGCTTGTAGAAAAACTTACACATGAAGCTAGGATAAATTGACCTCAAACTAGAATGATTTCAATACCTAAGATGTATATATTTTTGATAAGGCCAGTGCCATATGCTTGCAGAATATAGTAGAAATTCATTTATAGGCAGCATAGTATAATCATTATAAAAGAGAGAAGGGCAAGGCAAGGCAAGGCAAGGACCATCTCTCACCATCCTGACACCCCCACCAATGAGGCCAGTGCCTTGCTGGGCACTTACTCAAATGAGTAAGTGAGTGGGGGCATTCATCACCAGAGCAATGTATCACCACTTGCAGTTTGCTGTGATATACAGCACATGCTCATTAGGAAACATCTTTGTCCTCTTGATTGTCTTGACTGTCTTGATAAACAACAGCTCTTGCAAAATCATTTTTGAACCTGACACAAAGTTGTGCACTAACATTAGCTCCAGGTGAAGCCAAACCTAGGAAGAGTGTGGCAATCATTTGATAATTTGTTGTGATATGGATTAACTGCAAGGGTACCTTTCCCAGTCGCAGAAGTACCCTCTTCCCCAATCTTCTTGCACAGCTTTGTGTACTTTGCAGCAGCTTTGATTTGCAAACCCTTTATTGCAAGTGGGTTTTGAAAGAACTGTGGTATGTAGTGGGGCTTCTGCTACATGCTGGAGAATCCAACTTTTAAAAATATTTTTCTCCATGACATTTGTGGTGTTTTGGAAATAAGCAGTGTTTGATCTACAGCATTACTGAGGGTAAGATAAAAAGAAAGCCACAGTTTTTTTTTCATTGCTGTAGGACCTTCTTGAGACCAATTAAGTTTAAACAAAAAAGTTTGGTTAATTGTGGGGCCTTGCTACCATACCAACAGAGAAACATGCACTCTCCTGGCTTTCAAGAAATGAGGGTCACAAGCAGCCCTCTGGCAAGGAAAACTTGGGAGACAGAAAACCTCTTGGTGGTAGGACACTCTCTTTGTTTGCAACAGACCTTATCACATACCGTGGTGTTTTTTTGGTATGTTTTAAAACTTTTTCAAAACCTTGAAATAGACACGGACCTCTCTCTCAGGATCTCTGCCTATCTGGCAATGTTGGCACCCTGCTCTGTGTGCTGTTCCAGTGTCATATCAGTAACTCCCACTGAATGGCAGTAGCAGGCTGTGGCTGTAATTCTGGCACAACTAAAATGTTAGGTGTTAAATTAAGTGTGAACAATAACACCATTTAAATGTTGCACTGCTCTGAGCTAATCTGCACACCTTTCCAGTACTTTATAAATACATGTTGTATTTACAGTTCTGTGGTTAGATTGAAGTAACCTATTACCACAATGATAGTACTCACCCTGTATATTCAATATGATAGAAACAAGAGATGTATGCTGTGAGCCTGGATAAGGCACAGTTAGATCAGAAAGTCACATCTTTCTCCTTAAATAAGGGATATTACTTGTGGCTTTACAAGTCTGTGCTATGATGAACAGAATTAATCTTCAGCATATCTGTGGATTATATACGATATCTTTGTACAAGGGTGGTGTGGTCTTAGTAAACACTTGGTACATTTCTTGCCAAAGAGTTCTCTTCCAGAGTGAGGAGAATAATCCATATTTAGAAAGGCAGCAAATGCAGTGATAATATTCCTTGATTAAGGTTTCAAAAGGATGTCAATAGTCATAGAGGTCTGTGGTTTATAGTCTACAAAAGGTATTCCTCAGGCGTTTTTGTGATCTGTATGCACACAGAATTGATTACTTGTGCTTTTGTGGTCATTGTTGCATCCTGGGGTTCAGGTTTAGATTAGGGGTTTTTAATTTATGCTAGATAACCAAGTTCTGTAATCCCGCGCACCCCCCATGTTTCCCCTCCTGTGGTTGTTCGCTCCTCTCTGCGTGCTATTGGCGCTTACCCCAATCACTCCTGCAGACACTCCCCATCCTTGCCAGAGAGTTCCCCGCCAATCTCCCTGATCCCGCATCCCCATTAGCCCAGGGACCCGGGAACCGCCCAGCCCCATCTCGGTTGGTCGCTGTTGCTGACGTCACTGCCATGGCAGCCGCCCCATTGGACAGGAGGCCGTGGATCCTCTCGCCCCGCCCCCCCATAAAACCCTACCCCGCCGGCTCCCAGGCGCCATTTTCTCCCATGCGAGTGCCAGGAGCGGTTGCGTCTTTCCATCGAACCGCGCCATGTGACCAATAAACCATTCCTGCCCAGCACGGAGTAAATGGACAAATTCCTTACCTCTTTACCGGATCCCTAGCGCACGGTAACAGAGGCTGGCCAGCCCACGTGCCCGGGACACGGAGGCGTGTCCGGGAACCCGCGGCAGAAAACCCCGGCAGCACGTGGAAGCTACGCCAAAGCCGGGCTCCCAAGAGCTGCGTGCAGCCGGGGAGAACGAAAGCAAACGCCGCAGTCATTTGTGCTCAATGCAGAAAAATATCTATGTCTTTCCAGCCTGTATTTATGAGAATCAAAATGAGGGGCCAGAGTTTATGACCTCTGGTTATCAAAGAACCACGGAATGGCTTGGGTTAAAAATGACCTTAAAGATAGTCTGTTCCCAGTACCCTGCCAGAGGTAGGGACATCTTCCACTAAAACAGGTGGCAGAAAGCCCCATCTAACTTGGTGTGGTTATGCTGAAGAATTTCTATGCAGTACCCCATTGTTATCACTAGTACCCTTTTGAACTGTTCAACTTTCTCATTTAGCTTAAATGATACCATGAGATTGGGTAGCTTATCACTGAGATAAGCTTTGCTCAGATTGCTATCAAAACACCAAAAATCAAACACAGCTTCATTGCACCAAAGACTTATTCCTCTTTAGTCTCCATTGTTCTCTGTAAAACATATTGCTAGCTAAAGGATGCCAGTGGCACCCTGGCCTGTAGCAGCAATAATGTGGCCAGCAGGACCAGGGCAGGGATTGTCCCCCTGTACTCAGCACTGGTGAGGCCCTAGCTCTAAGTAAAACATTGAGGTTCTGGAACAAGACCAGAGAAAGGCCATGGAGCTGGGGAAGGGTCTGGAACACCAGTCCTAGGAGGAGGGCTGAGGGAGCTGGGGACGCTCAGCCTAGAGAAAAGCAGGCTCAGGGGAACCTTACCACTCTCTACAACTGCCTGAAAGGAGGCTCCATGGGGCTGGTGTCCTCTCCCAGGTAACAAGTGAAAGGACTGGAAGAAATGGCCTTAATCTGTGCCAGGGAAGGTTTAGATTGGATATTTGGAAAAATTTCTACACAAAATGGGCCATCAAGCATTGGAACAAGGTGCCTGGGGAAAGGTCACTATGGCTGGAATTATTTGAAAGACATGTAGATGTGGCACCCAGGGAAATGATACAGGGGTGGACCTGGCAGTGCTGGCTTTATGATTGGATTTGCTGATCTTAAAAGTATTTTCCAACATAAATGATTCTATGATTCTAGAGAGATAGACTTTTTGTAACAGAACTGCCCCACTCAGCATCTCTGAAGGCTTACTTGGACTTCAAGTAATAAAACAATGTGGAATTAATTCTGCATCAGACATTTGTCTGATGCAGAATTAATTCCACATTGTTTTATTACTTTATCACCTTCTAAGGAAGACAAAAGGAACCTTAAGCTTAGCTTGTATGGAATCACACTGAAACTGCATCACTTCCATCACTGCTGGAAGATTCCCAAATAAGCACCACTGCCATTTTACAAGTAGCTAGCTTGCATGTTAGAGGTGGTTGTTGCTGAACAGATGGCCACCAGCAGCATGTAGGCCCATGGAAGCTAATACTTCATTTTGAAATATATCTAATAATTGGCCCTTTTAAACCACTTTTGAATGTCTCCTTGTTAGTATGGTTACATAAACGGCACCCTCAATTTTTTGAAATGTAACTGTAAACTGAATAAATTGGAGTTGCAGGTATTTCTGCTGCTACCAAATTAAGTAACAACACGTTTTTGTAGCAATTAAAGTTCTTTTGCAAAATGTAATGATTTGAGTATCTTTCTTTTTTTTTTTTTGGTGCTCTTACCTAAAGCATAGTTAAGGAATGCAATTTTAATGCTGGCTGCTCAATAAAGCTGCATAGAAAACAAACTGAATAGTTTAACAGAAAGCTGATTTTTCACCTTATCCAGGACTTGACTGATGATTAGGAAAACAAATAAAAAGCACCGTAATATGCCCCAGTTACTTTAGTGCATAAAGAGCTATCATAGTTAATTACTATGCATATTTCATACAGCCAGACCTAACAGTAATTACTGTTTTCTGAACTAAGCATCATTGTGTGTAGTTCACTGAAACATCTGTTCTACAGGTTCTAGTTGTCCAGGGGAAATAAAGGGATGGTTTTTTTCCCCTGAATATCACTGTTGAGAAGACCCTAGTTCCATTACAGGAACAGACTGAGTGGCACAGATTCAGATCAAACACTATCTGCATTTCTTGTCATGGCAACTTTATAAAGGGAGTGGAGGCCATGGAAAATGAAGACCAAAAAGAATAACCAGAGACAGTGGCATGTGAGTGTGAGAAGAAGAGCTCCTCGATTTCTGCAAGGTAAAGCACAGCCTTTAGCAGTATCTTTGATGATGGAGACTACAATAGGGTCATGATGGAGAGGGTTATTAATGGGGAGCTTGAAAGGGTAAAAGGCAGAGGTAGTTGAGCAGGAAAGGAGTATTATGACAACCATAACAGTTTCAGTAACGTATGTGTGAGTGTCTGAAGCTGAATAAAGGGGAAAGAAAGAGAAGCAAAGCCAGAGAGCATGAAGATAGGGGAGGTCTCTGCCCTCAGCTCCAGGTTGAGCTCTGACCACAATGAAAGCAAGAAGCAAGCTTAGACCCTGGGTTGTTACAGCTTGAAGATGATATTTTTCTTCCTTGAAATCTAGTCTAATGCAGTCATCAAGACAATGTTATTTTTTAAAAATAAAAATTCCTCCCACACTAAAAAAAAACCCAAAAGCAAATAGTTCTGCTTGTTGTCTTACCCCTGACCACCATCTGTGTTGACCAAAAAGCTGACAACAAGGATACTGAGCCCTGCCATCTCCAGAAGTTGCTGATTTGCCTTTGCTACAGAGTTTGGGCACATGCTGATGGGACAAAAAGAACAAGTGATGCTGATTTCAGTGCATATCAGAGGAAACTACAGAACTTCCTTTGGGAATCAAGCTAGAACTGGGGAAATTGGAAGGAGATGTTGAGAGCCACAGCAGACTTCAGGTTGGAGAACACCAGGGGTCTGTGGTCAAATCCCTGCTCAACACCAACCATGGGTTTCTCCAGACCTTTTCACAGATGGATGTGAGTATTTCACAGCCTCATCAAGCAACCTGCCCCTGTGTTGACCAAAGTGCTGTAATAAGGGCCAGTTAGAGGAAAAGTAGAAATTTCAGCTGCAACAGATTTTAGGATACAGACCAATCTCAAATGCAAACTGAAGTAACATTCTAACTGGACCTGTAACTTCATGGGTTTTTGAGACCAGAATTTAGAATTTGGCCTAATTCTTCAAGATCTTTGATGGCTTAAGAAAAAATACTAACACATGAGCATGTTTATTTACATAAGTGGGTGCTTACACCACAAAACATGAGTGGATGGTGATGTTGGAAAACAAATATTTTTGAAAGGTTATAGAATTATAGAATGCCAGGAACAGGTCAGGTAGAAACAGATCACTGGTCATCTGGTCCAACCTCCCTGCTCAAGAAGGGCCTCCCAGGGTGCATGACACAGGATTGCGTCCGGACAGTTTTGGAGTATCCTCAGTAATGGAGACTCCACAGCCTTTCTGGGCAATCAGTTCCAGTGTTTGGTCACTTGCACAATAAAGTTCTTTCTCATGTTCAGGTGAGAACACCTTTTTCTTGTCCATCAGTTTCTGCCTGTTGCCTCTTCTATTGCTCAGCACCACCCAGAAGAGGCTGGCTCCCTCCTCTTGCCTCTCACCCTTCAGATACTTACAGGCCTGGATGATGTCCCCTCTCAAACATCTCTTGAGGCTGGACATGCCCAGTTCCCTCAGTTCTTTCTGTAAAAACAGATGCTTGTGTTTTTTAATCATCTTTGTAGTTCTTCACTGCATTTGCTCCAGGAGCTCCATGTCTCTCTTGTCCTGAGGAGCCCAGAGCTGGACACAGCACTCCAGGTGTGGCCTCAGCAGGGCTGAAGAAGGGGGGAGGATCACCTTCTATGACCAGCTGGCAGTGCTCTTCCTAATTGCCCCCAGGACACCACTGCCTTCTTGGCCACAAGTACACACTGTGGTAACCTACAATGTTGTCTGTGCTGCACTGTTGTATGATAGGCTAATGGTTTAGGACTCATCTGTGCTTAAAAAAAAGCTCAACTGAAAGAAAGAGCTACAGTGGTTATGAGATTAATTCGTTCCCATTTTGAAAAGCCTGATTTTTCCTATCATGTGCCGAATAAAGCATAGATGTATGTTATTGTCATTCCAAGAAATTATTTCCTTTGCAAAGAATAATATGAGTAATTATTCAGGGTGTGAGGGTGGGAAGCCCCTGATGTAAGTGCAACAGGGGCATATGGCTATTCCTCATGCCTCCCAGGAGTGTGTAGGCACAGGAAGCCAGCCCAGCCCCATGCAAGCAGGGGCAGGACAGGGCCCCCTGTACGTAGTCATTCTCAATGCGCTCACCCACTTGCATGGTCAGCAAATAGTGCAGACAATGCAAACAGAAGGGCTTGGAACAGAGCTATCTCAAAAGCAGTTTAGTCAGTTTTTTATCTCCTTTTAAGAAGGATTACCACTAGTAATACTAATGTGTAATTTTTAAATGTTTTTATAATTTTAGGAAATTACAGTGGAAATATCTAAAAAAGCAGGAGAAATCTGATCACCCTGGCATTTATAACACAGGCAGCAGTGTGAACAGCTGATGCAGAGATGCCTCATCTGTCCTAAGTTAAACAGGGAAGAGGCCTGTGTTCATAACTCAATGTTAAAATTAACAGGATTTCTTTTGAGAGGAGTGCTGAGCCATTGATGGCTCCGAATGCAAGACAAGTTTGAGGATTTTTTTATATAGTATTTTCTTATACACATAGTAACACAGTTACTTATTTATGAATCCCTTGTTTAAGATCTGGCAGTTTGCTTGGTGTACTGGAAGTGTAAGAAAGGCAGTCCTTTCTCCAAAATGCTAATGAATCAAGTGCCCAGGTTTTTTTTATCAGTGTCTTCCTAATGTGAGGCAATCAAAAGGAGGACTAGATCAGTACTGGCATGGAAAAAGCACAAGCTGTTCTGAAAAGCCCATACCATGGAAGACTCCTGTTTTTTCCATCTACAACCACAACACCTTGGCCTGGCAGACTCACAGGGTGGTCCTGTCCCTAGAGAAACTCTGTTTCCTGGACTTGGCTGTGCTAGAAGCAGCAAAAATAACTGTGGTTTGTGCTCCAGTTATTTTGCCACTCCTGATGTGGGACCAGAATAGGAATCATGGTTATTGAGGAAAAAAGTTGATTTTTAAAATCAATCTTCCTGATAGTCAGCTGTAATTAGGAGTTGGCTTAAAAATGATGGTTTAGATGAATGAAAATGTTTCCTCTCACCTCAGTAAGCACTCTGCAGGAGACCAGGAGCAGCATAACACATCTGAATTTGGCTTTCCTGGGAGGTGAACCGCATTCACCAGGGAGTAAAAAGCCTGAAAGGGGATCTAGTGATGGGGATCTAGCTGCTGTTTCCAGGTACCTAATAAGAGTTATAGAGGATGTGGATACAGAGCCTTTTTCAAGATATAAGGATAAAAGGACACAATTTGCACCAAGGGAAATTCTGATCATGTACTAGGAAAGGGTTCCTCATTTTGACTGTCTTTACACTAAAATAGCCTGTTGAGGGATGCTTTGGGGGATCTGTCCTTGGAGATACACAAAACCTTTTTGGGTGGGGACATGAAAGATCTCATGTAATTTTGGTATCAACTCTGTTTCAAGCAGGGATTTGGATTAGAAACCTCCAGATTTTTCTACAAATCTATGAAATGAATGAATATATTGGTGAGGTAAGTTGATAAATTAGGACTAATTATTCAATGTGATTTTTAAACTCCCAGAGACTATCTTACTATTCAAGGTCAACCAGTTAATACAGAACATGGGAAAGCGTGTTTGATCAGACTCCTCTTAGGCAAAGGCTTAACAGAGAAGCCTGTTTTGTTTCTAGCACACTCTCCCTTTATGCATTCCTCCTATGTCTTAAATAAAGCAGTATGTGTATCTGTGAGGTGATGACAATGACTGTAGATATGTTTAATGGAGCACAATGTAGCATGGTATATTACAATTATCTATTCTAATCAAATGTAAGTGGGCTCTGTAATAACAGCTGGGGGTGAATATACTATTTGATTATATCTGTTTTTAGATAAAGTACACAACCTTGACAAGCTGAGCAAGAAAGTAAGAAACTGTGCATCTATTATTCTCTTCTATGAGCAATCTTCTTGCTAATGTGCTCCTGTACCACCTCCAAAAACACCTGTGATATTTGAGCAAGATAATCCTTTTGCAATGGGACTCTCAGTGGCACCACAATGTCTCTTTGCAATGTTGGACTTTTCCATTTGGATCCTTTTCCATTTGGATTTCATTATTTGTGCTCAGTAAATCTGTCATCACAGGATACATTTGTGTCTGTAAGCATAGAATCACAGAAGGGTTAGGGTTGGAATTAATAATTTAAAAATCATTTAGTCCAACCCCCTGCCATGACTAGGGACACCTCTCTGGGCAACCTGTGCCAGTGTTTTACCACGCTCATTGTAAAAAATTTCTTAAATTTCATCTAAATTGAACCTCCTTCATTTTAAAATCATGATCCCTTGTCCTATCACAACAGACCCTGCTAAAAAGTTTGAGTTCATCTTTCTTACAGCTCCCCTTTAAGTACTGAAATGCCATAAGGTCTCCCCATATGTATATATTGGAGGCTCTAAGAGTTGGGAATTGATATTCCTTTTCCCTTTGGTTTATGGTAAATCTTCAGTAATATGACCAGAGCCTGGAAACTCTCTCCATGTTAATGTTTCTTGCCAGAGCAGGGTGAACAGGGCTTGTCCTCAGCCTGTGGGACAGCTGTCCCAGCCACCCGAAGATAAGACGGGTAAGAAAAGAAGGAGGGAAAGGTATTTGTCTCCCCCATCCCTTTCAGGGACTACATGTGGGCACTGGGTGATGAATATTGTCTCCCTGTGGAGAAGTGGTGAGGCCTGGGAAAGCCGGTACAGCTGCATGACAGATGGCTGTCTCTTGCTAGGCAGAGGCAGCAATGCAAACAGGGGGTCAGGCCAAGTGCATTGACTTAAAATCTTAACTTTAACATTTAATTAACATTTCCAAAGTTTCCTTGATCCTTATGAGACTTTTCCATTCCTGTTGAGAACCAGCCAGTATTGTTGTTGGGCAGATGCCAGGTTTCCTGGCTTTAAGTTTGTAAGTCTGAACCACACTAGCTGTTTCCCAAGCTTTATGTCTTGATCTCTGATAACATATTCACATCTCAGATGGAAATAGCAAGTCTTTACAGAACTCCTGATTTTTTCCACCCAAGTGTGTGTCTGTGCACATACCCTGCAGCCAATCTGCTTGAAATTCGCATCCAAGAATTGCACCAAGGTTTGAAATCACTGCTTGTAATGTGGTTTTTTTTTTTTTTTTTAATGAAAATATAAAATATACATATCATAGGATATCAAATAATGCATCTATGGCTGGTTGCTGGGAAGGGTAGCTTTCAGCTCCAGCAAGCATGACAAACATGAAAAAGGATATAGAGGTGTGTAGAATAAAGGGATCCAAAACCAGAATAGAGCAGTGAGACTTTAGAAAGGTTTGGGGTGAATGCCATTAGAAATCTCCCTAATGAACACAGCACTTGGGTCTTGTTAGAAAAGCCTACAGAGTAGAAGGCCAAAAAGAGTGCTTGGAGAGGCTGTCCCAATGATTTAATTATACATCTAACCTGAGCTAATGTAATACAGTCTTATACACCAGGAGGATAAAATACTTGCTTAGAAAGCCTTGCTTAAAGAACACTCTTAAAGGAAAATTCATGTGTATTCTGTATTGCTATGTTGGCATATTCTGTATGCTGAATATGACATGGTACATTTGAACAGTTTCATTGTCTCCTCTGACTTTTTGGGGGAGACAATATTTGTTAGAAGTATGATTTGGAAAAGACAAATATCTGAAAGGACAAATGAGGAAATGCAGATACTTTGTGAAGCCTTAATTTGTGATATAAATTTAATTTGTTATTAGTCTTCTCATTCTTGCTCTGTTTTTTAACTCAGGCACTGAAATCCTGCAAATGGTGCAAGTCACTCACATGGCAGTGCATGGCCTTGTCTGCTTCTGTTTGCTAAAGACAGTTATTCTTATCTCAGGTGTATAGTCACCAGAGGGAGGTGGACACATGGGCCTGCTCTTCTCACACTCATCCCAGGGGAAAAACAAATAAGTAGTGACCAGAAAAACTTCTTCAGGTTAATGCATTTCTATGAAGACCTTTTCAGGTGATGTCTGCTATGGGCTTATTTGAAAAATATAATTAAAAATCAATATAAACAAGCAAAACCAACCTTTTCCTAGATATGATCATGTCTTACTGAGGCAGCCATACCTCAGCCAGCAACACCATCTCAGTAAAGTGTTTCACCTGCATCAACAGAGGGCACGATTCCCGTAAAAATCACCCTCACTCTTTTATTTAAATGAAGCCCAGGCAAAGCTTAGCTGCTAATGCTTTGAGCCTTTGGATCTTAAAGAGAAAAGCATCTGCTGCTGCTGCTCCCCCACACAAGTGTCCAGGTGGTTTTGGGCGGGCATTCTGCATTTCACAAGGGCATTGTGCAAGTGTTAATGTAAGTGGACATTATCCAGGCTAATTTCCCACAAGCTGTTGAGGTAATAGGTCTCCAGTTTTTTAAACTGGTTGTTTGAACCTGACACTAAAAATCCTTTTAAATGTAGCCTATTGAATCTATGCAGCCAAGACTTGTTTTTTTCTGGTGGTTGGTGTGTCTATGTTCCTTGTGGAAGCATCAACAAAGCATTGCTTTCATAAATTTCAGCCTTAGTCTGTATGTCACTGGATTTCAGACAGATCCTTCTACTTCAGTAGTTATTTGAGAATAGTCAGGGCTCATGGTTTGCTGTTATAATCCTTCTGGTTATCTCTCCCTGCAGCACATCTTACCATCTGCTTTAGCATTGCTCCCTGGGGCATCGAAATTCCTTTTTGCTCTCTCTTTCTAAAAATTGTATAATTGCCTTCATTTCTCTAGTCAAGGAGGAGAAATTAGCTGATTTTAGAAGCAGAATAGAATTTTTTTTAGGATTAGCTTGCAGCAGAGTGTCTTCAGCCTTGGTGGCACATGGAAGAAAGCCCTCAGACCAGTATACACCATGGTCCTGGGGGATTCAGCTCTGGGTTTGGGCTCTGATTTAGTTCCGTCTCCCATGGATGTAAAATAGCAGTTTTGCTGTGGGCACACCAAGAAGCAGCTGAGTGTGTTACTGAGCTTGAGGCAGACGAGGGCCCAGGTGGGAAGGAAGGGGAGGGCTTCCTTTCCTTTTCCCCGTCCTATTACTCAGGGTGGATGAGAGTTGCAGGCGCAGCTCAGTCTTGCTACCTGTGCTTTAGAGAAGCTAGAGAGAACTTCTGGGTGATGTTTGTCTGAAATGATGAAATCATGGGAGATGTTACAGCAAATGCAACATTGCCTGCACCAGCTCCTGACAAGGTGTATGTTTTATAAGGAAACCACAGCAGCAGAGTCCTTCTGAGAATAATCCAAAAGAACATGGCTGTTCTGCATGTGGGCAGGAGCAAAACCTGACAGTCTGGCAAACTCTGAAGAGCAGTTATCCAAAGAGACTCAGCTGGGCAGTAGGGACAGGAGCCCAGCTGTGACTTTCAGCAATTGCTGTTGACTTGGGTATCTGGCTATGGCCACTGCTAGTACAAAATGGAGGCTGGTGGAAGCTATGTGTCACCCCAGGGTGGCATGGAGACGGTCTGAGATGAGACTCATTCTGGAACATTATGTCAAAAAATAATGGAACAATCTTGTAAATGCTTTCCCTGTGCTCTTGATTTTGTTTTGCCATTTCTGGATAGAGTAGGGTGTTTCTCTCATCTTTGAGTTCATTACCCAAAACTCTAAGGAAAAAATAATAACTAAAAAGAAAGTGAACAAAAGCAGGGGTTGTGTGCACAGTGTTGCAGATTGCTCTGCATATAGGTGAGAAACTGTGTCTCACAGTTCCGACTTGGGTACTGCTGAAATAGAAGTATCCTAGGAGATGATGTTTAGACATTGAAGCACTTAGTGTTTGCAACCTTGCACTAACTTCCCCATTCACCCTTTACACTAGAGCTCTCCTTGAACATGCAGCTGTGATGGAGAATGTCATACTGGAATCCATTTAATGTCCTCTTGAGAACCTTTAGAAGGCAGATTCTTAGCTGATATAGGTCAGCATGACTTGCAGGAGCTGACATTTTGAGATTCACTCTCCACTGAGACTAATTAGATAATGTATAGGAGTAAGTTCATGCTTTGCTGCATGGAGTGAGGTCTGTGCTGGTTTTCATGCAAGAAATCAGTGGAAGAAGCTTATGGCTGGGAATAGCAGGCTGGCCTAACCAGGCACCTCCCAGTTTGTGTGGAAACCCTTTTGGCTTCCTTAGGGTCCTCAGAAATTAATCAGCACAATCAAAAATATTTCCTCTCTGCTCCCTCCAGGGTTCACTATAGGCTCAGAGTTTTCTTAACCAACCTGTAAGAGGAAAGGTAAACCATGCACCCTGCACGAGTCCTCTCTGTTGATGGTCCCTCCTGCTTCACTCAGGTGGCCAGATAAGGGGAAGGTTAAAACTCTCATTACCTAGAAGCTGTCTGAAATCGGGAAACGACTAAAGTCACCAGCTTGGGAATTTCACAAGGTAGCTGTCGGTTTGACCAAAGCCAGGCTCAAATGAAGCCTGCCTTTTAAAAAGCTTTTAGAGAGTGAAATCTTGGGCTGACAGGAACAAGGCATTGTAAAAATCAAGCACTAATAAAGTTATCTATTTTAAGCTTGTTGCGTGTATAGGAAGAAAGAATAATACAGTATAATTTGAGATATTGATGTGTTTGGAGCTGTTTTTACTTTAACTTCTGTAACAGCTAGTGATGGATGACGCCATTCTAATGAAGAATATTCTTCCATAGAAAAGTAGTGATTTTCTTCCACATTTATTGTCCTTTGGGTTTTGAGTTATTTGTGGTTTACTCTCGGTTGCATATTATATTATTTTCCATTTTTTTTATTTTGCTGAATCACAGCTTGGTTTTCAATTTCCAAGGGACGCAGGAGCTGGTAGCTATTTTGTGGGAATATATACTGCAGTGCTGGGGAGTAGTGTAGCTCAAAATACAAGGGACACCATAAACAAACAAACAAACAAAGAAATAAACCAACCCCACAAAAAAAACCCAAAACAAAAAACCCAACCAAACAAAAACAACAGCTTGTGCTTGGCTGTAGTAGTTGGATTTAGCACAGTGATGTTCTTGTTCCTGGATTGTAGGGAAAAGCAACAGAGAAGAAAAGTCCCCAGCATCAAGGGCCCTCCACCTCATGTTTCAGAAGTATATTTTATCTGTAAAATTAAATTTTCAATTAGGTGTAACAGATACCTCTAAGGAAAAGAATTTATTGATATGCTGTGAGGTTCTGCCAGAACAGCTTTTTCAAAATGCCACTATATAGAAAGCAGGAAAGGAAAGCCTAGATTTCTGCTTTAACTTTAGAGAAAGCAAATAAGGCAACTGCTACATCAGCTGTGGTCTTTGCTAGGCTGTTTGCTGATAAATGAGGAGAGATGTTTGAATGCCATAATTAAATATCTCAAACATCAGGCCATCCATTACTTTTCTTTGAGTCAAGAAGTTTGTAGAAACACAGTCACTGCAGACTTGCTGACTCAAGCCCTCTCTGTTCCAGGGTCAAAAGAGAGTTGCTAAATACAATTCTGACTAAGCTATTCAAAGACATTCCCTTCAGGGACATGTTCTTAAAATTCAGTCTGTGAAGATACATGACTGACTGTGGCTGTGATTGCTGTGGCAGTGAGAATTGCTGCTGGCCCATTGGAAACAATCTCCTAAATAATGGAAGGAAAGAGCCTGTCATAATAAGATTTGCATAGGAAAATTTGTCTCTAAAATTCACAAATTAATTAATTATGTCTGGTAACAACAAGAAGTGTCCTCTCTTGTGTTCAGTCTAGAAGATGTGTAGAGCAGTATTCGCCTCTCACAGGCTTCTGACAAGTGCAGTTTTGCCTTTGGAAAGATCACAGTTAAAGAAAAAATTATGGCAAGACTCAAGGAGTAAAGTTTGCAGAGGGTACAATTTTACTGATTCTTCACATGGGAGAAAAATATAGATGCCAGCTGAGCACTTCAAAGCCCATAAGCCAGATCCACAACTGTAGTTAAAAGTCTATTGGGCTCTCTTTCAGGTAAACAATATTTTTTGCCCAGACACTGTACTGGGCAATATTTTTTACCAGTTCCAGTTATTGGAAACCAGTCATTGCCCAGTACAGTGTCTGTACAACCAGTGCAGCATTTTCCATTTCAAAGCAAGGTGTTATTCCACAGGGTTTGGGGGAAAATGGGAACATGCCATCTGATGTAGAGAAGATCTCTACAGAACATGAAATATTCCAAGACAAAGGTTTGCAAACATCCCAGCAATTCCAGCCTAGCAGCGTGGTTTAGGAGAGGAGAAAGGGTAAGCATCCACAGCTCAGGGAACATGCTGTTGGTGGAGCCTGTGCAGTTGCAGTCTGCTGTGTGGAGGAAAGGCCATGTACCCCAGCCGCAGAAACAGGGTAAAGCCTGACACTTCTTGGGGAAGGAAGGTGATCACAGCCTGATCACTTTAAAATGGAGAGGGAATTTTGCTTTCCTACTGTGGATTGATTGAATTCAGACTACATCTGTCCTGGGTGTTTAGTAGAGAAGATGGTACAGGAACAGGGAAGAGGACAGTCTGTAATTTTAAGTGCATATATTTTACATGTCTCTGGTTCTAATATGAATTCTTAATTCTTCCTTGCTGTCTGTCCTAAAGTACATCTTTACTGAAGTATAATTTCTACACTTCAAAAATGAAAGTTCAGTCATTGTGATTTTCATATAACTATTTAAAATTGAACTTTGATGGATACAAATGGTGCAAAGGTCTTAAAAGATGCATACACAAACACTACTGTGTTTCTCAGCCTACAATATTATGTATATAAACTAGTGCTACCGTACCTCATGGCAAACTTGAGACATTGGAAGGCCAGCATCTTTTTCTACAAAATAAAAAATGGGATAGAATAAAGCAAGAGTAACCTGTTTTGATTGCTAATTCTGTTCATAAAATGCAATCAGGCCTGAGATTGGGTATATGATGGAGTGAAATCACTTTCCCAGTTTCCACTTGATGAGATGTTCCCAAACAAATACTTTGTTAACTCTGGAACAAATCAATGTGCTGAAGCAACCTTTGGGCCCCAACTTCTTCTTCAAGGAGTGCATGGTTTGTGTACGTTAATGCATGCAAAGTCAGATTTTTCCAATTGATCTGGTATTCAGAAGTAAAATATAATAGCTGATAGACATGCTTAGCCTTTCAGCAGCAGGAAGAAGTCATAACTGTCTTGTGAGAGAATGCTTTGGTACTCAGGCATATTCACATTTGACAAAATGAATTTTTTATCATTCTGAAACACTTCTGTCAGATGAATAAAAGTAATTCAGAATATGTTACAGTCTTTAGGATTAAATTATGACTATCTATGGTGTATTTTGCTGTATAGTTTATCAACTAAATGGAACAATTATCTAGAGGTAAATTTCACTCTACTTTTCTATTAATCTCTAAATAGATAGTGTTTTTCATGCTGTGTTCCAAAATCATCTGCAAAACATAATCTGTTGTCAAGATTCAAGTTGTTTGACTGTAGCACACTCTTTACAGATAAAAAAATTCATAATGCAGCACTCTGGTCTCAAAAAAAAAACCCAAAACAGCAATCAAAATCCTACCAAATCCTGGGATTGTTTATTTTTAATTCTGTAATAAAACCCAGATAGGCAAAATTTGGTTATTTTCAGCATTTTAGACAAACTGTGCCTATATAGATAACTGTGTACATGTGAGATGAGACTCCAGTTTTATCCTCTGCTAAGAGGGAGTACTATATGGAGGCTATATGTGAATTTTTTATGATCAAAATATATAGTACAGCTGTGTGAAAATCTTGAATAAAACGTACCAAGGGTAAGAATATGAATAGCGTTATAATCCAGACTTTCTGAGTCACTTTGCCATCATCTGCATTTTCACATTTCTTAGCAAAAACCCATTCACAAGCTTTGCTAGAAGCAAGACTGGAATGTCTTTTATCATCTGCTCCATTTTCATGGTGCCTTATGGTTGAGAAGTTTCCATAAAGCCTTATGGCAGTTATTGTTATCTTCATAGATCTGTGTAGAATCACTTCTCTGCACCTTCTAGGTGTAGAATATCTTCTTTAAAAGGGCTGGTTTGAACTGCTGTGGCAGATTAGTGACTGTCACACTCAAGATGTACCCGCAGATTAACTTCATCACTTGAAAAAACATAAATAGAGCTTATGTTTAACATTAGGTGATTCTCACTCTCTCTGTTCTCTACATTAAGCATACCAGACTAATACTGGCTTGATGCAAGCAGTAAGTAAATTAGAATAAATGTACAGGATACAACAAGCCTGAGATGCCAAAAGGTGGAATTATACAGGTTAGTTCTCAGAGATTTGTTTTAGGCAGGCAAGAATTATTTGGAAAATACTTCTCAGATATTGGGGTGCTGTCTTTTTGGTTTTTGGTTTGGATAGTTTTGTTTTGGTGGTGGTTTTTGGTTTTGGGTTTTTTTTGGAGGGTTTTTTTTTTTTTTTTTTTTTGAGATTGAAGCTATTTCCATACAAAAGAGAAAAACGTCAAAAGGACAAAAGTATGTCCTCAGCTATTAAATCTCACCAGAGACCCCCACACAAACTACAAATCCATCCCCTCTGCTTCAAATTTGCCTTTACAGTCCAGCAGTATGACAGCAGTTTAACAGGACAGTGATGCAATACAGTGAGCCTCTGTGGTTCCAGCTTTCCCTTGCTCTCTGACTGCTGCATCTGGGAAATAGCCAACCTCTGGGAAGCTCTCTGGAAGCTCGTGAACCTGCTGGAGGCAGCTGGCTGCAGCAATGTCACAGTCATGCCTGCTCCTGCCTGGCAGCCTTCTTTCTGAGTCATTTCAACTGCATGCCCATATCCACAGGACCCTAGCACCCATAAGTCACACTGACCCACCCCGTAAGTCTTGTCCTCTTCATATCTTTCCATTATGAGCATTACAGATGCATTGGCAGAGGTACAATGCCTCAAAATCTCAAACAGCAGTTTTCATTTCAGATGTGTTATTTAGCTCTGCTCTATGACTCAGTTTCTTGTCAGTGAAGAGTTTCCATCCTAAGAAATAAATCAACTAAATAGGAGACAGTGACCCAAGACAAGGGGTGACTCATTTGCCAATTGAAGCTCAGCTTTAAATACTTCAGGACAAGAAAAATATGAACAAGTTTTATATTTTGGTTGTAGCACTAATGTTTTCAAATGGACTTTTGAAGTGGTTTACTTTTTGGAGTTCAAAACCAGCTATGTTTAGCATATAGTAAAATAAGTAAGCAAAAATATTTCATTATAATTATGTCTGTACAAAAATAACATTCTGCAGAAGTTAAAAAGTATTCTAAATATTTTACATCTGTGAGAATACTAATTAGTTCTTTGTATGGTAGAAATATTGAATGAAGCACTGAGAAATGTTTATGAAGGAAGTCTTTATACAGAGGTTTAGTAGAGAGAACCATATATTCAATTTGAGCATTTCTGTGTGATCAGATACATTAATAATGGCATTCTGTTTTTTTTTTTTAACTAATCTGATAATTAGTCATTTTTGCCAGTAGGGTTGCTAGTGTTTAATTCTCAAGTATTGAAAAAAATGTGATTTTGTTAATGCACAATTCCTGCAAAGCTGAAGATGGATGTACAACAAATACTTTCACACATTCCCTCATGTCTGCCTCATGGCCAAGGCAAGCATCTTGTAACAACTGCATTGCCAGTAACAGGGGTTATGACTTGATTACCTAGTGAAGATCCTGAAGTAACTTCAGTTAAAATGAGCTTCAGTTAATATGAGCATGTTAAATATATCCAAAAATCAGTCTCTTAAAGCAGAATCTAAGACGGTTTTGCATTGCTTTTTATTACAATTGTTTGGAGTGGGAGCTTGAAAATGGCGATAGTGGATGAGTTTCTGATCTAAACCAGTATTCAGCAATGAATGAAGCAGCTTTGAGACACACATGAAAAGGTTCTGATATGGGCAATCATAAATTAACCTTTCCAGAAAATAAAGCTTTTTATAATCCTGTTTGATAGGAAGCTGGTGTGTGCCCTGCATAATGAAAGCTTATAACATTGCCAATATCATGGCTTTTTTTAAATTAAATGTTTTAGCATAATGATAGTTTTTATCATTCACAATGTAGTTCAGTTATTGTTTTGGATCCTGTGAAGCTCTTTCCCTTTGGGGTGGAGGAACATGTAGCTCCTGGATAATGCCTTTTTTCCAGTAATTTTCAAAGCAGTTCTAAAGAAGGTCACTATAATGAAAATATTCTCTTTTTTAAGCTGCATAATGAGTTTTTTGAGATAAACTGCTTAAGAAATGGTTTCACAATTTAAAGTATGCCATTCTTTATATACGTGTAGGAGGGAAGAAGCAGAAAATCTACCCTGCTTTCTTTTCAGCCTTCGTTTGATTCTTTCTTATAATCCATCACTTGTTTTCAGTTATTTTCCATAAGGTTTCCATTTTCATAAGATTTCATCTTATATAAAACACAGAGAATGAAATTACTGCCAGAAATATTGGAGTCCATGTATTATCAGCAGGTTTGGGTCTCTGTTGTGAATGATCCCACTCCATATTTGGCCCTCGTTTAATCTGAGCTCATGTGAATATTAGCAGTGTTTCACTGTTTCTCAGTCTTGGGACCCCAAAACCCCCTACAGTTCCAATCTGTGAGTCTGGCAAGTGTCCCCTGAGCTAAACATCTGCACTTTGGGTTTTCCTGTTGTTTGGCAATGAGGAGCAGGTGTGTGTGTGTGTGTTATCTCTCCTTTCTGTGACCATCTGGTAAGCTTTGTGGTGCCTGCACAGGAAATCAGGACAACACACAATGTGACACTGGAAACACCATCTTTCTGCTCTCCAGCTCCAGCTGTCTCACTGGTTCATCCAGTGCAGGTCCCCAAGGCAGAGGGCAGTGATAGCAAGGCTGTGGGGTTTGAGATGAACTGCTGTGGCTTCTGACTACTGGTTCTGAGCAGCACTCCTTGGCTCTGAAAATGAAGATTATGCTCCACACTGGAGAAATGCAGGAATTATGTCAGTAATTTGCAACAGTGTTGGGAAACTGTTTTTGAAATTATTAAATGGATGAATTTGCAACAGCAATCTGAGTCTAACCCTTGCCATGGCCAAAGCAGTGATTTAGGCTCATTAGCTGGATGAAACACAGCAAAACAATTTTGAACAGCTTTTGTTACAAACTGTTTGTAAGTTATTATTTTAGATAAGTCCTTGATTTCTTGTCAACATCATTAAAGAAAGGTGGTTTTGTGAGCCACTTAGCTCTATAATTTATGTGTTTCCAGATTGAAGGTGTTCCCCACCATGTTCTTCTTCCTCCTTTTTCTCCTGGTGTGAAAAACCTTAGTAGCAGGTGCCAAACAATTATACATTCCCATCAAACTTGGCTTTGTATTTCTCAATTCTTCTGTCTTACTGAGCCATGTATTTAGTTTTTAGGTATCTTCCTTGCCCTCTGGGAACACAGAAGCACCAGGAAATCTGAACTCTCATCTTACATTTTTGAATAAGTTTCTAATCTGCAAGTGCTGCTGTACTTGCACAGATCCATGGCAGAACTCCAGCAATGTGCAGCAGGAAAGAGGTGTCTTGCATTACTCACACTGGGGAGGCAGCAGCTCCTGTACCCAGGCACAGATTGGCCCATCCCTGAATATTTAGGGCACGTGTGATTCCCTGGCTGGCGCCTGCCCTTGGATGCTACTGGAGACATGAGCCATGAGTAGCAAGGGTTACTGGGCCATGCATCACTCCTGTTGAAGTCACCATGCCTCATTATGTAGTGATAGGTGTATGTTCTCTATCCCCCAGCCCTTTGAGGAGTGCAAGCTTGTTCATTAAAATAGCAACAATGAGGGTATGAGACTGTTTTCCCACTAACAAAAGTGCCAAATTAGGCAAACTGTGAACAAAAGGAGCAGCAGAGAGAAGTTTTCTACGAAATCCATGTTCTACCCCAACAGCAATCAGATCTTTAGCTTGTGTAATGTTTCATTATCCAGACAACATTGCTCCAGCACCACAATTTTGATTCAATGTCTGGTATCTAATGCTTTATTAATTTTTAATTTTCTTTATTCGCTTCAGTGGAAATACCCAACTAGCACTGGAGACAAATAAAAAATTCTGTTGCCTCACACATTTCATTAACCTTTCCTCTGCCTTCAAATTCTTCCTTCAAAGAATTTCCTTCTGAGGCTTCACTGTCATGTCAGGAAACTACTTTTTC
This sequence comes from Vidua macroura, assembly GCF_024509145.1. NCBI lineage: Eukaryota > Metazoa > Chordata > Aves > Passeriformes > Viduidae > Vidua > Vidua macroura. The sequence continues at coordinate 24,597,377 of NC_071611.1, forward strand.
CCTTTTATGGACACTAGGGTGTATTTAAAACATGATGCTCCCAAAGTGTGAGTGCTCAGGCATGTCCAGCCAAGAGATGCCACACACCATGGCCTCATTTTAGGACAGTTTGGGAGATCAGTAAGATGTAGTAGCCAAGACAAGCAACTATGTGTGACTCTAGCCTTGTATATGAATAGAAGAAATTATTTTTATAATAGCTTAAGTATCAAAACTCTCAAATGGGCCAAATTTCAGGAAGCCAGCCTTTTCCTCTGCTTCTCCTTTCTCTTTTCTTTACCCTTGAGAAAGGAGATACCCTTGCTTAAGGACAGAAATAAAGGGAGGAAAATTGGGACAGATACTACAATATCCTCTGGGATGAAGGCCTAATCATATGTTTTCTGTCTGTCTATATGTTCTCATTATCAATCTGTTGTTAAAGGCAGGACATGCAGAGGGAAATAAATAGATGCTTGATTTGCATGAAAAAACTTAATACAGGTTATTGTACTAGACAAGAGAAAAATATATTAACTTAGGATCTGTAAAAGCATCAATGGAAACAATAACTGAACACAACAAACTTGTCAGTTAAAACCTCTGTCTCTGTGTGCAGCAGGAAGCTTGCCTGTGTCACTGCTTTGCTAATGGTCCAGGGTAGGGCACCAGCAAAGTCCCATGGAAGAGGGTATCTGGCCAGTAGTTGACCCAGTATCATGGTTTAGCCCCAACCAGTAGCCAAGCCCACGCAGCTGCTCACTCCTCCACCCGCAGCCAATCCTCTCCTCTTGGGGAGAGGATCAGAAGGGTGAGAACTGGAAAACTCATGGGTTGACGGAAAGCAAAAGCTGCACATGCAAGCAGAAAAAAACCAAGGAATTTATTCAGTGCTTCCCATGAGCAGGCAGGTGTTCAGCCATCACCGGGAGAGCAGGGCCCCATCTGACATAATGTTACTTTTGAAGATAAAACTCTGTCACTCCAAATGTCCTCTCCTTTCTTCTTCTTTCCCCTTTATATCCTAAGCATGATGTCACAATGGTCTGGAATATCGCTTTGGTCAGTTTGGGTCACCTGTCCTGGTTCTGTCTCTTCCCAACCTCCCAAGCACCCCCAGCTTCCCTGCCAGAGTGTCAGTAGAAAAAGCAGAAAAGCCTGCTGAGCAGGCTGAGCATTGCTCAGCAGCAACAAAAACATTTCTACATTATCAACCTGTTTTCAACACAAGACCAAAACACAGCCTCATACCAGCCCCTGTGAAGAAAATTAACTCTACCCTACACAAAACCTACATACCTAGAATCAATGCATTATTTGTGTGACATTTTGGAGCTTCAAAAGTCATAAAAACAGCTTTTGCCCTGGGAAAATGGCAATACAGGTTTCATACAGACAGTGAATGAAATACTTTCCATGGTTCTACAGCAATGTGCTTCGTTTCATAGCTGCTGATTGTCAAGAAGCCCTTGTGTCATTAATTTCCTCCTTCCTCTAGAACCCCAGCATCACATCATGATGGTGGACCTGGTAAGACCTGGCAGACTGTCCCTACTCCAGGCCTGCTGCTGCTGGTTCCAGCAAGGGACTGCACTGGAGGCCACACAGCAGAGTCCTTAAATTGCAGAGAAGTTGTGGGAAGAGAGCAGGGCCAGATAGTGTCTTTTATAGCCAAATCAATCCTGAAAGGTGTGGAGATTGGAGTGGAAACATTATTATTGCAGACAATAAAAAATAACATTTTTCCACCCCAGGAGCATTCACCCAGAGTACTGAGTAAATTGAAGGCTTGGCTTTGCAGGTATACATGGGTGATCTCTTCTGGTTTTGCTCTCATCTCATTGTGAACACTCTCATCTTCCATTTCAGTTAGGACAGGCCAAAGATGGGATAAACCTGTGCTGGAGCACCACCCACGGCACCACCATGGTCCACTCAAAAAACAGTGCTTATTTCTGAGCAAGGGAAATGTCAAAGTTTCATGAAGGATAGAGAAAGTGATACTTTTGTTGAAATGTCTCTGAGGCAATGAGTAACCCCTCTTGCACCCACTGTTAGTGTCCAGGAAGGCAGATCTCATTGTCTTCTCACTGTCCCTTCTCAGCAACCTCCAACTTTTACTTCTGGCCTCTTTATTTGGCCCAGTACTCCTTTATTTGACTTTCTACTACACCTGTCGAGCAGCAATGCCCAGCATTACAAATGTGCAGAAACGTTTGCTGTAGCTGGATGTATTGATGTGAATGTGTGATGATCTTTTATGAAGGTAGGGGCTGGTAAGAGCAAACAGCAATGATGTATTTGCTTCCAGTAAGAAGTTTAGCATGCCTTTATCAATTTGTACCTAAATTCCTCTTGGCTGTTGTGAGTGAAAGAGATGCACATTTTACTTTTACAGCTGTCACTGAACATGAGACATCAGTGCCTCTGTGCCACAAGGTAAGGCACCAGTAGCCTGCTTCCTGGGAACATTGAATCGTAAAGCAGGGGCATGAAATCTGCCTGGATTTCCCCTGGATGCTTCTGACTGTTTGTCCAATGCAATTTCCTTTCTCAGAAAAGCCACTTGTACAACACAACTTGGACTATTGCAAAATACAGGTGTAGAGGAAGAGATGCTGATATGAAATATCCATAGGGAAAGGGTTGTTTATTCCCTAAAGGTTGTTTCTTCCACCTATTGTGATCCAAATTCAAAATACTGTCTAGATCAAATAGTATGTCTGGAGCAGAGAAGATTTTTCGTTTAAACCATTCTTGAAATAAATTGCTGCTTACTGTGTTGTCTTAGAGTGATTTGTTCATGTTTGCTGTTCCTCTTTTCTGCAGTCTTGCTATCATACTTTTGTTCGTCTGTGAACAATTTAGTGTAACTAAAAGCTCCAGAACAAGACCTGTAAAGACCACAGTGACTCTTGTGAGTTAACTTCTGAACATTTTGGAGCAGCTGCAATGTTTTATCTCTTTGGGGTTGCAAATATTATGTGATGCCTGGGGATAAGGTAAGGAAAGACAATATGGGAAGTTTGTATGTATAATTTTACATGGAAGGATTATTAACTTTGTGGGAAGTAAATTGTATTATAGCTGAGGGATATGACTATTTGATTTCTTGACTGGGGCAAAGCTTTCTGTCTCCCAGTAATTCACTGTTTCAAAACAGATCCTGCTTGCAAGTGTTAAGCATGAAAATGAAGGTGAGTGGTGATGCAGGGGGTCAATGACAGGATTACAGGGTTCAAGACAGAAACAACCACATTGACTCTAAGGTGGTTTAAGCTGCTTGATTTTGTTTTGTCTCAGTACGAGCAGGTTTTTACACTATTTTTCTCGCAGAGCTATGCATTCAAGCAGGTGGGGAGGACTCATTGTTTGGGACTGTCTTGTCCAGAAATGATCTCACATTTCAGCTGTGCTGGGGTCTGCACTCTCTCCCAGTGCAGCACTTGGCAAACCAGGTCCCTGGTGACACCTGGTGAGGCAAGCTCTCAGTGCATGTTGTGTTTGCTTTGCGACTTGTTGGGGGTGGGGGATGTGTGCAAGTCTGCAGCTGAAAGCATAGACCATGAGTTCACCAGTAACAAGCAGAGAGCTGCGGCTGCTCCACATTCCCCTGACACGTCTTCCAGTCCAGATTTAATTGGCTGCAGCTTGAATTTGCATTTTGGCTTTTTTGACATTCATCATGTGGGTAATAGATGCACACACAGGCTGTTCTCATACAACAAGGAAGGTGCATAGCTAATTTGAAAGCACTTGTGAAAATTCCAGATTCAGAGGCTTATTAAAACAAAAGACTCTAAACTGCTAGGTGTACTTCTCTGCAGTGAACCTGGTTATTGCTGACATTCACCCCACCTTACCACAAGCTGTTTTTTGCCTTTCTTCTTCAACACGCATACATCCGTAAGGGAAATTCTGCTATTGCATTGTACAAGCACTTTCCAAATGCTATATTTACACAGAAATAAATGTTTTGTATTTCAGGTTTTAATCCATTCTTTCATACACTTATTTTTTCAGGTTTTTTATATATTTTCCCCACAGCAACATATTTGGTTCTTTTTTTTCTTCTCAGCTTCTGGGTTATTTGTGTTTCTGTTTTTATCTGCAAAAGTCAATACAGTGGGCCAAACTCAGCTTTGGTATAAATATATTGGATTAAATGTGCAGCATTATCACATTTTATACTGCATTTAAATATTAATTATTAATGCGTGTACCTAGTACATTGATTTAAAGGGCACTGCATAAGTTAAATGTTCATCCATAAAATTAAAACCATTCCTGGCCACACTGAGTGACATTGCAGAAGTATTCTGCTGCTCTCACCAGAATCCTGGGCAATTGCAACACTGTTTGTCAGACACTGACACAAAAAACCTGCAAAACCCTAGTCAGCAGAGAGTAGTGTGAAGAAATGCAGCTTTCCTTGAGCTCTGCAACTCGCTATACGTGTGTGTAATTACCACAAGCAGTGGGGAGGAAATCCTAACTATCCTAACTATGAGACACATACAGACAGAAATATATCTTTTCATACCTAAAATTACATTCTACAATTTTTAGTACATTTTTACTTTGGTTGCACTTCTTGCTGACCCTATCTGGTTTTATAATCTTCAGAAAAACAATTGCAGAGAATCACAGAAAGGGTTAGATTGGCAGGGACCTTAGAGATCACCTTGTTCTAATCCCCCACTATTGGTAGGGACATCTTCCACTAGGTTGCTCAAGCCACTTCCAGGTTGCTCAGGCCTCCATTCAACTTGGCCTTGAACACTTCAAGGGATGGAGCATCCACAATTTCTCCGGGCAACCTGTTCTAATGTCTCAGTACTCTCACAGTATTTTTTTTTTTTTTCCAGTGATATCCAATCAAAATCTCTTCTTTCAGTTTGAACCATTCCACCTTGCTTTGTCACTATCTGCCCTTGTAAAAAGTCCCTCTCCAGCTCTCTTATAGCCCACTTTAGGTACTGGAAGGCTGTTAGAAAGTTCCCTCAGAATCTGTTCTCCTCAAGGCTGAAAGATCCCAAGTCTCTCAGTCTGTCCTCCTAGAAGAGGTGCTCCATCCCTCTGATCATCTTCATGGCTATCACTGTTGAGTAAGAAACAACACAGACTCACCAGAAGGCTGGTTTGCACAGCACCCCATGTCTTTAATTTGGATCCTCTTTTATACATTGTTCCGACACAGATAGACCCGATTGGTCAATTAATCAATACATTTCACCTGATGGCTAATTAACAAAACACGTTTCTTATAAACAATCTTTGAGAAAAACAAGAAAACAAAGAGTAGGAAAACACCACCTGCAGGTTGTTTATAGTAATAAGCTATCATTGTTTATCTTTAACTCCCTAAAGTCTCACAAGCCGATTCTGGGAAAATTTACCTAGTTTTCTCGCTCTCTGACCAGGCTGTCACATCCACACATGGCCCTTCTCTTAGACTCTCCCCAAAAGGTCCATAACCTTTTATGCTGAGGACCTCAAGCTGGATGCAGCACTGCAGCTGGGATCTTACCAGAGCAGAGGGGCAGAATCCCCTCCCTGGCCTTGCTGCCCACACTGCTTTGGATGCAGCTGAGGATAAATTTGGCTTTCTAGCATGGACAACCTTTTACAATTTTGAGAAACCTGCATGTTCATGAGAGGGTTTTTTCCCCCACATGTGTTTCATGAAGGGATGCATGGTAAATGCTTGAGCCCACTCCTTGGTTTACTCCAGCTTCACTGTGTTCTCAGCCAGCCTTGCTCCCTGGGGATCACACGGGTCCCAGGCCAGCCTTTCTGAGGGCTGTTCTGCAAGGAGTGGTATTCACTCTCTTTGTTCGGGTGACAGACTCTGAGAGCAGGCAATTACATTTCCTGAAAGGGAAAAAGGCATTAATCCCTCAGTGAAATGTTGTGGCAGTGTTGACACATTCTAGGGAAGCAATGCCTCTGCCCTTTGTGTCAGTTCCAGGATCCTGAGTTATACCTTTTAGCAATCAGTGGCAATGCTACCAATTTGTTGTTAGCATTAATTATGTCTGAGATGATAATTTTTTTTATGCTGGCACATATATTAATAATAGGGATGTTGTCTCCAGCCTTAAAAATCAATAATATTGGGGGATTCTTGTTTGCATTTATCAGTGAAGTATCCGGGAATGTCTCAAGTGCTACAGCTTACCCCAGCAGTATCAATGTTGTGCTTCTCAGGAGCTGCTGGACTGAGAAAATAAGCTATGAGTAAAATAAAACTGCAGGTAATATTTTCTATTTCTAGGCCTAGAAAACCTGTAGGATAAAGAGTTGGTTTAAAACTGTCCTTTAACATTGTTTTCAAATCATTGTTTAGCAATTCACAGAATATTCTGATTTGGAAGGGACCCACAACTCTTAAGGGAATAGCCCATACTGAACCTGCAATCTTGGTGCTATTAGCACCATGCTTTAAACAACTGAGCTAATCTCTGTCCTGCAACAAAAAATAAATATGGCTGCATTTGTCAGCAAAAATTTATTTTTCTTCTAAGGCACAAGATATGAGTCTTCTTTATATAGTTCAACTGTAGGGGAGTGATGTTTTGCCTGGGTACTTCAGCATGTACAGTAACGTGTACACAGCCCAAATCCTGCTCTCATGAGTAGCAGCAGCTGGGGCTTGGGCCATTAAATCTGCATATGATAGCTTGTGCTGTGTAATGTTGGGAAAAGCCCCTTCTGCAGATTAAAAAGCCTTGTAGTAGGCTGGTGCAGGACTTCGCAGAGTTTCTCTATAGTAATTTCTCTCCAGAGTTTTATATGCAGAATATAGTTGTGCTGTTGAAAGAAAATAAAGATATGACATGCCTCTGGTTGTATGTTGTGTCAGACAGCAGGAAAAAAAAATACATTCATGCTTGTTTTTAATGCTGTGCTTTTGCTTTTCCTTTGGTGCATTGCCATATTTTTTTTCCATGTTCAGTTTTAAAAGAGAAAGAGTATATTTACACTTTCTTCTGTGATGAATAAAAAATACAAAGATTATATTTACATTTTCCTTTGTGATGAATAAAAAACCCCAAAAGCCAATACTTCTCTTCACCGAGACTCTAATTTATACCAGATGGATTGATCTACAGGAACACAGGAGATTTTGCTGTGCATAAAATATGGGACCGTCACAGCTTGTGCTCTATCAGAAAAGAGCTGGTCTATGGATTATATGGTTTATAGCAGAAAATGTTTTTAAAGTTTTGTACAGGTAGCTGACCAGTTAAACCAGCTCTGTAGTGCTCTGAAAGACTGCCAGATATCACAGCATGCTTTACTGACCAAATTGCTTGGGATTCTTTAATGCCATTTCCCTTTTTCTTATATGTCTGCGTATTGTAGTATAGTTATACATAAGGTGTTTTTCTGCTGATCCTGCAGAAGCATAAATGGAGCAAAGCTTCTGAAACTGATGAAGACAAATAAGATTTCTTTTGCATACATGACATGGAAAGCTTGGTCTCCAACTTGTGCTGAACCTATACATGCATTTACCTTGTTTCACCCATGTATTCTTTAATGCATGTTTAGGTGAGAGGTAACAACCACACAGACACACACACTTTTCTGTGTGCATATGAATATATGACAATGTGCCCTTTAGTTGCCAGAATATCCTCAACACATTGCCTGATTCTGTAGGGTATAAATTTCATACTTTTTCATGTAGGTTTTCTGAACAGGATGTACAAAAAAAAAAAAAAAAGAAAAAAAACCAAAAAAACCCCAAAAAACCAAAACAAAACAACAAAAAAAAGAACCAACCCCCCCCCAAAAAAAAAAAAAAAACAAAAAAAAACCAAAAAACAAAACAACAACCCACCAAAAAACCCTAGTAGGTAGGGTTTTGCTCTTTATAGCATTAATTTTATTTCAGCAAATTTTAGAATGGCAATAATAACTTTCAGTGCCATTAGTGGCTTCATCCAAGAGACTCTGAGTTCTTTAAAATCAATTACATTTTTAAACAATACATCAAGTACAGTACTTGCATTTCTCTATAAGGCATAAAATACTTTGGAGAGGTCAGGCTCCTGTCTGCTGTCTTGATTCAATGAAGTGATCCAAGGATGAACTGAGCTGGAATATTCTGACCCTTAGGCAATTTTTCAGCCAGTAAACCCCTTAGTCAGAAGCTGAGACTTAAGCAAATGCTATCAGCTGGAAAACAGGCATTTTGAAAAGAAAGAAAGGAAGGGGATATCTGGATAAAGGGTTGTCCTGCACCTTTAGACACCTACAGATTCAAATAGATGCTTCATTACTGATTTCCTACATCCCTGCAAGCATTCATCAAAGCACTAGTGTTATCTAAATAAAGAATACTTTTAAATGGCCTTCACTTTCACCTCAGTGGGATAAGGCTTGCAATCTGCCTAACTTGGTCTGTTCTATTGGTATAGTAGCCCATCAGTACAAGGGAAAGCAACTGTTTCAGCTCAGGCTGAACCTCAGCCCTTCCTGAATCACCAAAAAAATCAATGTAACTATTGTCCTTTGCTGCTGTTGCTCTGCACAGCATGTCTTCTGAAGGGCATAGAAATTTTTGAATTATCTACATTTAGTGCAGAATGATTCCCACGATATTCTTTTTCTAAGGTATGTGCTTAAACAAGGGCATCCAGTCTAGGATTTCACTTGTATTGATAGTGGGAGAGTTGTGTACATCCACAAAGATCTAAAAGGTCACTGCCCAGTTCCCAGGTGGCACATGGATTTTCTGGATGACATAAAGAAGTTAAATGTGCTGTGTTAAATCTTCTGTGTGCCTGAGTCTTGCATTGAATAGGGAAATATGTGCTTAGGCATGCTTGGGCATTAGCCTCATCCATTTTCTCTTTTCCAGGCACAAATATTAACAGCAAATCTCCTCCTATGAAAATATTCACTTATTCTTACAGAAAAGCAGCACAGAGACAATTGGGTCTGTATTTATGATCCATACTGGTGAGACACACAAGGAGCTGTGCAAACCCCTTCACCATCCTAATATTCACATTGAATGCTACAGTGGAGTTACTGTGAATAGGGGTGGGGAACTCAGCTCCCCACAGGCTTAGCCTGGAGCCTGATGAACAGAACTGCAGGGAGCAGCTGGAGCTCTGCCTTGGGGAGGATGATGAGTGAGGTGACATTTTATGTATTAGGATTAAAGGGCAGAGTAAAAAAGGTGACACTGCAGTGAGTGTTTGCTACAAGCCCTCTGATGAGGAGAAGGATGTGGATGAGCTCTTTTGCAGACATCTGGAAGTAGCCTCACAGTCATGAGTCCTGGTTCTTGTGGGCAACTTCAACCACCCTGCTGTCAGTTGAAGGAAAAACACAGCAAGGCTGTTATAACAATCCCTGAGGTTCCTTTCAGGTCACCCCTGATGTTAACTTTCTTGTAGAGGCTGTGAAGGATCCAACAAGGAAAGGTGTACTGTTGGATCTTATACTAATTAACAAGAAAGACTGGAGGCGGCCTTGGATTGAGGGACTGTGGATTGTGGAGTTCGGTATCCGGCAAGAATGAAGAACATCAGATTGCAACCCTAGACTTCAGGAGAACTAATTTCAGCCTCTTCAGGGAACTTCATGGACGAATGCCATGGGAGTGGTCCTGCAGGAAAGTCAGTCTGACAACCTGGTTAGTATTTGAAGATTCCTTCCTCCACGTTCAAGGAAGGTACATTCATCCCCACAGGCTAGCAACTGAGAAAAAGGGACAGAAGACCTGCACGGTTGAACAAGGAACGGGGAAAACACAGACATGGGGTGGAAGCAGGAACAGGATCCCTAGGATGAATACATGGATATAGTCAACATATGCAGAATTGCAGTGAGGAAGGCCAAGGCGTAGCTGCAATTAAATCTGACTAAGGACAGGAGGAAGAGCTTCTTCAAATATATAAGTAATGAAATAAATGCTAGGGAAATTGTGGGTCTGCTACTGAATGGAACAGGGACACTCACAATCAAGGTTGTAGAGAAGGTTGAGATACCGAATGCCTCTTTGCTTCATTCTTTACTGCCAAGCCTATCCCTTAGGGAAACCCTGACTCAGGAGACCACGGAGAAGACTTGGAAGAAGGAATACCCTCCTTTGGCTGAGAAGAATTGGGTTAGAGACCATTAAATCAAATTTGACATCCACAGGTTTGGACTTGTGGCTCTGATGGGTGCATCCATAAATGCTGAGGGAACTGAAGCTTCATTGCTATTTCACTCACTATTGTCTTTGAAAGGTCATAAAGATAAGTGGTGCCTGAGGACTCGAAGAAAGCAAATGGCACCCCAGTCTTCAAAAATGGGAAGAAGGGGGACATAAGGAACTACTGGCCAGGCAGCCTCACCTTAATCCCTAGAAAGGTGAAGGAATGGCTCATCCTGGTGACCATCTCTGAAGACAAAGACAAGAAGGTGGCCAGGAGCAGTCAGCATGGATTCATCAAAAGGAAGTCATGCTTAACCAACTTGATTGCCTTCTAGGATGAACCAACTACATGAATGGATGAGGGGAGAGTAGCAGATGGATGTCCTGGACTTTAGAAAGTCTTTTCATGATGTTTCCCATAATATCCTCATGGACAAACTCATAAATGGGGGCTGGATGAGTGGACAGAGAGGTGGATTGAGAACTGGCTAAACAACAGAATCCAGTGGGTCAAAATCAGTGGCACAGTTCGAGCCCTGTCACTGGCAGGGTCCTCCAAGGTTCAATACTGGGACCAGAACTGTTTAACTTGTTTATCCTTGACTTGTAAAAGGTGGAATGTGCCTCCTTAGCAAATTCACTGAGATCACAAAACTGGGAGGAATGGCCAACACTCTGGAGTGCTGTGCAGCCCTTCAAAAGCCTTGCCAGGTTGGGGAGATGGGCAGAGAAGAACCATCTGAAAGTCAACAAAGGCAAATGAAGCGTCCTGCACCTGGGCAGGAACAGGCTCAGGCACCTGGGGCTGACCTGCTGGGGAGCAGCTCTGCAGAGAAGGACCTGGGGGTCTGGTGGACAACAAGCTGTCACTGAGTCAGCAGCGTGTCCTTGTGGCCGAGAAGGCCAATGGTATCCTGGGGGGCATTAGGAAGAGCACTGCCAGCTGGTCATGGAGGGTGATTCTGCCCTTGTACTCAGCCCTGCTGAGGCCACACCTGGAGTGCTGTGTCCAGTTCTGGGCTCCTCAGTATAAAGAGACTGGAACATCTTTCTTACCACGAAAGTCTAGGGGAGCTGGGCCTGATTAGCCTGGAAAAGACTGTGAGAATTTATTATCAATGTATGTAAGCGCCTGAAGGGAGGGTGTCAGAGGATGGAGCCAATCCCTCTTTGATATTGCTGAGCAATAGAATGAGAGGCAAAGGGCAGAAACTGATGAACAGGAAGTCCCACCTCAACATGAGGGACAACTTCTTTACTATGCATGTGGCTGAGCTCCAGAACAGATTGTGCAGAGAGGCTGCAGATTCTCCTTCCCTGGAGATGCTACAATTCCACCTGAATACAGTCCAGAATCCTGAGGACCCTGCTTGAGTAGGGAAGCTGGACTATATGACCTCCAGTGGTCCTTTCCAACCTTAACCACTATGTGTTTCTGTAATTCTGTGAATGGAAGTCCTAGTCCTTAACCCCTGCTTACCCCATTGAATAGATATCCTTACTCAGTGCCATGTCTTAGCATGCATTTGGGTTTCTGTTGTTTTTGTGCACATGTATTTCGGTGCCTCAGATGGTAATGCTGCCCACATCTCCCAGAGGAGCTCAACATCATTTCCTGAAAATCATTTAGCAGAATGACTGTGGGGATCTGCTGGACTGGACTGTATTTTTTCTCTGTACAGCAGTTTTGAGGATTTGCAGCTGGTGAGGATGTTCACAGCAGAGCCTGTATCTGTCTTTCAAAAGTTTCCATTGTGAGCCTGGCAGTTTCCTGCCTTAAAAAAAATGCAGTCTTTGGATTTAATTAATTTTCAAAGGCTCAGTGTGCTTTAATTACATTGTCTGAATCTGCAGAATCATAAAATGGCGGCAATAGGTTTGAGGGGCTATAAGGGTAAATTTGGCTTCTGCATACTGTCTTTGGATGAGCTTTTCCAATGACAGGAAGTCTAGACATTTGCCTTGAAGAGTTAAGCTTTTAGGAGAGATGTAATGTATGCGTTAGTGTCCCACTGTAAATAATTCACAAAATGTCAGCTGATGTCAAGAAATGGGAACTTTTGAATGCAACTGAGATGATCAGTCATGACTTTGCTTCTAAAGCAAGGCTGGAATTATGCAGGAACAATGTAAAGTACTTTAAATATTCAGACCTTATAAACTGCTCATCACAGACATTAAATTGAAGAACACTCTTCTTTCCTCCCCTACCTTCAAGCAAAATCTTTGGCAGAACTTCCTGTCTTGGTATCACATACAGTTGACAAAATCCCGGTGCTATAAAAATTTGATAATGCAGGAAAAAAAATCAAAAGCCATAAAACACATTAAAGTGACTCTTTAAGCCTTCTGCCTGTTTTTAGAACAACCCCGTCAGGCATTGTTTCACACATCTGTCTTTCACCCAAGTAAAGAAATCTCTTTTTTTTTTTAAACCTGGGAGAAGAAATTCACTCCCACCTTTCAGGCCTCTGCTTTCTCTCTTGGGTAGCATATAGATGGGTGCTCTAGAAGACTTGGGCCTGCAGCAGCAATAGCCAAAGCTGAGTGGTCAAAAACCATGCGGAATGATTCTACAGTCAGCATAAATGCAGAATGATCTGTTTTGTAATATGGTCACTAGACTTTTGGCATATTTTACCAATCATATCCACACTGATTATTAACTTGTAAACTTTGTTTTCTCTGCATTTCTCTGCCCCTGAAAATTGTCAGCCCTCCAAATTGCTGGTACTGTAGGGGCTGGGCAGCAGATTTCATTCTGTCTCTTGATATCCCTTAGATAGCAATGTAAAAATACATTTCAAAAATATATGTTATTTTGTCCCTTTCAGTATTAGAAGACAGTGGCAATTCTGTGAAACAAGGATCATAAAGTAAGGCAATTTTAAAATACTGTAGCAAGAACCAATATTTTCAGCCAAGCTCCTGCAATACCAATGTAGAAGTGGGTTTTGTCAAATTTGTGTTGTGTGTTTCCCACTTGCTTTGATAATCCACCGCTGAATCTATGTATTTAATTCCTGTAAAAATTAAAATTCTGCAAGTCAATTCTGCAGGAGGCTTTCATATAAGTGGAGTTCAGTGCTCATTGACCAAAAGGGCAAAATTGAACCCATTCCTGGGCTCAACTTTATCTCAGCTTATGCAGCATGCTCCATGCTCCACACCAAGGCTGTGCCAGTGTCTGTCCCCAGTCCTCCAGAACCCGTCTTTACCCAGGAATGGTGGCTCTGTATTTGTCCTCTTCCTCTTGAAGGACAGACATACATGGGCTTCCCAGACAGTAGAGAAGTTGTGAGAGCCTTTGCCCCATCTTGCCCCTTTGCATTGTAAATGACTAATTGTAAATGAGCTGCCTGGGAGGAAAAAAGGGCAACTGACTTACTGACCAACTCAGTGCCTTGTGGGTGATGCATGGAGTCATGATTGCCCTCAGAAAATGGGCCAATTCTGCTTGTTTGAAGACACGCATGTTTGAGGTGAGGACCCTTTATCTGGACTGTGCCATCAGCACTCAGAAAACAGTCACAGACTGGAGGGTTTGTGTGTTCCTCATTCTGGGAAATGACAGGCTGGAGGTGGTACAGACTCACAGGGTGGAGGTCTGGCTGAACAGCCTTCTCCAGGAGCCCTGGGGCAAAAAGGGAGTAATCAAGGCAAAACCAAAACTCTTCTGGTGGCTGCTTATATGACTTGAAAGGTGCTATTTCTCAGAAGGAGGTGATTCATAAAACTCCCTGTAGCATCCTAGTGCAGAGAGGGGATGAAGATGGTGGCACTTGAAGCCTTGTGAGAAGTCAAAGAGGCCAAAGAGGCTATCTAGATCTCATTGCCTACCCCAGGCAGGGAGCAGGAATCTTACTGTCACCACACACCCTCACAGCTTTTTTAAAAAGGCTTGTTTGCTGTGGAAGTGCATATACCGCATCTGCAGCAGCAGCCTCAGGCTAATGGAATTACTGTACCAGAAGACGTTGCTCAATGATATGCAGCACTTTTTACCACTCTGATCAATGGGTATCAAGAGAAACTGCAGAAGCTCTTTGAAGGAGAGAAAAAAACCCCAGACATAATAATGAGAATGAAACATATAAATGAGAATGACTGACCTGACAGTAAATTCAGTAGTTTCTGAGGAACTCAATGCTATTGAGCTATTGAGCAATGCAATTGCTATAACTGCATTGTTATTATAGTCTTGCAGGAACTGCTGGAGCCAAACATGATTTCAGAAAATATTTAAAATGTTAAAGTTGTGTATGGATTTAATAGTAATGAAGGAGTAGGGAAGCAGGTTGTCATTGTGCCCATTTGTCGTGGGGACAGGACATTTTCATGCTCATTATCCCAATCGTGGTTTCTGTTCCCTGTTCTCAGTTTGTTTTGTCTTCCTTCCCCACCCCCCCCCCCCCCCCCCCCCGCCCCGCCTCGCTGCTGGCTTGCTGCTTGGCTTGCTTGCTGCTTTTGCTTGCTGCTGGCTGCCTGCTTTGCTGGCTCTGTTTTCCTCTCTTTTTTTCTTTGCTTTTCGCTCGCTTGCTTTTTTGCCATTTTTTTCCTTTTTCCCGGTTTCCGTTGTTCCCTTTCCCCCCCCCCCCCCCCCCCCCCGAAGATATCGGACCTACTCCGGGCAGGAGCTCCCCCGGGGTCTGCGAAAGAAGCTCTGTACCCTCTGCGGCGAAGAGAGATACAGCTCAACCCCCTTGGACTGGTGAAAACATCTGTGGTCATCTCGGGCTATTTCTCTTGTGCTGGGGAGTGTTTTTTGTTGTTCCTTAATAAACAAGTTTTTTCCACTTCCCCTCTGAAGAAATTCCTCCCGAACCCGGTGGTGGGGGGGAAGTTGCGGAGGGTTTGGTTTCCTATAAGGGGCTCCTTTGGAGATGTTTTCCCCTAATTTGTCCTAAACCAGGACACCATTGTTTTTACTTATCAGAAAGGCACCAAATCCCTAAGAGCTACAGTCTGTGTAAGATCAGTTGCATTTCTGTATCTGTGTGATACATAATTGCCATCTGGAAGACAAATGACCTGTTATGTAGGCACTGTCAAGATAACTGAACAAAAATCAGCCATGTAATTGTTCCATATATTTTTGAAAATTACCTTTTGATATCACTTGAAAATTTGGCTCATTATGTTTAAAATGGAAAATACTATATTATTTCTGGATGTTTGGTATAGTAGAAGAAAGAATACAATACATTTCATGGACCTGCATTAACAGCATCATAATCTTCCATTTGCAAACATATATTAAAGAAAAGCAACACTTAGATCACATTTCAATTCTTTGTAGTTTAGGAGATCAAATAGCTTTTGCTTCTAAAGCTCTTTACACTTATTTGCTCTTACTTTGTGCTCTGCCTATGTCTTTTCATAAACTAGAGAGTGGTCTGCAATCTCAAGGAATGGTGGGACCAGTATTAATTCCATTACACGTTGCCTACCCTTTTCCAGTTTTTACAGGAGTAATTGCTAATAAGTACTGGTTGTAGACCAGAGGAAAGATGGATCACAGTGACTGCAGTAATGAACAAGCTGGCACTGAAGAGGACTGAGATACTCTTCAGCACCATATACTGTGTCACCCTTGGGAAGGTACAGAAAAGGCCTTGGAGACCACCCTACTACCATTCCAGTAGGTTTAGTGCTGTGCATTTACTGACTTAACATTTAATATTTACAAAAGCTCAAGTTTTTAAGATTCCCACTTGTCTCAAAGGCTGAAAACAGAAAAATAAGACAAATTTTTACTGTGCAAAAATTGAAACAGTGGCAATGTATTATGGTGCCACAAAATCCCTCTCCGACTTTGCTCTCTCCCTGCTGTGCTTTCCTGCTCCTTCTCTCTCCCACCTGACCAAACTGGTTTCTTTAACCCAGCCCTTTGGCAGCACTATCTTATTTTCACCTTGACTTAAGTCCATAATCACTTTTTTTCCTTGCTATTTTGGTGCAGCTTGGGGTATTTGGCCTCCTCTGGTTTATATCTTGCTTTCTTCTTGCTGTGGTTCTGCTGGGGACTGGGCTGTCTTGTTTTATCACCTTGCTATACCTGTGGGCAGCCTTCATTGTGTGTTACAGTTGGAGTATGCTGTGGGATGCTTAGCTCTTCCTTAAAAGCACTGCCAGCTTATCTGAAGGAGCAGAGTCAGATACATTAACTGAAGGCAGCAAGCAGTGCATAGGTGTGTGCCTTCTGGAGAAGAAATATTTTAACGAATAAATGAGATGAATCAGTGCTCATGAAGCATATATTCCTGTCTGTGGCTTTCCCTGACTGTTTTAGTTTTTTGATTTGCATTCTGTTCATTTATTCTAGCCTAAATCTGTGCATTATGTTCACTGGCAAGAACAGCAGTCATAATAAACATTAGCCTTCCAGCTAAGCTTTTCTCCCAGATTTTTACAGGCTTTTGCCTGATTTCCCACTCAATTACCCTCTCCTTCTCACTAACTGCTACCCATCTGCCCTGCAACCCTAGGGAGAAAGCAAGTTAGGGGTTATTGCCATGAACAGGGTACATTCATGACCAGCACTGACCACCAGCAATATGGGCTAGGGGCAGTATCTGTGTCCATTTGCTGAGTGATAGGATCATGCCATGAGAATCAGCCCAGTAGAGAGCTGGCCTGTAAAGACTGGTGGTGGCAAGGCAGAGCATTATGGAGTCACAAAATCAGTTTAGAAGCCTAAAGGCAAACACTTGCTTACAGTCATTAAGAAAAAAAGGCAGACCTGTGATGATGAAGATAGTAATAAAGGTAAGTCAGAAATGGGTCTTAGCTCTCCCCCACCATTTTATAGTGAGGCATAAGACTGGTAATCCACCAGCATATGTGTGGAGATCACAGATGGTTTCTTTATGAGGTACCCTTAAAATAGCCTTAGAACTGAAACCGCTCTGTGTGCTATCAGTGTGCTGATGTTTTGCCTCTAGTCCTGGGGCTTGGTCCAAGAACTAATGTTTTATCAGCACTAAGAAGCAACACAAGAGATCTGGAAGCAGGACTCTGCATTTGCATATTCTTCCAAGGACACATGATGATAATTCATCACTTTCTTTATCTTCTTGTTACACTAATAGAAGGGACATCAATATTCTATTACTTTTTCTGACAGTGTCATTGTTTTGAATCCATTTCAGTATATATTGTAGCTGGCTGACCTTTGAATCCTTTTTCTGTTAGTTAAATGCAGAATTTTGGAGTCACAGTCAGTTTTTACATATGGCTGTGTTTTTTTGTGCAAAAGACAAAATATGGAACAAATAGGAGAAAAATACATTTCTCTTCCCGAAGACTTTTTGAAATATATATAATGAAAGACCTGTAATGCAAGATTTCTAATGCAGATCCTTGTAAAACTAATCCCCTTTCAGAAACAAAGAAATTTGAAATAACTGTGATACCCTGATTAAAGAAAACCTAACAGGAAGCTTGAGCTCATGAGGAACATGTTCCATATAGTACAGATCATCTACCATGGCAAAGCATAACCAGAGATAGTTGGAAATTTCCACCTTTGGATTTTTATTTCTGCTTAATAGGGTTGTAGTTAAATGTTTTTCCTTTGAATGGTGGGCAGATTTTTTAGGACAATAAAAGAAAATGGAAATGGCACTTGATAATTTGTTCTTTCACCATTTTTGCATCTGTTTAATGTATTGCTATTAGAATTTATTCATAAATGAAAAATAACTTTTAGAATTGTAACAAAAGTGGACAAAAGATGCAGACTCTGCCTGTAGCTTGTATGGAGACTGGATTGATTGTCAGTGATTGTTTTAATTTCTTTGGTTCCTATAATGTAGAGTCATTATTTATGTGCATATCTAATTTAGAAAAGTGAATAATTTAATTTAGAGCACTACTCTCACATTTAAAGTTAGTCTTGTGACAGGGTATCATTCAGAACCAAAGAATTAAATCTAAATGCAAATTTTAAATTACTATTTTTTCTCATTAATAAAATATTTTCAGTGAGGGATAAAAAATACTTCTTTACTTCTATCATTTGAATGACACATAAAAGTTTGAAACAGAATTGCTGGCTTTATTTACAAAAGCTGTCTCCAAGAATTTGTTCTCATCTCATCTTAATACAATGTAGAGAGGCTAGAACGTACTAGGGAAATAAAGCTCCTGTAATTCTGTATTTCCAGAAATAAAGAAAATTAGATATTTGATTAAAATTAAAAGTCAATTTTTTGATCAATGGTAGACATAAGTACCCAAACTAACCATCCAAAGTTCCTGAAGCAAGAATTTAATGGAACATGTCAAAGTTCCATTTTATTAAGCAAATTTATTATTTTCCTTTGCCTGGTTTCTAAGGATGTTGAAAGGACAGAACCTAGCCCTGGGTCCATAGCATGCTGTTCTATTCATTGCCTGGATTATATCCATAATAAATCCAATAATGATTTTGTTAGCTACGTTTTTTTTTTAAGTCACAAAAATTAGCACTTTTTTAATCTATTTCAGTAGTCCCATACTGCAAGTTAATATCTGTATTTACAGCCATGAGACTTAGAAATGGTTGTTTTTCTACTACCTGTTCAGTTTGCACTGAAAGATTGTCTGCACATATCACACATAGGCACAAGGTGAATAATATTTTGAATATTCACTACTTTGACAGTTTGGTGACACCGTATTGGTGAATTACTCCAAACTAAGTGACCACAAGACTATGGCCTTGCAGTATTTTCCTTATTAAAATAACTGCTATTGCTCACAAAACTGTAGTTTGAAATATTTCTTCATTATTTGCAGATGCTGACAGATGTCTTCAGTACTTGATCTTGAAGTACTCTTCTAAGCTCCTAGCAATTGAGGAAATGTGTGGGATTAGATATAGCCAGATGTGTTCAAAGCAGAAGGAGTGACTTAGCTATTAGTAACACTGGAAGAACTGCAGAGGCACAAGTTACAGATATGCAAACACATTTATTACAAAATCTCTGTTCAGCAAAAAGTCTTGTTTTCTTTAACTTTTTATGCCCAAGATCCTACAGCTTGTATTAGTATATTAATTGAAATTAAATACTGTACATTAATTGAAATTGAATGCTATCAGATGCTAAGACTTCTGTCCTATTTTCAATGTTGCCGGCAGTTCTTCCTTGCTCAGTTGGTTTTGCTTTGTCTGCTTTCACAAATTCAAATAGTTGTTTTTAGCTTTATCCCCTTCAGTTTATGTTTGCAGAAAATTATATGGTTCATTGACTTATCTTGACTCCCTGACATATTTAAATTACCACTCCTTTGATTTTTCAAATAATGTTTTACTAGTTCCAGTTGAAGGAGGAAATAGAAACTGTAGTGCAGTCCTGCCTGGATCACCTCCTACAGAGTATTTCAGACAGTCGCATGCATCTTTGAGAAATGATTGCTCTTTATGTGTATTTGGTTTGTGTGGCAAGGATTTGGTAGTAGGAGGGGGCAAAGAGAGGTGGCTTCTGTGAGAGGATGCCAGGAGTGTTTCCCATGTCCAACAGAGCCAGCGCCACCTGACTCTCAAATGGACCTGCTGCTGGCCAAAGAAGAGCACAACAGCAATGGAGGTAGATCCTCCAAAATAATCTATTTGAGAAGGGTAAAACCTTGTGTGACAGGCAGAGAGAGGAGTGAGAGGAGAGAAACAGCTCTGCAGACACTAAGGTTAGTAAAGTAGGAGGGCACAGGAGATGTTCCAGGCACTGGAGCAGAGATTCCCCTGCAGCTCCTGGTGCAGACCATGGTGAGGCAGCTGTGCCCCTGCAGCCCATGGTGGTCCAAGGGGGAGCAGAGATCCAGCTTCAGCCCATGGATGACTCCACACCAGAGCCAGTGGATGGTGGACTGTGGCCCCTTGGGAATTGTGGAATGGTGCCTGAAGAGCCAGGCAAGGGCTAAGACATCTTATCTATGGCCCAAACATGTACTCTCTACTTTATCTTTGAAGATCGAGATCTGCATAGTTTACATCAAGAACTATTCAACTGAAATTAATTTCTATTTCTGATAGTGCTGCATTTTTTCACAGCACTATTTGAAGTGACTACTCTATGTTGATGGGAGTGGTGAGTTTTTATGCCATCACGTGTTGGTATTCACTTTCAGATGGAGAACAAAAAAAAACCAATTCAGTGTAGGACTGTTATCCTCTTTCTTGGTATGGATGCTGACTTCATGCAGTCTCTTACAGTCGGCAGTCAATAAAAGGGGGAAAATATGGTGAATTGTTTTTGAATAGATGAGTATATTCTCTCTTTTAAACCAGAAAAATGCATTGCCTGCTTTTCCATGTTAAAAAATAAGATAGTAACATGGAGCTGATAGATAATAACTGTGTCATTACTAAGATCTCACATTATGCCCTAGATATTTTGATGGCAGGAGCACTCTGCCAGGATCAGCTGCTGCTCCTTGCAGCAACCCTCTTTGCCCCCTGCAACCCCTGCTCCTCCCAAGCAGCCAACATCCCTGTGCTTGGTGGGGTTGGAGCTGCTCCCCATCTGTCATTCCTGCTGAGCATCTTGGCACCTTCAGCAATGGCTTGGCAGCTCTGACAGGATGCAGAAAATAGGAGGAGCTGGCAGTGGAAAGATTTCTGATCTTCAAAAAGTAGATGATGAGCTTTGCAATTGCCCTTTCCAAGCTGGGATGCACTGGTGAACTAGGAACACAGCCAAGCATGGGAACATGCAGGAAGTGCCCACATATTTTCTCTTTTGTCCGTTGCACTAGGAAATATCATCGCCTTTGCTAGCAACAGTAAAGCCCAGCAGAGCTTTGGGTTTGCCTTGGGGTGTATTATTTTGATATTTGAGCTGGATGTCAGCCATTTTTTGCTATACTTATAATGACTGAATGACATTAGGTATTCAAAAATCACTAGAAATAGGTTGTCATCATTGTAGTAGCTAATGTTTATGCCTCAGTGGAGAATAGTTCTGCATTTGATGACATATCACTCTGATGAATTTTAATCTGGTTGTTACAATTTTTCTTATAGGGTAACAATAATCAACACCACATCTTTCTTGCCATTTAGTCTGTAAGTCTCTTATGTGTAGGCAGCTTTATCTACAGCAACCCTGTGACGTTTTCTCTTTGATTTCTGACTTACTTAAAGCTACTTACATGTGAAGATAAGGTTATCTTTGGAAATAATTGCAAGTAAGGAAGGACATAATATTTGTAGCATAGTTCTCAGAAGGAATTGAGCTAAGGGAGGTAAAATATTCCACTAATTTCTTAGGACCATAGGAGTGGTGTAGTTGTTGCACTGCTGGGTAGAATAGCTATCCTTGACAAGAATATTGCAATTGAAGCCTCACTGTTACAAAAAAATTAATTCTGTTTGTGTTTATCACAGTTTTACATTAAATCACCAGACTGAAGCACACACTTACTGTAAACAGTCTCACCCAGTGTTATCTACATGCCAGGTTTTCTTCCTTTACAACTTGGACAGGCAAGGAATTGTCACCATTAGTTTTGTGTCTTTTGGGATTTGTGCCAATCTTCTGTATGAAATAAATCTAGGCAGGGTAAACAAAAGACTACAGAGATTCAGCTGTGCAGTTACACTGACGAGTATTTGAACAAATTAATGGTTAATGCTGAACAAATAAATGAAGAGATAGCAAGGAAAGTTGTTAGAAGGTGAAGGCATTAAGATATCAGTGATACTTATGCAAAAGAACCCAGCCTAGTGGAATTATAAAGGTTTCTGAAAACTGCCTTCAATAGGAAACATGTCTGGGACTGGTTGAACTTCTCCCCACATCTCTTGTTTCTGTCTTGATGCAGATATTGTGCAGGCAAATGAGTCAGCACTACCATAAACTCTGACAAAGGGCTTGTGAGTTTGGGTGCCATCTCCACAGATGGCTGTCCATCTCCACAGATTCCAGAGATCTGATCTTGCATAGGACAGTGGTTACTCATTTTTGAGGAAGACACCCAAAATGATGCCTGCTCCTAGAAGAGCAAGGTAAGCATGCTATATTCACTCAGAGGGATCAGATGTGTACTTGATGGTCCCACAAGACAAGATCCGCCCAATGTCAGTGCCATAAAGGTTCACACAGCTAGGCAAATGGGCTCCTGACACCCTGCCAGGCAGCATCATCCTTCTAAAGCACAAGGCTAAAAAATTACTGCAGGGTAAGGTGAGTGAGGGAAGACAGATTTCAAAAGATCACAAATTCAAAAGCCAAAAAGTGGAGCATACATTTTTCTGCTGAACCACAATTTATATCTTATCCTGGGAGCTCTATGCACCCATGTGATTAATAGCTGAGTGATAACAGCTCATATGTTGATTACTTGCATTGCTTCTGTATTGCCATGTAAGAGTGCAGAGTGACAGTCCTTTGGCATATGACCTGCTGTCTGGAGAGCTGCTGAGTCAGACAGTCCTGAGTCACATCTGAGTGTGCCCAGCCAGTGAGCCCTGTGGTGAGCACAGCAGAGACGCTACATTTTCTGAGGAAGCAAATGATGCATCATTGCCATGACACAGCACTGTAAATATCTTCATAGCATCATTTTGAAGATTAATATCTACAGTGGCTCTGGGCTCTTTCTGCTCAGGCACCAGAAAATTTCTCTGTTAGAGAAAATGTGCTATGATGTGGCATCTGAAGTCGATGGGGATTCCCTCTAGAACAGCATGTTGTTGGCTGGGGATGCACAACTGATTGTCCTGAATGTCAGAGTACATGGCTTTCAGTGTGTGTAGTACAACCATGTGGTGTTGGAGCTTACAGCACATCTCCCCTCTTTCTAGTGTACCTTACACACTGCATCCAGCCTACCTCTAGAATATCCCTTTAGTTGAAATTGTCTGAAAAATGGGGCACTTAAATAATGATACCAGTGTTCAATTCTAAGCGAAACTGCAGAGTGCTTGCATGTCCTCGGGTGAGAGATTCACTCTCATTTTCTCAATTCTCTGCTTGCAAATCAATGCCTAATATGTTACTGTGCCATAAGAGGATTAAGAGGGTGCATGTGAGGTACATGGAAGCTATTGTCTTAAAACAAACAAAAAAAAAAAAACTTCCAGCAGCCCATCTGAGACCCAGGTGTGCTAAGCCTTACTGCACAGAGACATGAGGATGCATAAAGGGTGGAAGGATTTCCTGGTGGGATCTGGTTGGCAGATCCTGCCTGAAGTCTTTGTCCTGCCACAGTGATAGGAGAAGTTTATGGGGTGCATGTATAAGCCTTAGCCCTCCCTCTCTTCTCCTTCAGTGACTCTGGTAGGAGATACGTTGGTGAAAATATCTTTGAGCCATCCTGTCTATATCCTGTTGTAGAACTGCAGTCAATCTATCCATCTAAAACATTTCCCACCATGCTGATGACATCTATCCCAGACCCCTGTGGCAGCATATTACAGAAATTACTAATTGTTAGGTGTACTGGTAAGGAAGGACTGTATTTCATGTGCTGATTTTACTGCATGTTCCTTAACTGTCCAACTGCCTGACATCTGCAGGGAAAGGTAGGACCTGTTCACCAGAAAACCAGGTACCACAATAAAGTCCCTCCTAGCCAAAGGCACCTCTGGCAACCTGAGTGTGGTTGAGGTC
Source organism: Vidua macroura (assembly GCF_024509145.1). Taxonomy (NCBI): domain Eukaryota; kingdom Metazoa; phylum Chordata; class Aves; order Passeriformes; family Viduidae; genus Vidua; species Vidua macroura. The sequence continues at coordinate 24,621,113 of NC_071611.1, forward strand.
TTGTTGCCAGTAAATCCCCTCTGACTCTTCTGCAAGTGAGCCCAGGCACCATCTAGTCAACACTTTCATTTTCAGGCTGTCATTTTGAGTGGTCCTTTTATTTCACCTAGAACAGAGGAAATACCTTTAAATTGTTCTATTTTCTCCTTTGTTTTTATTTTCTTCTTTCTTCTTTCTTTTTTCTTTTTATTTTTCTTTTATCAGAAACTTAGTCTTACTGAAGCATATAATGGAAGGGCTTGTCAAGACTTTCTAACCTGCTTCTTGAGTGTCTTAGCCAGTACAAGAAACACAGTTTCTTAAAGTTCCAGAATATTCCTTGGGCATAGGTCAAATATGTCTAAGGTGTCTCAAATGCTTTCCTGAGGAATTTTTTTTCTGCTTTGCTTGATACATCTTGTTCATTCCTGAAAACACGACTCTCCTTCTAATCAAATAACTTTTTTATAGTCATTGGTCTCCCCCATCATGTAATTCTGCTTGTCAGATGATCTGGTTCTTCTTCACTACCTCTGGAGATTTGGAATAGGGAAACCATTTTGTGCATCACCACCACAGGAAACTGGAAGTCCACCAAACCCAGCATGCTGTAGGAGGAGCAGATCTTCAATTTGAAAAGGACAGCATCTGTGCTCCCAGTGCTCAGCTAGGAGGTAGGCCAAGAATCACCAGGTCACCCCTCTTCTTCCCTCGTCTAATCTGAGCAAATGAAAGGAAACATGAAAGCAAATTTGTCAAACAACACTGCATGAATTTTGCAAGCTTTGCAGATATTTGTTCTTCTCACCTCAGTTAAGTCATTTGAGGAAAACCACCTGAACTCAGAAGTGAGACTTGCACAAAGTGTTGGCATTAGTCCAACTGTCATGGAATTTTGCTGACTCTACAGTCCTGGTGACACCAGGGGTTTGATTACTGCAGTCCAGGAGGGCTTTCTTTGTGTTTTCATATTGTTTTACATTTGACACAGTTTAAACATGTACTTAGTCTTATTTGAAACATCTGCTTTCATTCTGCTTTGCAAAGAACTCATAGCTACAGCTATGGCTTTCAGACTTTGCTACTACAGGGATTTCTATGGCTTGTGGCAACACCACCAAATGAGGCCAACATGAACTTTATGTGCAAACTGTATTTATAGGGCTGCTTCAGATTGCCCTTGCCATGCAATCACCTTGTTACTGGCATTGGAAAACTGCATTTAAAGTACAATAAATTAGTGTAATTTTTTTGCAGTACTGAACTTACTAGAAATCTGAAGAGAAAGCCTTGCTATCCTTGTTTCAGAATCAAAGATATCATTCAGAATCATTTGCAAATGTGATCTTTTCTGTTTGGAAGGAGGTTTTATTTCATGCACTAGTTCATAGAAAAACAGCATATTTTCAAACCTGGGCCTTTACTAGTGTCCTGGTGACTTGGAGTCACCACAGTCAGTTCCAGCTGGACTCAACCTGAACAAAATGTCTGTTTGAAGATGAAGGTCATAAGTGTGCTTTTGGAGAGTTGCTTTGCTCATGGACATTGATTCTGTGACGTGCCCCCGTTCTGCAGTAAAAGCATTGGTGTTCTTGTCACAAGCAGCTATAGCTACAGCAAGAGATGTCTGTACACTGTAGGAAAAAAATCCTTAAAACATTTAAAAAATACTGCTGCGATGAGCTCTGCTCCTTTAAAGAGAGGTAAGCAGGGAAGCAAAGAAGTTGAAGAGTTTGCTGTGCATCTCCAAAGTGTGAAAAGGTTTTCAGGTCTGAGCAGATCTTGATTTTTTCTTTTGTTTCTATGTGGAAGCAGTTTATAAGAATTCAACAGATAGTCCTCTTACCAATGTTTAATCTCTGACTGTTCTTAGGGCTGATTCTTCTTATACTCCTCAATCCTCACAGGTTTCAAGGAAATCTTTCTGCTACACTAAGTTCCATAGAGTGAGAGCTGCTATTTCAAAGCAGTTTCCTTTATTGTGGATTGAATAGTGCATGTGCAAATTCCTCAGTCATGAAAGTTTTGCTCCCTTGTATCCCAGAGGGCAGCAGCCCAAAGTGTATTAATCAGCCTGATTCTTGTCTCATGCACACAGATGATCAGTGGATTCTGCAAATTCTGCTTCTCCTAGAAGTGTGACTGCATCAGCAACAGCTAGATCGTATATTAATAGAAAGCAATGTGCAGAAATCTGATCCCATGAAGGCTACAGTTATTTTGGATTAAGAAATGAACATTACACATAATTGCAGAGCAAACTCTAGCTGTTTTAAAAGATACTGAATTGTGTGAAATGCCTGACATGAAACAGATGAATAAGGCAATCACAGTAGATGAGGAATGAATGAAAGTACAGACAGCAGTGGCAGCAGGGCTTTTGCAAAGAGCTACAGTAGTATCTTTTAAACTGTTTTCACATTTTAAAATAAGCAGAGCAATAGCCCTGAAAGTCTACAGCAATGAAATTTGCATGAAAAATTTCAGCCACTCAGTAACTGTACCATGTTGCAAAATAGACTTTTCATTATGTTCAAGTTACACTGAAGGTTGCTGGGCGTCCCAAAGATATTCATGCACTCTCGTGTCTCACCATCAGGCAAATGGCAAAAGCTAAGGAAGAATATTAGCTGTCAGGATTGTTCCTGGGGATTGCCAGGACTGAATCCACTTGGATGAAATATATGGGAGTTATTGGTGGCAACCACATCTGCACTGACACACAGAGGTACTCGGGCTGGGCAACACATGGAGAGGGCAGATGTGCTTTTGTCTCTGCCACTTCTGAACTTCAGTAAGTTTTAAACTTTCCACTGCAGCTCAGAAGCAGGTGCCATGTTTTAACACCTCCATCTGGATTGATGTGGGAATGAACCAAGCTGGGATGGCTGATTCCTGTCTCTGTGGAGGGCACTGGTGCTGGCTGTAGATGCAGACCTCTCAGTTCTTTTTCTTTTTTCTCCAGGTTGCTCACTTGTTCCCTTCAGATGTGAAACAATAAAATGTAATTCAACCCTGAAGCCACAGATGACCATTAAGGTAAGGAAAATGAAAGCCACCCTTAATCAGCCAAATCTGAGCCAGGACTACTAATTCAAATACTGTAAAATGGTATCCTCAAAGTGTTCTGGAAGTTAAGGACAGCAATTCAGCTTGACTGCTTTGTGTACAATTACCATAAGCACAGTAGGCTGAGGTGCTGTATAAATAGCCATGTAGGCAGAACTGAGAAATGTTACAAGGCCAAGCATCAGTGACATCCATCTGAAAATTCATGCTCAAACATTCCCTATTTCCAGTTCCAGACTTACTGATTAGTTAATAACCTGTTTTAAAGTTTACTTTCTGCCAGAGAAATGAAGCCAGGTCCTGTGCCAGCCATGATCAATCACATAGTGAGGAATGAATGGCTTCACATCAACTGATCTTGTACCAAGTACCAGAAGTGAACCTCTAGGACTTCAGAGAAGTGGGATTTACTGGGGGAGGACAACTGGATGTTACCACAGGACTGCAATGTGTTGATGACCTTCACTGGTGCATTGCAGAGAGATCACAGAAAGGAGATCTCTGGGCTGTTTTCTCCCCTAGAAATAGTGTTTATCATCAATTTGTCAAGTGAAAAAAAACCACAAACCTTTCTTTTTTGTTTTGAAGCACAGTCTTGTTCATTTCATTGCAGTAAAAAGGTAAAAGACAAATGGAAATGAATATACAATGATAGAAAAAGACCTAGATAAAATTTTTTTCTGGAGTTGCAGTTTGGGGAAGGTGATGAGATTTTATTTTTGCCTTGGAGAAAGTTATAGCATTGTTAAAAGTTTGAAAATGAAGGAATTACTCCTTGTCCCATTGTTCTAGCATCCCATCCACCCAAGAGCAAAGATGGCTCTGGAACCAATTAGTGTGTCATGTTCCAAACCTCCTCATCCATTGAACAGGAGTGAGAAACAGCTCAGCCTGCCCTGCCAGCACTCCCCTTGTTGGTGACCTGTTGATGACCTGTTTGGTAATAATGCCAGCATGCAGGCAGGAAAGAAGGGTTGTGCTGTCCTTATCCTTTTACACAAAAACTCACAGTAGAATCAAAGTAATGTATGAAAGCCTCTTATGAAACCATATTTCATAGGAAGGAGGCTCATAACTACCTTTTACAGGAGAGAAGAGAAATTAACTGAAGTGAAATTTCTTTCTTATTTTATCACAGGTGGCAGAATTTGTGCTATGCTGGAATGATGAGAACCAGAGCTGTTCCTTTGTATAGTAGATCAGCTTCATGTGGGAAGTGGATTTTTTCTGCACCCAGTTCAACACTGGCAAAACAACAGGGTGTTTGTTTAACAAGACTAAACCCATTTCTGTTTTCCTGCCCAGAAATATCTCTTACAACTTATCTTGTGCCTGAGGTCAGCCTCAGATAACTGAGTCCTTGTCTGCCTCGCTGTGGTATGAATGAGCAGGCAGGGAGGAAGGTTTGCCCTTATTCCCTAAGCTCCCACTGGGAACCTATAAAGCAAATGTGTCACATGCCCCTTAGCCCCATGATGAAATTCTTCACTATTCTTATTTATCTAAGACCCCACTTAATTTCAAACATCACTCCCACCACAGTCAATAAAAACCAAAAACACAGGAAGACTATAGCTTTTGCCTTTTAACAGTGCTGCAGTACTGCTGGGGTATAACAAGCATGGCAAAAAAAAAAATACAGCATCAGGAAAATATATCAGCTGCTTTAGCTGATAATTTTCAAGAAATTTCACCTTTGAATTTTTACATGGGCTTTTTTGTAGTTATACTGAGTAGCAAATGACTTCTGAGTACATGCTGCAGAGATGTAAAAGCAAAATTTCTTTTTGAACACAACCCTTTAGGCAGAATATGTATGTGGATAAAGCTCCCTAATAAAATTCCTCCACTGAGCTACATAAGTAGATAATAATTGTACAGTTTTGAAGCCACTATAACCTGAATGATGATTATCTTTTTTCATTTTGCAATAACAACAGCAGTATAGAATAAGTCAATGTATAGGTCTTGGATCCTGTTTGAAGAAATCATGTTGCAGATCACATGCTGTGCCTAACCACAAAAAGTTTGCCCACTTAGAAGCGGATTGTAAATAACTTGGTAGAGTGTTGTAAGTCTTTGGAAGCTTGAAAATAGGATGAAAGATCACAGAAATTTTGGAATTCCATGCCTTTCTCATCCTTAATATCATAACCAGTGATCTGGATGAATGGCATCTAGTTGAATGGCAGTCATGTGTTTGCTACACCTTTGAGATAGTCATCTAGGACACTGTTTATATGCTTTACTTGCCTGTACATTTTTGCTGGAGGTAACTGTGGAGAAAAAACATCTTGAGGATGGATCAATAAATTAGAAAAGGAAGTAATCAAGTCACAACTTGGCATGTATCCCTAAGCAGCAGTGGCTGGAGAGGTCTTTGCCTCCATTACTAGCCCTTTCTTGTTGCAGAGTGATGTCAAATAATTGCAACAGAGATGCCCTGCCACAATTTAGGCTCCTCTCCTCATTGGCTTCTACATGTAGTTTATGGTATCTGCCTTTTGCTCACAGTGAAGAAGACATAACTGTAACTTAGCACCAGCATAAATTGGTATGGCATCCTTGACCAGGATGCAGTCCTTGGGACCTAGACTGCCTGATTTTTCAGTTGAATGTCATCAAAATCCAATTAGTGATCTCACGTTGTCTGAAACACAGGTACAGTACTGAATTGGGTTCAGTGCTTGATAACAAAGAGCGCGGGGCAGTTCCTATGAATAGCATGAATGCTGATCTGCTAACTAGCACATGTGCTCAGGCAGTATGTTTGTTGTACTGTACGGATCAGTTCAGTCTGGCTTCTGGTGCGCTCATTTCTTAGCTGACATTACATTCACTTGTACAAGAATGGAAATTTCTATGAGGAGATGGGATTTATTTAAGACGACAAGGCTATTCCTGGGATTTAAAGGGAGATCCAGAGTTCAGGCCAAACCTTTCATTTCAGAAAAAAAAAAAAAAAAAACAACAATTATTGACTTTTATGAAGCCATTTCTGCCTTCTTTTTCAACCAATATATCTTTTGCCCAGCAAAATGTTATGTTGAACACAGAATTTTAATTCTGCAGAAGATGGATATTGCTCTGAAATTCTTTGAATACCTCTATACTAGAATGTTCTTCCTCAAAAGTCTGCTGAAAATGCTGTGAAGGCCTCAGGGTTTAAGCCCTCATTTCTTAGTGCAATGGAAGTGATCAGCAGTGGACTTTTTAGTGGACAAGAGGGAATGTTCCAAACCTCCCTCATTACTGTTCACAGTCTGTTTTGAAAGGTAAGTACATAGTGGCTTACTGTCCAGAAGGGCACATCTTCTGGCCCTCATTCTCTTGTAAATTTGCCCAGGGAGCATTCCACAGGACACCAGCCTGAGTTATATTGCTCCTGACAGTGACGTCAGAATGAGCAAATACTGAGGTCATGGACAAGAAATGCTGTCAACATGGCACAGCAGTGTTCAGCTTGTAGACCCATGCTTTCCTTGTCTTAAAAAATAAAGACAGCAGAATAACTGCCTTTCAGCTTCACACAATAATTCAATGAGCCTTAGCCTCTGGCTGCAAACAGACAGGGCTCCCTGGATGCCTGCCTGGGCCTGGGGCTGCTTCCTCCTCTTGTTGCCAAATGAGTCAGATGCCTGTGGGGAAAAATGACAGGGGTGGGGGCACCCTATGACCCCTGGCAAGGCTGTCTGCAGCCCTGCTGCCTGCACTGCTTTTCCTGGGGTTTCCTTCTGATACTGTTGATGTCTTATGTCTGCAGGAGTTGAACCCACAGTGACCTGCTTTAGCATTTCTATGTTTCTGTTGTATTTTTGTTTCCCTGAATTTTTTTGAAAAAGAACCTTCTTTGATTTTTCTTTGACATGGCATCCTGCTCTGTAAGTGGCCACTTGTAAAGGTGAAGTTTGCCCTCCAGGACAGACCTTATTGGTTCTAAAATATCTTCGCCATGGCATCACACTGTATAAAGTACAGCTGGTAGCAAACACTGGACATCCAGATGTTGCTGGGAAGCCTGGCATTGCAATATTCAAAGTCCAGTGAAGCTAAAGCTAAGCGAGGCTGAGCATCTGGGTGGAGAGGTATGGTCATGGGCATAGAGCAGGCTGCACACTGACTGGCTCCCATGAAACAATGGCCATACTAAAGAGCAGGGGGCTTGGCTCAGAGAGAAGTGGTTTCCCTGAGGCAGGATATGCCCACAGTAGGAGCAGGAGCTCCAGTGGAGTTCTCCTGTCAGCTTCAGGGACAGCAGAGGGGGGACCGTGCAAGAAGAGAGGAATGGGTTTCATTGGGTCTTCCCCTGCCTCTGCCTGGTTTCATTCACAAACAGTGCAAACATGTTTTCTGCACAGAGCTGGTCTGCTTGGGATGGGTGGATGTGTCTGCTAAATTGGGGTGGGGTTTTGATCATTATCCCAAAAGGGAGAGGAATTTTCATCATAGCTGCAAAGCTCAACTCTCTACTGCAGATCAGAGAGAGAGAAAGATCAGCAGACTTTGCAGAAAGTGCATGGTAAACACTACTGGCAGCTGATACCTGGTGAAAATCCTCAGCATCTCCAACTAAGCTGCTTTGCATATTTGAGGTTGCATGACACAAAACCTACAACGCGGACATTTCAACTACCCACTGCAGTGAACCCAGTTATACTGTTTTCAATACATTTTCAAAGCTATTTTTTATATTGAAGAGATCTGGACCACCTCCTGTTGTTCTTTGCTTCCCAGCCTTTCCAGCATTTCCTTGCTGCTTCTGTGGCATGAGGGTAAAGTTAATCCTTATTTCCCCTAATGCAAATCTGGTCCCTGAGCACGCCTGTGTCTCTCCCTGCTTCTGTTGTGTGGTCCTGCTACAGGGCAGAGTACCACTATTTTGATACAGAGGAAAGTTAAAAGCTTTGCCTTCCCTGATGAGTCTGGCATGGCCTGTTGTAACTTTGAGATTGACCTAGGGATGCTCTGAAGGAACAACTCCTTCTGGTAATATAAATTTACCATTAATAAAGGGTAAATTTATAGGTAATGAAAAAATTACCCTTAGGGAAAATAATTGTTTTATTTAATTCAATTTAGTAATTGAATTTGTAGAAGAAACAAGAGTGGATGCATCTCAAGCTTTGTCTCATGCTCTCAGAGGTGAGGGGGCAAAAGTAGGTTGTCGTGGTTTGACATGGAAGTGAATTTTTTCCAGGAAGTTGGGTCAAACCAATCAGTGGTCAGGTTTGGATATTGGCACCTGGAGTGACCACTGAAAGTATGGACATGCCTCTGAGAACACAGGGGGCTAAAAGCAAGGACTCCCAGGAGAACTGTCTCTTTTGGTTCCGGTCATCAGAGAGTGCAGATTCTCCCCTGCCCAGCCATGGGCTGGGTAGGGGAGGGGAAGCCACGCGGCCTTGTCCAGGTAGGCCGAGGGGCTGAAGGTTTGGAACCGAGCCAGCTCCTGGACGGAAGGGTGGAGAGAAGTGGAGATGCCTTTGTTCCCCCCCCACAGAGGGAAAGTGACAGAGAGCCTGGCGGCACCTGGAAATTTGCCGGCAGAGGAGAAGGAGAAAGCGGGGGGGATGATACCCAGCATGGGAGACGGGATGCCGGGCCAAGATATCAGCCGTCCAGGGAGTCTGAACTTTTAACCCTTTCCAGGAAATGAGGGCTTTGTAAAATATTACTCCTCCTTGATTTGTAGTGGAAGAGAGACAGTCCGGGACCTGAGATGTTAGAAGAAGAAATATTTAGGTGGGAGGAGATGATGAATTAGCTTTTGGCTGGACTTTTCTTGTTAGCCACGGACTGAACCAAAATCTCCTGCAATAGAGACTGCATTTTAGGGGGATGCAGTGGTGACCCAAGGAGACCTGCTTCAGCTTCTAACAGCACAGGAATGGCAAGAACAGAAGAAAGCTGAGGAGGGAATGGTGATGCCCTCTGTCTTCGGGTAAGAAGATGATCTCTGTTCTTGGACCCTTGGCCCCAGGGGAAAATGGGGGGGACTGTAGTCCTAAGATGAAAAGCTGAACTGTTGTATCTTTGGGTCCGTGGCAAAGCATCCTTAAAGGAGCCCTATGAGCAGTCTGTCCATGCACGGTGGTGAGAGCACTGTGACATGGAATGGAGAGTGTCACACTGGCAGATTTTCTCCAGGCGGTTGCCATGTGTGACAGGGAAACACAGGAAGTGGCAACTGTGTTTCCTGGGGGGTCTGTGGTGCAAGAGAGACTTCTCTCTCCCTTGATAGCTTGAGTATTGATTATCTGAAGGGTGGTAATTTGATCAGGAATCCCGGGTGATGTTTCATGGTGGGTGTTTTAGGAATTGGGAGGAGGAGGGGTGTTTTAAAAGGTCTTCATCCTGGATTTAGTTTATGTGTTTTCTGTAGTAGTAGTAGTTTAATAAAGGTTTTTTTTCCCTTTGTTATTAAGCTTGGGCCTGCTCTGCTCTGTTCCTGATAACATCTCACAGCATTTATTTGGGGAAGGTGCATTTTCATGGGGACGCTGGCATTGCGCCAGTGTCAAACCATGACATAGGTCTAGAGAGCAAAGCATACTCTGGCCTTGTGAGATTAGGCATCTCTTACAGAAAAGGGGAACAGCACTTAGCTTGGGACATGCTGTCTGCAGGACTCTGCAGCCTCTGCAGTTGAGAAAGGATTTTGCTACCTATGCTAAGAAACACAGTGCAGTGACCACTTTAGTAAAAGTTCCAAAATTAAGCAATTTATGTGTGTCTACATGTAAGCATTCCTTATTTAGTGGTGGGACTTGTTTCTCTGGAGCTGCAAACTACTTTGTCACCAGCTATCCCACTGATGTCCTCTGCCAGAAGCCACTCACTGCCTCCATCTTTAGGTGAATTAACAAACACAAGCTTGGCAGCATTCTGTTTTACTTGGAGATTTTTTTTCTGCCTTTGACAAGAAAATGACACTACATTATTGAATTGAATTATTTAATATCCTCTCTAAATTTAGCACAGGCACCTGGAGTACTAGTTCTTTACATCTCTTTGAACTGAGACAAGTCATGTAATTGAGGAGTCATGCCAAAATGAATCTGCTGTTGAAGCAGAAGAATTGAGTGCAAAAAATATCCCCATATGCTGGAGAAGCCAAGTCCACTGTCTTCCATTCTCCATGTTAGACATAAATTTAGAAAGTCATAGGAAAAAACATGCCATCCACGCATATCTAAAGTCTTGTTGAACTGTTTTGTATACTGTTTCAAATTCTTTAATGTAGAGGCTGAGACAAGAGAAAGATTAGCATTATTTTTGTTTCTGACATCCTGACATTTCTCACAACATGGTGGGTCACCTGTGACCTCCAGCCAAGGTTAGGGTCTCTGCTACTTGTTGTACAAGCACAGAGTAAGTAACAGCATCTATTCTGACTATTATACTGTGTAAATAAACAAGGCCAGTCAAAGATGTAGAATGAGAGCACAATTTTATGGCCAGCTATCTGAGGCACAGATGAGTTACTTGCCCAAGGTCACATTGGAAGTCAGCTGGAAGGTGAGGACAAGTGCAGCTTTCCACAGTACACATCCAGATCCTCTGGGGAGCACCCAGCAAAGGCAAGTGGCCTGTTTTGCCACATCTGCAGTCTTGACTGTAATTTGTGATTCTACATGTGCAAACTGTTTATCAAACATATCCTTTTTAAGTACAATGAACAGTATATCTTTGGCTGTTTGTGTGTTTTTGGTTAGTTTGGGGGTTGGTATTTTTGTATTTTCATTCTGAACTGCATGATGTGCAAGCAAAATTCTTGGTTTTGCTTTTAAAGCCCAGAGACCATTAGCAGTGTAAAAACAAGTTTTATTTCTGTTAGACAACGTGATGATCACAAACCTGATGATTTCCTTACAGTCATGGTGTTCAATGCCTTTGAGGTTAGTAGACAACAGCCCTTAGCATTGCTAAATCGCCCTAATCTGAAGAGAGTGCACAACACTTCACAAGCCATCCACCTCTTTCTGACATGTTTGATGCCTTCTGAGTGAGGAGCAGTATGTATTCAGTTTCCTGGAGTCAAATGAAAGAAAATATTAAGTATGCTATTTTCTATCAAAAAGGGTCAAATATTATGCTGGCAATTACTGAAAAAGGTATGAAAACAGAAAATCATCAGTTCCAGTCTTATCAAGAAGGACCTTTCCCACCACCTTATTTACCCAAGGTGATAAAAGGTGACTCCCTGCCGGAGGAAGTCCAGGGAGCTGGCATATCTAGAGGGAGGGCGGGCAGGGGTAACCCAACATCATTCATCCTGGGTTGCTTCCAAACCAGCTCCCTTCACTCAGAATTGAGTTTCATGTTCCTATTTTCCTTCTCACTGGTTGTGCTGTCTGGATGCTGGGACAGGCATTTCTGCTTCATGTCTTTATATTCAATTAGTGAATACATCTATTGCTTTTATTTCTCCCTGGCCTTTCCTAGCACTATGATCTGATGTTAGAAGTCCCATTTGTACATTTAATAATTTCTTATAAACCCTGTAGGTTTCATTCTTATACAAACTTCACATAAACATGTAATGTGAAATACCTGATGTTGAGTTTGGGTAGCTGCTATATGCAAGGTGCTTACCTTAACAGGGAGGCTTCCTCTGGGGCCCTTTCCCATCACACTGGGAAGAAACTTTGTGTGGAAACATTTCTGTTCAATGTGGAAGACTACTTCTGAAGCATACCTAAAGCATGCTGACTGCTAACTATATCCATGAAGTTAATACCCCTTTCCCTCCTCACCAAGCCTGAAGACCTGATGCGAAAAATTAGTCTATTTATCAACAGTGCAGAGAAACTTGGACCAGTGATGGCTCAACCTGATGATCTTTTCCAAAATGGCATCAATTCAAAGCCAAGACTGCCATGTAGCCCCAAAGGACCTCAGTCCTCTGGGTAGTGAGGTGGATTGCTAGCACAATTGCTTTCTTTCCTTCTATCTCTTCTTGCTGACTTTTCCTTCAAAATTACCTGCTTTGTTCTGGATGCTCAACAGGTGAGACTGAGTGCAATCCTTCTTGCTCATGATACATTATTAGTCAATGTAATTGGCCACACAAAAGCAGAATCAATCACTGCTCTCCCTTTGTCATGTGCTGCTTAAAGAAAGAGGGTAAATGACCTGATTCCATCTGGTGTGGGTGTTGCTTACGTTTTTTTTATTGAGGTTCGCTATGTAAGACCAATACAGATTTTTTAGACAGTAAATGCAAAAAAATAGACCATTTCAAAATAGTTTTGCATTTCATCTTGGCTCTGTAGAGGACTATATGATGTGTGAACAAGTTCATTTGGATCCAAGGTGAAGCCAGCTTGTACAAAATTTTTGGAGTGCAGGCCCCATTTTGATGTTATATATACACAGATTTTCTTCGCCCTCTTTGTTTCACTATTACTGCTTTGCCTTGTTCAATCTTTTGTACTAATATATGCCAGGAAGCGTTTTACTTAGTGATGTTACTATTATTGGTTTATAGAAACAGTAGGCATTTCAGACACATGGCAGGAGCCACCTCAGACCTAGAAAATATGCCAGGTTAAGGAAAGAAAGTCAAGTCTACATGAATGATGCCCTCACTGAGCAAATCATATATGTAGTGTTTAGGCTGGTACATTTCATGAATATGTTCAGCTGTACAGAAATACCTGTGTGCTGAATAACATATACCCATTGGTACAGGCACATCAGCTAACACTACCAGAGTGTACATTTCAAAGTGTTTTAAAATTCACAGTCAGGGAGATCTTACTGAAAACTAATTATGCATTTCAGTCTGAGTTTAGTAAATAAAGTGTCAGTCTGGAAGAAATTTAGCAAAGGTGAGTGGGCCTCCTGCTCTGCTCATAAATAGGTATATATTCAGTGAAGTATATATTAAACATACCAGTTTACAGGATAAATACTGAAATATCAATCCTTTTGGCTCCATAAAGATAATGAAAGAAAGATATTACTGTCTGTCTCAGTTGATCAGTTTGGACAGATGTGACAAATCAGAGAAAATACAGGTGTCAGAAACATATGTACTACATAGGTTTGTAAGGATTGGTAGAATTTTTTTAGTCAGCTTAATATGTACTTACTTAATAAACCATGTACTTTCTATCTCATGTGCCAGACTTCAGAATTGTGTTTAGACATGTAAAAGTACCTGAGCAAGCAGGATCACACTCAAGCACACAGACAGATCTAGGTAGATAAATATAATATACTATTTATATTATTAGAAATTATTACCAAATATAATATGGCAGAATTATTGCAATGGCAAACTATAACAGAAATATCCAATGCATGTTATGAAATACAGCAAAAATGTAAATGAGACATTATAGGAAATCATTAATGTTTTCTATTTCTGTCTTTGGAATATGAATCCTGCCTTGCTCTGGGTCTGTTTTTCCCAAAGGTTAGTGAAGTGTTAATTACGAAGTGTGAGGAGCAATCAATTTCCTTCAATGGTTTAAAGAATTTATTTTGAAACCATTTTTACTCTGAGCCTCCTATCTACTGTCTCCACAATTACCCTCTTCAGTATTGTTCCTTCATGTTTTTTGGAAACTGTCTTTTAAGATTAAGAAAGCTTCAGCAAAAGAAACTCATTCTGAAGTACTAAACATTTCTATCCAAAGAAACACAAAACTGAATCAATTAATGGGCATAAAAAATATAGTAAAAATAGCCTAAAAATAGAAGTGTTTCAAATGAAACTTTCAGGGTTTGAGCCCACTATTATTTGTTTAAGCAGTAGATTTGGTGACCAAAATAAGAGCAGAAACAGGCATAGAAATCAAGCCATAAAGATGAATGAAGGAAATGCATATTTCTACAGACAATACATGAGACATTTTTAGCCAGAAATTAGTTTTCTAGCCTAGAAAAGCTCTCCCCCAAAATCTCTAAGTTTAAAATGTGATAACATTTTACAAGAACAATAAACCTTTTAAAAGTTTGGGGGGTGGGGGGGCAAGGGGCGGGGTGGTGGGTGGTGTGGTGTAGTTTTTTGATTTTGTTTTGGTTTAGTTTTGTTTTTAATAGGTCATAGAGGTTAATAATTGGGGTAGTCTGGTCCCATGAAAAATGTTACCTATATGATACATCACCTGAGAATCACAGAAGTTATGCTGTGTGGCACCCAGAGGGGCAGGCTGAATTCTTCAGGGACAGCAAGGACACACTCAGTAAACAGAAGGAAGAAACTGCAGGTCTTGAGTCTTAATCCTACTTAAAACACTGAACACTGTAATTGTGTTACCTATTGTTGCTAACAGTGGCTAATAGAGGCAGAAGATGTGATGATTCACATGTGATGTGGAAAATTATGAGTACGGGAGAGGAAAATTCCCCCAGCATACAAACAGTAACACAGCAATGAACATGCATGTATAGAGTAAATCATGCTATCCCAAGGTTAATCAAGAAAACTATGGAAGTTACTGAAGATGTGTAATAAAACACTTCAGAGAAAAAAAATTGAACTATTGAAGACATGTTCTAAAAGAAGACAGGATAATATAAAAAAACTTTTAATAATTTACACTTAATCGCACTGAGTCTCTAAGAGATATGTCATGCTTTGTCTCCTACCTGAGCTATGTAGAGAGAGCAACCACCAAAATAACACCCCCAGCAATTTATCTCCCATCAAATGTATGGCTAAATAGATTCCATTCCTCATTTACAAGTGACATTTCACACAGAAGTGACTTACTGAAAAGTAACCTCCTGGGAAAATAGGTTCATGACCACTGATCTGAGTCTGCATAGGCACAGCGGGCAGCTGAAAGGGTGTTATTCAGAAATACATCTTATTATTTAAAGCAAATGAGCTTCATGCCATCTTTGTCATTGTGAAATACACTACTGTTTCTCTGACGTTTGTTTTCAAGTACTATTCTGATAGCTAGTTAGGCATACTTCATTCTGTAGTATTGGGCTATGATTTATTTGACACAGACAAAATGTTTAATTTTTTTTGTGGATAGCTCTCACACATGCTCTCCCCCCTCATCCCCCACCAACCGTGAGGTAAACCTTACATAACTGCAGCATGACAGGGATGTTTGGCTTTGCACAAAGAATGGTAGTTCTCATTTGTATTAAGATTACACCCACTTTAATCATCTGCATTTACTGATACATTTATGTGTATGTTTAGATTAGACCAGAGAGCATATTTTATTCTTTATGAAGAAATTAGAACCAAGTGTGATATTTCAGTTCTTGCCTGGACTTTAAGTGTGTCTCTTGGCTATTTGCTTCCAGTAAGGTGGATGATTGCCTGGGGGAAATCCTACTGAAAAGTCAGCACTTGCAGATATTCTGCCTCCAGTCCTTTGCTCTCGACCAGGTCTCAGGCCCCAGCCCCTCCATTTCCTGACAGTATTTTGGGGATGTGGCTTCACTGCCCTGATGGAGGCAGAGTACACACAGGGTGTGCTCCTTGCATCTTGGTACACCTTTCTCCAGGAACCCCAGATGAAGTGCTGGTTCTTTCCTTGATGAAACAAAAATTGAAGTTTTTAGTTGAGAGACTAGCAACAAAAGTTTATTAGTAAAATAAATTTTAAATCACAATTGTAGCTAGAATTTAAAATGTGTTTAACAGTCTATTAAATAATACTTGGCAATGCATGGTGGGGCTGGATCTCATAGCCATCTGAGACTACATATTGTTGCTCTTTTATGAGTTCATCAGCAAGCTGCTGCCTGGCCTGACAACATAATGCCTGTCAGAGGAGATAAAGGCTGCAATTATCCACATACATTAGTAAAGCCATGATTTCTGAGAGGTTACCTGTGTGGTATAGCATCCACAACTGATACATAAATTATGCCAAGGACAGACTGATTAGCAATGTATTTTGCACTAACATGTTGCATCTTCTAAGTTCAAAATATTGTGATTTCAGTATGAAGGTTTCACACAACTAATGCGTGGATACATGGAATGCTCTTTTCAAAAAAGCAAAAATGTAATTCCTTTTTTTTTTTTAAATTTACCCTATCAGAATCACAAAATCTAGAGTGCACTTGTCTATTTCTCTTGAGCCATGAAAATCCCAGCCTAAAACTATTTTAAAAAGCCCTGGGATATTCTGCTTTAATCAGGCACTTCTTTCAAGAAAATCACTTTCACACATTTATAAGTGTGTCTACAGAGAGGCAAGCACATGCTGCCATCCCATGTTTCTAATTTCCCACAACAGGTAACAGTGGAAGTTCCTGAGACCATGACTTGTGGATGTCCTTTCCTCATTGCTGCCCCTCTTTTCTTTCATGTTTTTCAGTGTCCTTTCCTTAGGAACAAATGCATTTATTTAATAAGCACTGAATTTAGGGAATTTGTTGTAGCCTCCTCAAAGGGGCTGGAGTCCTGATGTATAGAAGCATTGATGAGTCCAAATTCATCCTCAACTACAAAGGTAAATTCATCTTTTTGAAAGCAAATTACAATCTAAATTTAACTGAAGTCAACAGGAAAAATAATCTGAAGTTTAAATGTTGCGAAATAATTTTCTGAACTGTGTGGAATCTTGCTAACATATCTGGGGAAAAGAAGACCACTGATATGAGATTCTGACCATGAAATATTCACAAAATTGCATTTAATTCAGAAAGATGAAAACACATGAAGACAAGTGTTTCAAGTGAAAATGGCTTGCTTTCTTTCTGCCCTGGAAACATTTCTGGTGGACTTAAAAACGCAATGTGTGCATGTGTCCAGCAAAAGTTTGCATATGTGTGCATGCACACACTGCACACACTCACACATACCTGCTCAAATGAGGACCTGACAGGCTTTCATTTCTGACAGGCAACATCAAACGGGATACAGAGCAGTTGTGACATGCTCATATCTGGCATGCAGGTCCAGGAAGCTGACATGATATTCACATTCTGCTGGAATGGGGAATGAAGTGATTTTTTTTTTCCTGTCTTGAGGAGTTGATTTTTTATAGAAGGCTTTTCTCCACCAGGACCATGTGTGCAGTCTAAACATCTAGCATGAGTTCATGCCTGAAAACTACTATCAAGGGTTTTATATCTTGCTGCTGGTGCTCAAGTTTTCCATACACACAAGTATTGTGATTAGCTTTCATTTGAACAGCACCTCTACTCCAGTCAGGGCTGCTACTTCTGCCAAGCAAACACAAAGGTCAATGAGCAGTGTACGGGAATTGCACAATTGTTATAGAAATCTTCATGAGCTTTTGTTGAAGGTAAAGAGACACCATGATCTTTTCTCATTATATGTGCCATATTAGTTGGAAAGATGCTGAGATTTCACAAAGCTCTAAGCGTGTCCAATGCACGCAATAGCCTAGTTCTGCATTTGAGAACATCCTCCTACACCTTCAGCAACCCTCTGACTATGCATTTCAAACAGTACTTTCCAAGATCCCTCTGTTCTTCTCCAAAGCTCCCAGTTTTTGAAACTGAAGTAATTAATCAGTTAGGGATCAGTCACTAATAAAATTTTATCAATACCTTCTCATCCCAAATTTTCAAAACTAATGGAAGGTAGTAACTTTGCTTCAGCTGTGGCTCTTGAAATTCAAGACACGTCCCATGCTGATCTAAAAATACAAGAGAAAGATGGCTGTGAATGGTTTTATCTATGTTCCTAACAAGTTTTAGAGGACTGTGTACATTCCCACACTCCCAATCACTTCTGCAAAAGCAATTTTTTGTGTTTGTCCTGTGTCTGATGAACTTTAGGAAGAAAGTAAGTAACAGCAGCAGAAAACATGCTTGTCAGCAAATACTGCTTGTATGAAAATAACTCATAATTGTGCTAAATAAATTCCAGTCTCTCAGATTTTTCCTACTGTCCTCTCCAGTGGGCATTATACGATGAAGGCACATCACATACTGGATATCATAGCCGTAGTACTATGGGGAGTTATGAACCCTGCTTATATGGTCCTGGGTGAGGGTGCACTAAGGGTGCTGTGCAAGGAGAACAAGAGGAACTCTGAGGGTCTAGATGAGACTTCAAGTCCCAAGGCACATGGAAAGATGGAAGGAGATGAGTCTGCAAAGAGGAGTCAGCAGTACAGTCTAAGAATTGCCTGCAGTGTTGCAAAGGGTGACTGCCAAGGCCTTACAGCAACCAGTGAGGTGAGGCCTCAGTGTTGCAGCTTGCATACTCAGGACGGGCATCCTACTCCCTAGGAGAGGATGTAGCACTTCACAGAGGGGCCTCCAACCTTACAGTCTTTAAAGGCTTGGCTAGGCAAAGCCCCACCAACCTGTCAGAGATATGGAGAAAGTCCTGCCTCAGACTGTGTATCAGAGGAAAGATCTCCAGGGTGCCATCCCATCTAACACTTCTGTGATTCTTGTATTAACATATGAACCATGCCATTATGCCACTTCAGACCTTAAATGTGCAAAGTATTTCAATTTCTTATTTAAAAATTAAATTCACACGTTTTCTGCATAAATTCATAAAACAGATGTTTTCTACCATCCTCAGTGCAGTGTACAGCAAAGGTGTCATAGTTGTGGAGCTGGATTTTAACACTCTGAATGCACCTGAAGACAAATCATGGTACAGCGTAGGTGTAATTTTTCTTCAGAGCAGTGACATATCTGCAGATAGATCAGTGGCAGAATTCAGTCTGAGAGTTCATCAGGCTGTGACACAAGTTTCTCAAGCAGGAATGAATCTTGTGCTATGCACTAGGGAAGAAGACAATAAGGAAAGAGGACATTATGAAATAGTGGAGAAGTGTGTGTCTAACTTCTCACAAACCAGTTTGCACAAGATTTCTGAGATGCAGAAATTAATCTACAGGGAAAGTGATGAAGCAAGATCACTCCAAGCCACAGGTGGAAATACCATAAATATGAGCACAGAGAGAGGATCTATATGTCTATTTATATCTGTCTGTTTATCTACCAGTCATTTCACCATGATACTTTCGTATCAACCTCAAAATTATAGACCATCTAATGCCTGCACCTTGACTGCTAAAAATCACTTTTCTGTCAATCAGCTTTTGCAGCTACCTCCAGCATGAACCCCTTTAATATAAACGAGCCATGGTGGTTATCCACATGTGAATTTGTAAATCTGCCTGCTTGTTGATTTACTTTTATAATTTTTATGGGTTTTCTTTCCATGGGAGAGTCCTCTGTGAAGACTTATTAGCTAAGTTTACAGTGTAGAGAGAGAGAAAATGAGAATAATCACCAGTGGGCAGTATTTCAGTTTCTACAATTAAAGAGGATTAATTAAATTACATTAAATATATGGCATACAAGAATAGCAGTCACGATCAACGACAGGAACAAAATGATCAGAGATGGTCTCTCATTAGCAAAGCAGTGTTAAGAGAGAGGAGAAGAGCCTAGTGGCAAAGATATAGGAAGTAAAAAGCACCCCTTCAGAGAAGTGTTTGAGTCTAACTTTCCTTTAGGATTGTCACTGTGCAGCCTCCTAAAGTCATTTATTATCAGTTAAGAACCCCTAATCTTCTTTAGATTCTATTTTTGATGATGCTTTTCAGTTACCTCCCAAACTGATGTGGTTAATTGTTTCCCTCCTTGTTTTCTAGTGCTTCCAGTTCTTATCTTCGTTATCATACTTTCTTTTTTTAAAATAATTTTAAATAAACACAAAGTTTTCAAACTAAATCTGGGTTACCTACTGCCTTTTATCCTTTCCAGTAGGAGTAAATTCAAATCCAATACATTTTCTCTAGGACTTCACCTAAAACCAGCAGGCACCTTGCAATGGAAGGTAACAATAACCCACCATGACTAATATCTATGCATTTTTCATATGTAACACATGTGAGTTTTTCAACTCCATCTGCATTTAAACATGTAACATGTCATCACAAATGTCAGCCAATTTAAAAGGAAATTTCAGAAGAGAGAAAAAATTCATTTTTCCCATGCTTTATCTCTGTAAAAAGGTATCTCTTGTCTTCTTCCTCCTTATTATTAGCTCTGAAAGAAAGAACATTCTAGACTGATGCTTAGACTTCACACCTTTCTCAGAAAAGTCATCCTATTACCTTTCACGGATTGATACATGTGTGTTCATAGCATCAGGCTTTTTCTACAAAATTTACTGCAATTTTTTTCTAAGTAAAAGTAACCAGATGTGACACAAGGACACCTTAGCTTTAACCTTGTTTTTATGCAAAGTTATTCTCTACCCACTACATAATTTTCTCTTTGGCTTTTGGTTACACTTATGTACCCCTGCTTCATGGCAGGAGTCTGCACAGCCATTACAGGAGTGTCATTGCAATGAGATACCTGCATTTTCTGCATAGTGTGTGCTCTTAAGATGGAATTTCAATATGTGCAAAAAAACACCATCTCAGTTGAAAGGCATGGACTAATCTCCCTTGCTTTATAAGTGGATGGCTATTTTAGCTCTGGCTGCTGTCACTAAAAGGGTCCAGCAAATGTGTCTCTAAAAATACAGAGATTGTTTTTCACCTATAAATAGATGCTTTGAGAAATGAATACAAACCTCGGAGAGATTCTAACAGTCACAGGCACATGTAATGGCTTGCCTGTGGTAGTTGTAAGCTACCTTGCATTTAGAGCAAGCAGTAAGAATGTGCAGCTAGGTGATGGATAACCACTGATGAGCCGCATGCTTGGCTCTTTTGCTCAGTATCATTTGTCTGTGTATCTGTCCTGAGTCTTTTGAGCAAAACAGAGCTACAAGCTTCAGTCAAAGACATATGTCAGCCCAGTCAGTGAAATGGTGAGGGGCAACTCCACCAGGCCAAGAAGGTTCAGGCCCATAGTATATCCAGCCTTTCAAAACCTACATGAAAGTCTGGAATAAGCACAAGGCCAGTGCTTGTCCTCTGGTCCATGGCATCTCCTTTACAGAAAAGGTCAAATAAATCAACCAGTCACAACCTGAACTGTATTTTCACCTCTTGCTGGGGTTTAGAAATATGCATAAATTTTCCTAAGCATATATCTCCAAGGTAATAAGCAGTGTTTTCTCCTGAGCAAGACACAGACTCCAAATGGCAGATTAGTATTTGAGAATTTCCTTTTTATTTCTCAAACAACAACAAAACTGCCTAGAAACTAAAAATGCTGCTCATTACAGGAACTGAAATAGCTAAAATTTTAAAAATACCCATGCTTGCTATTTTTGCACAAAAATGAAGATATGCCAGGAACTCCTAAAAGTGCATAAGGGATTTTGCTAAAACTTGTTATTTATGTGGAAAGAAATGAAATGATAAAGCCTTACAAATGCCTCAGATCGATACTGAGCTTGGCTTGCTGAGGCCCACAAAGGAAGGTGGGGTTAGAAAAAGACGGGAGCTGCTGAGTCCTCTCTCTGTTGCTGAAGTGCTAGCTCATGTGTTTCTATTAACATCAGTAGTATTTTTAGAAATGTTCCGTGTTACTCTTTTCACTTACCCTTTCAAACATATTTGTTTTCTCTTGACCTATTGGCTGAACTACAGATACTGTTTTCACCTTTTACAGAAAAAATTACTGACTTGTAGAGATACTGCAACTTTCCTCTTGATGTCTCCTGTCTGTAAACTTAGGGCAGCTTATCATTAAAACAGCATCTGCTGTCCTTTCTTCTGATTATCACTGTTTCTTAGTCCTTAACTTTTACTAGGCCGATTAATTTTTAGTGTCTTGTCTGGTGCAGTGTGCTCAGATAGGATGTTTTGTGCTTATAAATATTTTAATTAAAGGTTAACTCAAATATCAGGGTTTAACAGCCTCTAGAACTCAATTTACAATATGTCTGACCTGACTAATCATACTGTGGGCTAATTAGCAACATGACAGGCACAGTGCTAGTTGGGGGAATGATGGAAGAGGCAGGAGCTCTGTCCTGTGTAGGGAACCTAGTTTGTTCAGTGATGTTGGGAGAAGCATAGCTTGTGCTGTGTAGAAGTCAGTGTTGTGAAAGGTGCAATGAACCTCGTAGTTTAGCCTAGTGTCTATGAAAATTTCCTTCCTGAACCAGCTTTTGGGATTTTCTTTCAGCAAAAGCTCCCCTTCTTTATGGACATATTCTGGATTGATACAAATCTGGACTTTTTATAGTTTCCCTTAGTTTCTGGACTGAAGACACTATTGCTATATCCACTTGGAAATGAGATGGTTGTTTTGGATTGGGTCTTTGAAAGCATAAAATGCCAGAAGCAGTCCAGAAAATGTAAATTTGCTTAGGATTAAAAACAGAGTTACTAGGAATGAGGATAGGACATATCTGCTTGTGATGCTGTGTAATTACTGATGTCCCCACATGCTGGTTATTCTGCCAAATTCTGTTTCCATGTCTCAGCGGGGATATGGCAGAAATTAGAGAAGCCCAATCGGAGGCAGGGGATGACCAGAGGAAGGGCAGCCACTGCCCAAGGAATGAGAGGGTTTCACCTTGGAGATGAGCTGATAGGGTGGTGTTAAGAGGGCTCTGTAGACACTGAAAGACACTGGTATGTGGGCAGAGGAAAAACAACTCAATGCCTTTTTAATCACATGCTGTGCCACAGGAATGTGGATCTTCATATGACCTGCAGCTGAGGGTGGAAGCTCCTGGGCACAAGGAGTAGCAGCAGGTAGGTGTTAAATTCCCACAGTAATGTAAAAGGCACCAAGCTTCTCTAAATAAAAGCCACTGGAAGCTGCTAATGACAAACCCAGCCACCCTGACTGACAACACCTTGTGCTGCCAGTTCCTCCCAGGACAGCTTTCAGGAGCAGCTTCTCAACACACTCACTCTGCCCTGCCCTGAGCACTGGATTTTGGTATCTGCCAATGATGGGACACAAGATGAGATGAAGATTTGGTCTAGCCTGGTACAGCACTTGCTATGAAATAATTTCTTGAAATTCTTTACCTGCTTTGGTTTGGTGTTTCTCAGGAGAAAATGTGTTTTCCAGAGAGAAAGATTTTGTTTCAAAAACAAGGCTGTTTCAAAGGACAAAAATAAATAATAGCTGAAACCTCAGTGAAATGTTTAGAATTTATTCTTAGCATATTTTTTTCCCCAGAGTCAGGGAGATGCTTTGTAAGTTGATTGGGGCAGTCACTGGGAGAGCCCTCATTGCCTGCTTAGTCAGGCAAGTGGGAGGTTTCTGAATTCCTAAACACTTATGTTGTAAAAGCCTATTAAATACTGTTCTAACACTTCTTAGTGAGAAAGGTTTCTCCACAAAGGACCACAGATTTTTCAATGAGAAATGGAAACCAACCATTCTCCCTTTAAAGAGCATTTTCAACCTTTTTTCTACATGCACAGTACTAACTAGATTGCTGCCAGCTGAACTGCCCCTCAGACATGCAAATATAAAACACAGCCAACATTATGCCAACATTATACCAACAGCTGTGTAAAACACAGAATACAAGGTCTGTATTTTTCTCAAAAAATTGAACTTATAGAATAGCCAGTCAAGAATTTTGCATTGATTGTAAAAGGGAAAAGAAATCTGTCAAGATAGAAAATCCTGTATTCCCCATGGAATCAAAGTGGGTTTTTGAATTCACCATACACAGAGAAGGTAAGGCTCTAACTCCTGTTACACTGGAGTGAAGGCAGTTTGCTATAAAGAATATTAATGAAGCTATCAAAGATGAAGTGTCATAGAATCATATCAGGCTACCTTTGTGGCAATGGGCACAGCTCAGGATCTGACATGAAGTGCAGTCAGGGAAGTGGTTGGAATCAGCTGTAGATACTCAAAAACTGTAACTTCCTAGATTTAGCTAAATCTACTCTCAAACTGATAAGAGAAGAGACAAGAGATGGGATCAGATACTCATATCCTCATCAACCTATTTTCTACAGGCTTGTTTCAAGGAGGTTGCTATTTTCCTTTTGGAAAATCCCTAAGGGAGGGTGAGAATGGTAAACAGCACCTGCTTCAGTACAGGGACAGACAAGGAGTACTGTACTCCCTGTGGACTACAGCCTGCAATTAAAAGCTTCTGTGGCTGTTGAAGGGGAACTGAAATGGCTCTATAGCCTCCCTCCTGTCATCTGACTATACAGAGTACCCTGCTTATACAGGTTTTAAGAAACAGGGACACACATCTTTTAATGGCTGAAGGATACTGCAAGGCTTTTAACTGCAGGCATGCAAACTGTTGAGGGTCTTGTTTCTTACTCATGTGAGATAGGCTGTGGTGGGAGGGCATCCTGTGCTGACAGCAGCAAAGGTCGCTTGAGCAGGCATGGAGCTGACCTAGGAGTCCAAATCTCCTGGGATTTGCTGCAGTGAGGGGGTCTGTGGATAAGTCTTCTGCAAACACCATCAGGTTTGAATTCACAGATCAGTGATGAATATCTTGTTGGTGCATGACAAAATTCATTGCTACTGTGAGGGCAGGTGGCCAGCTGTCCACAGAAGCATGAGGCTATAGCCTTGTCACTGAGATTCATGGTCTTAACATTATGTATTTCTGAACCACAAATAGATGGCTGCCAATTGCAAAGGGAAGTGAAAGGCCATCCTTCCTAACAGAAACAGAATTTTCTTCTGGTAACATTTTTGCAAGAATTAATGCTGTTTTTCTAGATGAGTTTCTGGTGCAGTTACTTGCTCTTTTGGGACCCATGTAGGACATTTTGTTACTCTGCTTAATGTCTGAGTACTGATGGTATTTTATGTTTACATGCATGTAGTCTTTGCTCCAAATAGCTGATGGGTTTATATGTGAAGAGTGCAAACATTTAGATTTCCTACTGAAGAAGGACACTCAGCTATAACGTTTCCCAGATATGTTGCCTGACCAGGCCTGTAGTCCTGGGAACTGCTACAGTCTTCTGGATACCTACAATACCTATTTTTCTTTTATTGTAAATCCCTGTTTCCCCTTTTGGTGCCTTGTTGAACCTTATCTTGTTTTTTGGTTGTTTTTTTTTTTTTTTTTTTTTCCACTAAGCTTTTCATTTTTTTCACAGCAGTGGATAATTTCTAGTTTCTTATCCCTGGCAATGACTACACTTTACTTTTTATATATTTCCAAGACATTTTTACATTAGGTTTTTGGAAGCTCTGTGCTACATTTTCACCTTTTCCAGAGGTCTCTGTTGGGAAGAATCTGTTGGAGACTCCAGCTCCTTGAAGGAATGTGGCTTTTTCCAACAGGTATCTACCTGTTCCTGGTGGCCACACAACAGGACTGTATACTGGATTGTATACTGGACTCTATCACACTGCACTTTGCTAAGAGGTGTGGGGGAAGGAGGAAAAATGGGAAGATAGTGATTGACGCTGTGGAGCAGGATGGGAACAAAGAACTCCAGATCAGAAGGCTAAGAAAATGAACTCTGATTTATTTCAGATGTTCTGCTCTATATATATAGAACATAGAGAAGACTAATTTCATTGGTCTTAGAGTAAAAACATCCCACACCATTGGTGTGCAGTGAATGACGCACAGTAGCAGAACATATCTATAAACAATGTGAATAGCAAGATAGATTAGAGAATTATTTACATTCTTTCCCAATTGTTTCCCAGGCTCTCACCTGGTTAGAAAACCTTTCTCTTTCTCTATGACTGAGCTGAGAATACCCACAAGTAATAATGAGCAGGAGGAGGCCTGACCAAGGAGAGCTGATAGGTGATAATGACTGGTATCATTAGAGTATGGATTAAGGAAGAGGAAGGAAATGAGGGAGCATCTGGAGGTGGTCTGACACTTTTGCAGCAGCTGAGTGTCTGGAGCCATGCTATTGTTTGTTGCCTGTAAACAAAGAGGCCCCAAGAGACCGCAGCAGCCATTGATGGTCTTGAGGACAGGTGGTCACAGGGGAGGAGGAAAGTGGCTGAGCTCTGCAATGCCCTTGGCCCAAGGTCCCAGAAGGGAGGGTTCTCTTTCCCAGGCTTCTCACTGTCTTCTGAGCTTTCCTTAGGCTTGCTGGTTTAATCCTTCTCCTGGTGGTATTTTACTGTCTGTGCTTGTTTCTGGCAGGTTAAGCCTTTTGCCTCTTCTTGTGGTGCATAGAGGCTAGCAGCCTGCTCCAGGGATCCAGCTCTCTTCAGGCTCATTCCTGGCACTGTCAACAGAGAAGACTGCAGAGGCTGTCCTGTGCCCAGCCTCTCTCTCAGCCTTCCCCAGCCACACACTCTGGTCTCTCTAAGAGGTGTGTTACATGGACCTTGAAGTCAGATCTGCAGCTGCTGCTGTCATGATTTTTAAGTAGGCCATAGAAATTAACTGAGTTATTCCTACCTTAAGAGCTTAACTCCTGACATATCTTCAAAGAAAAAAAAAAGGAATTTTGATAAAACATTGAAGTGAGAACACTGGCCTAGAAAATTGCTCTATTGGTTACTGTTTTTTAAACAGGAAGGTTTTTTTACTGTGAATTCAGCTGGCTTCTGCTTCTAGCCATTTGATCTTGTTAAGCCCCTGCCTGCTGAAGAGCTCTTTGCTCATAGTAATTACCTGCTCATGCAGCAATTCCTGGACAGGGAACAAGTCACCTCTCAACCGTTCCTTGGCTAAATTGACTAGACTGTGCTTCTTTAGTAAATAGCTTCTCCTGGACTTCCTGTCATTCCCCTTGTTTTCCTCTGAACTCTTTTCAGTGCTGCAATGTGTCCATCACAGTGGTTCCCAGCAGAGGTGTGGGATTCCATAGTTTCTGTACAAATGCCACATATAGCTTTGAAGTAACACATCCCTACTTCTGATGATAGATCTGTGCTTATTGCTTGTTTTGTTAAGTTTGCTGGAAGGGCAGGGTCAGTGGGTTAACCTGCTTGACTCTGAGTCTTTTTGAATCTCGTGCTTTGAGATCCTGCATCCTGTAGCCTTCAATCCAAGACATTATCTACAGATATAATGCAATATGTTAATATGAAATTATTTTACCACTGGAATACAGATCTGATAGTAGTCATAATCTCATCTATTCACCAGACCACCCATTCTGCTTCAGCTTCCAACTTTTCCAGCTGTATGTTTGTCATCATCTAAATTAAAATACATCAAATAGCATTGGACTGTGAACAGACTCATTTGGCCCAGTGGAAATGCCTCCATTTATCACCTGTCTTTGTAACTTCAAGGTCTAACAGCAGGCAGACCTCTGAATATGAGTCTGCCAAGTTGATACACAAAGGTATCTGCGGACCAAGTTGATATTCGTGGGTAGGGATTATCTAGTACCTCATTCAAAACTGGCCTAAAAACTCTGCTGAAGTAATGCTTGGTAGAGATCCAGGATCTGCATATTTCTTGATTAATTCCAGTCTTCAGACCATGGCCAGTTGGCTATGGTTGATTAACAGTAATTTTCCAGTAGTTAAACAATGAAGTATGCACGGAAGCATTATAAGAGCTGTGGTGTCTCTGAGGAAGGTATGAAGACAGAAATGCTAGGCTTGCCTTTCCGTGCAAGACAGAGACACAGCTTAGGCCAGTTGGTCAGATGCCCAACTGACCTGAGCTCCTCGCCTAGCTCTTGGGACTGCTTGCACTCAGATATCTGAGAATACCATTGGTGGTTAGTTCTGTCCCCTCTGCCCTCCAGCTCAACTGTATGGGCATGAAGGACCCAACTTTGCCCCAGGAATGTTTCTCCTGCCTGCCGCTTTCTGCACTGTGCACAGAGGGGGCAGAGGGCAATCTACAACTTTGGGTGAATGTAAAGGCTTGGTAGCTGTTGCAGAATGAAGCGGGTAAAAACTTGCTTTGACACAAGAAGGACAGCTGGCATACTAGAGAGTTTGAGGATGAAGAGGGGCTGGAAAAGATAAACAAGCAGCAATACACGTGATGACAGTACCGTTTGAGGATCAGCAAGGATGCTTGAGCTTGTATGGCAGAGCAGCAGGACATGAGACTGATGGAGCAGGCTGGATTAGTGGAACAGGTTGTTTTGAGCTGAAAACTGTGTTGAAGGAGTGGAAAACATCTAGAGAATCTCATTAAATAATCCTGTACTTCTGAATACGTAATTATTTATTCATGCAAATGTCCCAAGAAACACTTGACCAAAAAAAAAAAAAAAAAAAGGGTGAAAGAGGGAGCCTTTCACTGTGAGAAAAGAGGGAGCCCAGACAGCATATCAGAAACTTCTGACAAAAGTCCTCTATTCCTTTCAGAGAAGAGAAATAAAAGAAAAACCAGATTTGGAAGCTGAGAGGTCGAAATTTGAACAAAGGCGAAGTTCAGTGGGTTTGTGCCATTGAATGATTTATATCTTCTCATGTCATGGTGAAGATAATAAAACAGAAATAGGTCACCATGGATTACAGGGAAATGATCACTGGAAGGTTACATGCACTGTGTTTTTCTTGATGTATTTACTGAGCACTTCACTGACTCAAGAGATTTTGCACATATTGTTGCTTTTTATGATGTTTTACCTTTTATGTGACAGCTCTATTACCTGCAAAGTCAATGCAAACAGCTAGTGCTTTTTTCTCTGTAGACACTGAGTTTTGAATTACTGGCCATCAAACTGGGACCTGCTGGACTTTCATGCACGTGATCTCTTCACCTCTCCTTCCCAATGGGCTGTGGATTGACAGTTATTTTTGTACTCAGTTTTACTATACCTATCCTTCAATGTGAGTTCTTCCACTTATCTTATCACTGTAAGATGTTGCTACTAAAAATGAAGCTCAAACAGACTGAAATGACTGGTCATTTCTCACCTGTGGAAATCAATTTCCAAATAAACCCTACCCTTGTACTCCAGTCAGTGGTGGAAAAATAAACCTGAAGAAATAATAATAATTAAAACAACAACAACAACAGCAGCAACAAAACCCAACAAACCAACCAACCAAACAAACAAAAAAACCTCCACAACAACAAAACCACACACCCACACACAACAAAGCCTAGCTATTTATTATGCAGTGTATTCTAAATGCAGGAAAAAATGCAAATGTCTTATTAAAACGTATTCTGTATCTCAGAGGCACCACGAACAGCCATATGATGTGGTAGTTTCTATAGTGACTAC